>NC_135436.1:13060489-13369656 GCF_051991255.1 Vanacampus margaritifer
AGCGCTAAAGACTCATAATCTCGACAAGTAGCCAAGGAGTGGCCAAATCGTATCAGATCCATTCAAAGAAGATTTGTAGGTCTTAATAATGTTTAGAATGTGTTAATTAAATTGAACACCCATTTTGAAGTGAAAAGCGTAGACAATTGTGTTACAATCGGGACTCAAAGTAAGCAAAGGTGCTTTTTGACAAGGGAGTATGTATTTTGATTTTGCAGGGATATGGAAATGTCTGGGTTCACATCAAAATGTCTTCCTCAAAATGCTGCTCAACCTTCACGACCTGATGGGCCAAGGTACAACACCAACCCTCAGGCAGTTGGCAGCCAGCGTAATGACTATAATGGCTTTGTTCCCATACAAAACAGTTACATGCAGCCGAGTCCGGTAATGACTGTTCCCAGCATGCACTTTGTACCAATGAATCACCAGAATCTCCAGCCACTTCCCCAGAGCATTGAGACACTTGCCCATATTCATGGCCAGGTAAGCAGACTCAATTCGCATACAGTGACTAAAAATGGAAATATAAACAATAATAGTACAAACGACAAATGGTTCAGCACTATCCAATTGAACTCAAAACGATAGCATTCACATTTTCCTTCAAACATGACACACATGAGCATAAACACAAGCGCATACATGTGATTGACTCAAAAGCAGTTGTGTCTTTGAAAGTAGACACTGATGATGCCAGTTTGACAGTCTCCGGCAGGCTGTTTGAAATCTACCGTATGTCCCATTACTGTAGACGGAGACAGCTGCCTCCTAGAGTTACTGCAAGGAATAATGAGACTGCAATTGTTACTTGATGAGAATGTCGACTCTCCACTGAGGGGAAAGGCCACATAAACCTTTTTATTAAACCAGGAGATGATTTTTAAACTCGTTTTGACAGATAACCAGTGCAGTGATTTGAGAAAAGGTGTGAAATGATAATTTATTTGTGCCAGTGAGACGATATGCAATGGTTAGACCAATGGTGGGGAACACCAGTGACACTTTAGACTCTCAATTTGATACAAAAGTCTTTAACACGCTAGGTCATTTGCAAACATTTTTCCACTTAGCTAGTCATTGAACTAGCCATACCTTTTCAGTAATGATCCCTCAAGGTTTAAAGCTTGCTGCTTAAGGGTTAGACGACGCCTGGAGGCTAAAATAAATAACCCAAATTGGTGCCTATCCTGCATGAAGTCTTTTTTTTTTCCTGCAAAAAAAGTTTTTATGCCTAAAACATCTCATGATGCAAATGGTTACATTTTTTGTGTTTCCTGAAAAATCTGGAAAAAATAACTTAATATTTTAAGAATATTTCCACTGCTGCTTAATGAACTCTGAGAAAAAAACTAAACAAGCAAACAATTACATTAACCAACCTAACTGTGCATTTCATCCATTTCATGCTTTCTCATCCCCACAATCCGTCTCGTCCAATATATCCCCTCCCGTACACAAATGTCTGGCATCCATCATGTTTGTACCGCTACTACCGCATACCTCAAGTATCACCAACCCCATGACCCACCTTATACATACAATACACTCCATGAGCTTTTGTGTGAGTTAGACTTCCGGTTTGAACTGGAACCTGCATTTTATTTACATGGTAACTGGAAGGGTGAGTCCACTTTCTATGACAGTTTCAGACTTAGGCATGTGTGGGAATGTTAGTTGTCGCAGCTTAAGAGAAAACATTTCAATCCTGCATCCTACCAATGTAGTGGTATAGGTGGATGACACCAAAAAGTGGCCAGCGACAACATACAGTCGCACGCAAGGCTGGACTGGCCGTCTGGCACTTAAGGCAGCTGCCCGGTGGGCCGGCATGCTTTGGAGCCCGAGTGTTTTAAGTCTCGTCTTAAGACCCACTTTTATTCCTTGGCTTTTAGTTCAGCTGAAATTGTGTGGTATTGGGGGTCTTTTCATGTTTTTATATATTTATTAATTTATTTATTTACTAATTTATTTATTTTTATTATCCGTCCGTCCGTCCGTCCGTCTTCTTCCGCTTATCCGGGGTCGGGTCGCGGGGGCAGCAGCTTTAGCAGGGAAGCCTAGACTTCCCTCTCCCCAGCCACTTCAGCCAGCTCATCCGACGGGACCCCAAGGCGTTCCCAGGACAGCCGAGAGACATAGTCTCTCCAGCGTGTCCTGGGTCGTCCCCGGGGCCTCCTGCCGGTAGGACATGCCCGGAACACCTCCCCAGGGAGGCGTCCAGGAGGCATCCGAACCAGATGCCCGAGCCACCTCAACTGGTTCCTCTCAACGTGGAGGAGCAGCGACTTGACGCTGAGTCCCTCTCGGATGACCGAGCTTCTCACCCTATCTCTAAGGGAGAGCCCGGCTACCCTGCGGAGGAAACTCATTTCGGACGCTTGTATCCGGGATCTTGTTCTTTCGGTCACGACCCACAGCTCGTGACCATAGGTGAGGGCAGGAACATAGATCGACCGGTAAATCGAGAGCTTTGCCTTTCGGCTCAGCTCCTTCTTCACCACAACGGACCGATACAGCGTCCGCATCACTGCAGACGCTGCACCGATCCGCCTGTCGATCTCCCGCTCTAACCTACCCTCACTCGTGAACAAGACCCCAAGATACTTGAACTCCTCCACTTGGGGCAGGACCTCCTCCCCGACCCGGAGAGGGTACTGTTGGGTCTGATATTACAGATCCCCTTAGTTACCGACCGTGCACAAAGGAAAAAGGAGGCAGAAGCTGCTGCTTTGTCTTAATGCAACCGCGGCTGGGGAGAGAAGGGGAGACGCGAGACCTTAACTCACGCTCGGCTCCGTCCGACTCCCTCTCCTCCCCCGGCCACAAGTCGCTTTTATTACAGTTAAGTTTCAGTTTCGTTTCATATAAACATGGTTAAGTTTCTGTTTTCATATGTCATGGAAAAACACAAAACAGTTTGAGAAAGTTGAGCCGCGCCTTAGGCGCTGCCTCTAACGACAGTTGATAATATAAAAACATAAAAATATATACAGGATATTCTTTAAAATACACATAATGTTAAGACTACTGTTTTAAGCAACTTCACAGCACTCCACCCTTTTCCGACTGAGGACCATGGTCTCGGATTTGGAGGTGCTGATCCTCATCCCAACCGCTTCACACTCGGCTGCGAACTGCTCCAGTGAGAGCTGGAGGTCACGGCTTGAAGAAGCCAACAGCACCACATCATCTGCAAAAAGCAGAGATGCAATGCTGAGGCCACCAAACCGGACCCCCTCAACGCCTCGGCTACGCCTAGAAATTCTGTCCATAAAAGTTATGCACAGAATCGGTGACAAAGGGCAACCTTGGCGGGGTCCAACCCTCACAGGAAACAAATTTGACTTACTGCCGGCAATGCGGACCAGACTCTGACATCGGTCGTACAGGGACACAATAGCCCGTATCAGGGGGCTCGGTAACCCATACTCCCGAAGCACCCCCACAGAACTCCCCGAGGGACACGGTCAAACGCCTTCTCCAAGTCCACAAAGCACATGTGGACTGGTTGGGCGAATTCCCACGCACCCTTGAGGACCCTGCTGAGGGTGTAGAGCTGGTCCACTGTTCCACGGCCGGGACGAAAACCACACTGCTGCTCCTGGATCCGAGATTCGACCTCCCGACGGACCCTCCTCTCCAGCACCCCTGAATAGACCTTACCTGGGAGGCTGAGGAGTGTGATCACTCTAAAGTTGGAACACACCCTCCGGTCCCCCTTCTTAAAAAGGGGAACCACCACCCCGGTCTGCCAATCCAGAGGCACCGTCCCCGATGTCCACGCGATGCTGCAGAGACGTGTCAACCACGACAGCCCCACAACATCCAGAGCCTTTAGGAACTCCGGGCGGATCTCATCCACCCCCGAGGCCCTGCCACCGAGAAGCTTTCCAACCACCTCGGCGACTTTGACCCCAGAGATAGGGGAGCCCACCTCAGAGTCCCCAGACCCTGCTTCCTCAAAGGAAGGCGTGTTGGTGGAATTGAGGAGGTCTTCGAAGTACTCTCCCCACCGGTTCACGACGTCCCGAGTCGAGGTCAACAGCACCCCGTCTCCACTATACACAATGTTAACGGTGCACTGCTTTCCTCTCCTGAGACGCCGGATGGTAGACCAGAATTTCCGCTAAGCCGTCCGGAAGTCGTTTTCCATGGCCTCACCGAACTCCTCCCATGTCCGAGTTTTTGCCTCAGCGACCGGAAGAGGGTCCAGCCCCTCTCGAGAGGATTGGTACCAGAACCCAAGCCGTGTGTGGAGGTGAGTCCGACTATATCTAGTCGGAACTTCTCAGCCTCGCACACCAGCTCGAGCTCCTTCCCTGTCAGAGAGGTGACATTCCATGTCCCCAGAGCTAGCTTCAGTAGCCGGGGGTCAGACCGCCAAGGCCCCCGCCTTTGGCTGCCACCCAACTCACTGCGCACCGACCCCTTTGGCCCCTTCCACCGGTGGTGAGCCCATGGGAAGGGGGACCCACGTTGCCTTTTCGGGCTGTGCCCGGCCGGTCCCCATGGGTATAGGCCCGGCCACCAGACGCTCGCCTTCGAGCCCCACCTCCAGGCCTAGCTCCAGAGGGGGGCCCCGGTGACCAGCGTCCGGGCAAGGAAACGAAGATCCAAGGTTTGTGTTCATCATTGGGGTAGTTTGAGCCATGCTTTGTCTGGTCCCTCACCTAGGACCTGTTTGCCTTGGGTGTCCCTACCAGGGGCATGAAGCCCCGGACAACATAGCTCCCAGGCTCATTGGGACACGCAAACCCCTCCACCACGATAAGGTGATGACTCACGGAGGGGTATTTTTATTATTATTATTATTATTATTGCTGTTGTTGTTTTAATGTATTTTTTTATTTTACTTATTGTATTTTAGTATTAATTATTGATGGGGGGGTTATAGTTGGTTTTACAAGATTGTATCTGTATGATAGTGTGCGGATCTCAATGTGCAGCACTTTGGAAATGCTTGTTGATAAAATGTGCTATAGAAATAAAGTGGATTGGATTGGATAATATTTTCCTCCATTTTACCCCAAGAGACCGGCCCACACTTTAGAGTCAGTAGCTCATTAATCCATTTATAATATAGATAGCTAACGGCTGTGTGGTATAGCTAAAGTGGTCAGGAATCGGGCTGGACCGGTGGGCGTAAGTCAAAATTGGTTCACAATTACGGTAGCGACTTTCTGAACTCTTGTCGCTCCAGATAGTGAAGCAATGAGAAATCTCAAAAGCTCTAACTCGTATCATTACCTAAACAGCCATAAAGTTGGTTGTGTTTTAAGAGATGGGACAGTCTTTAACTTAAAGGATCAAATCAAACTCTTAACCTTATATCAACCCCTCTACATCCTACTGCATACCCACATAACAAATAATACAAACAAAGGAAAACATAATCGGCATGTTAAAATAATGAATTGTTGAACCGGTGGGTGTCGTAACACAGGCACAAAGCTTGATGCGTGTGTTTCTCCATTGCCTTTTTGTCCACACTTTGAAAGGTGCACCATACAAAGATTAGGTGATCTTCTCAAATAAAGATTTTCAGACTAATCTTTCTGTGTTCCTCGTCCCCCAATAGGCGCTTGGGACTGTACCGGTGATCACAAAGCGGGTTGGAAACTCCAGGTTTAGAAAGTAAAAACCCTGCCACATATTGGCTTTAGCCACAGGTGCTTCCACTTAACTAGCAGGTAAACGAGCTTATAGAAGCACTTGTTGAGTAGAAGCACCTGTGGTTAAGGTTAAAATGGCTTCAGGGTTTGTTCTCTCATGACTTGGATTCCCCAACTCTGATCACAACACTATCTCCTTGTCCGGGGTTCATTTCTGGTTGTTAGTACAACCACCAACAAGGTGTGCTCAACCTCTTTTGCTCCAAGATCTATAAACAATGACTATACTTTTCAAGATATTTTCAAGAGCTATTGCCGGCGGTGTCTGTGATCTAACCCGCACCACAAACACATCTCCGATTTGCGAGCACAGAGTGCTACCAGTAAGCTAAAAAATTCTGGGCCACCAACATAGCCCAGCACCTAATTTTAATTTGAACTGAACTTCAATACCATTAAAATATATTTATTTGCCGTTGTTAAACCAAATCACAGTGTTTGCTCCTTTCTACTGTAGTTATGTCTAGTGATAGGACGAACAACACTGGTGCGCCAGCACTGTGCCGAGTGCGCAAGTGTGAAACCCCGTATCGGCGCGTGTACCGCTTTAATAAAAAAATCACGTGACCGATACAGGAAGTGTGTCGTTTGGATGTGCCGCGCCAAACTGTATTTATAGGTAGCCAAACTTTATCAACATGTTGCGTGTTTGTTGGATGGAGACTAAACTGTTTGCTGTTGCTGTAAATTTACCTGTACCTGTGCCTGTTGGATTTTTGTTTGCTTCCACTCATGGATCGTTCTCCACACCTTTATCAACTGGCACTTAAATATTTATGCACACCAGCTTCCTCTGTTCCCTGTGAACGAGTGTTCTCTAAGGCAGGGGAACTGGTGTCCAAGAGGAGAAATCGCCTTGGAGCAATCACACTTCAAAAACTTTTGTTTCTCAATGATTGTTTCTCAGGATCTGTTTTTAGTGTGTTATTACATATGGTTTAAAACTTTTAACAAAATTCCATACAGAAGTTAAACATTTTAACTTTTATTATTTATTTTATTACATACAAATTTGCTATATTTTACAAGCCAATTCATATAAGCATCTAATAAACAACTTAACTCAGCAAGCAAATGAACCAACTGAAATTATACAAAGATGAGATCATATTTTAAGTAAAAGACTAGCAAGTGAATAAATAAAATTTATTAAATTTATTTTATAAATATAAATTCATAAGCTGATATTAAGGTTTACAGCATGCACGTTTTACCATCTTATTTTCATTTTGTTTATCTGCAATGATTTTAGATCTACAGCAGAGGTCACTATTGAGTGACCAACACAGTGTCAATACAGTTTGTGTAATGTGTCAATACACTCCTTGAGGTATCATCATCCCATCACTAGTTATTTCTTTCTGGAAGGAAGTCCAACCAAAACAGATTTGGATCTAAAGGGGTTTCTTTTAAAACAACCCTTTCCATGATCACTCTTTGCTCATCCAAGAACCTTCCCACTCCACATTGCCACGTACAATGAAATAGTGTTCCTTTTTCGCCAGTACATTTAAAACAAGTGTCTGGAATATCCCCAATCTATTTTTTTTTTAGTTCCAATGGTGTCATATAATTGTCATCCATTTGTGATTTATACAAAATTCCCCCCACTCGGATATCCATCAAATCTCACACCCAGGCCCTCGTATTTGACAAATTCTGTGCGTAATACTTTAATGCACTTTACATTCCTTTAAGATCCTCTTTCTGTTGGTCTCATGACAAATATTCAAATTTTGTGAAAAAAAGAATTTTTGTGTCTTTATGCAATTATCATCAACATTGCAATAGAGGCTTGAATGTTTTGTCAATTAGAATGAATGAATGAACGGATGAACTGACGGTTTATTTCAGCTTCATACACAGCACAGGAAACACAAACATCCCTTCAAATAAATCAATAAACTGAAAAAGGTTTCAGATGAAGCACCAGGCTTTTTATGGCCTATCCTATACAGTTCCATGAGTCACATAAAGTTACAACAAAACAAAATAACTACTACACTCACATTAAAATTACTAAAGGTTTTACATTTTACTTGTTTTTTTCTTAAACCCCAACAGAGAAGTACACAACTTCAATACATCAAGTCCATTCTACAATTTTAATATTTTGAACATTAATAAACCCATTAAATGACAGTTCTTTTTTAATTTTTTAATTTAAAGTGATTCTGAATACAGATTTTTTACTGTAACTTATTGTTTACTGCACAAAAAAAAGTATTTCCAGTGTTTTCAAATACATGCTATCCATAAATTTTCAAATACCAGACCCGAGAAATAATTGATTAGTTGGCTCTCTGTAGCCAACTTTATTCATTCTTCTAATCACTTTTTTTCTGTAATTTAATTATTGGGTCCATATTTGTTTTATATAATACACAACTTTCAGATTTCGACACAAATTACTGAAATAGATGGACTTACCTCAATATTGAAATTCTCCGGCACCCACCTGCATTTCCAGAAGGTTAACCCTAATCATTTTTTTGTTTTTTAAGATGAATGTAATTGTTTGTGATTGTTTGTTTTTTCCATGTATTTTGTGTGAGTGAGACAGGTCAGGCTAGCATTCCTTGTCTAATCGGGCAGATTTTGTTATTGAAGAATGAGGCAAACTGCTGACATTTAAAAAAAAGATAACATTTATGGTTTGGGACTGTTGACACCTGAGCGAGTGTGACACACCTGTTACCATTTCAACAGACTACATTGAAAGGAGAGGAGTCGACAAGGTGGGAGGTTGTCAGGGCACGCAAGTGACTGACAGCACGTTGTCAGAACTGTTGCAGAGGATCTGTTTCATGTCACATATCGTGCTGAAAAGAGCACTGAGTCACTCACTCTTTATTCATCACTTTATTCATATTCAGTAACAATACTACGAAAATGTATGTCTTGCTCACATTTACGAAGCATGTTAATTAGTGCAGAATGGCTACATGCAGAAGATATGCCACATTTTCACACTACACTTTGCCAGGTTTGCCGGCAATTCTGTGTTATAACGTAAGAAATATGATACAAAGGCTTAATTGGCTCTTTTGTGTTATCTGTTATACCTTTAGACGAACTTCGTACCAGAAGTGATGCTGCCTAATGGTATGAACATGCGTCCTGTTGGATTACTGTAAGTACACACCTGTATTGAAATAGTCCCGGCAACTTGAAACAAGTGTTACGTTTATATGTGTGGCTATGTTTTGTTTTGTTCTGTTTTTAGGAATGGAGAGCTTTTGTACAAAGTTACAGCTCCTCCTAACATTGCTGCTCCCCTTCCTACCAGCATCCCCAAAATAAAGTAAGACAATTTTCCAGTTAGTAGGAGTAGGAAATAAGATGCTATTGTTGCATATAAATGTTATAAAGCATTTTTCCCTTTCTCTGTATTTGTTCAGGTTGTTTTGTGAACAAATAATGATTTACGTGACCTTATAGACCAGTGGTTGTCAAGTGTTGTCACCATGGGGCCAGCAACTTCCCATTGTTGCCAAGTCACGACACATTTTATTGGCATTAAGAACAATAAAGCATTTTGGTTATTTAAAAATAGCCTCTGAAAATGCATAGTGTTTCATTTTTAAATGCAGTTTCAAATGAGTTGACAACATATCTCTAACGGCATATTGCTAGCTATGACCTACGCTAGTTGCACTGTATTTGTTTAGACTAGTTAATGACTAAAGAAAAAGAGAGAAAGTAACATTTCCTGACGCTTCCCCAATATTGGATTTTTAATGTGGGAATTTGGTACGCATCAGGACTTTTTTTTTTAAAAAAATCGGAATCCAAATTAAATTTTTAATAGGTGAACCACTTTTGCGTGCCGACCCACCCACTGAGAATTACTGGTCTAGACTTTTGTCATTCAGGTTGCACCATTTTTTTTTTTGTCTAAAATTAGATTAGTATCCTCAGTGCGTTACATGTCAGATGCAACTTAGTCTGTGACTCTGTGTTTCAGGAAGAAAACAAAAAAAGTGGAAGACCACATCACAGAGCAAACATATGTGAAGAAGCCTCTAAATGCCTTTATGTTGTTCTCAAAAGAACATAGACAAGCAGTCAAGGCCAAGTCGTCCTCAACAAATATTGCTGTTATAAATGAAACCTTAGGAAAGATGGTAAGTGCTCACTTGTTAAGCAAATTTAAACGGTGGCTTTTGGCCTGGTATGCCGCATTTTCAAGCTTAAATTTGAAAACTGTCGCGTGCAATACCAAGGCTGGCCTGTGAAGGGCAGCATGGTGCAACAGGTCATCTAAACTTCTATAAAATACAAATACTGTACATTTCCATCTCATTTTTATTGTGGTGAATGACTTGGGCACAGGGGTGGGGGTGCGAGTGTTGAAACACGGTAATCATTTGCCAGAAACAACGCTGATGTGTGAAACTCGGAATTATTATGGATGGGCAAGTACCAACCAGGTATCGATACCAGCCTTATTTTAAAGGTCTCATATTATTCAACATACTTGAATAGTTCTCATTATGAGTAAAAGACATGTCTGTGACATGCATTTGTCAAAATTGACTTTGGCTCTAATATTTTTGTTGTCCCTAAATCAGCCCCAAAACGCTCTGTTCAAAACAGCCTGTTTTAGGGGTGTGTCACTTTTATGTAAATAGCTGCACCAGGCCACGCCCAGGCCATACCCTTCTCTCGAAGGGGCAGTAATTTGAGTCATGTTAGCCACGTGCTAATGTTGTGAATGGAAATGACTGGCCATGGCAGCAGAAGAAAAGACAAATACAGAGAGACATGTCTTTTACACATTTGAGAACTATTTTAATATGTGGAAAAGTGGCATAACGTTTTACCATAAGAAAAAGCAGCATAACGTTACTACATAGACAATGTTGTAGCATTAGTTTGTGATTGTTTAGGCAATGGTTATTTTGCCATATCCGACAAATCTCCCGCAAACGTTATTTAGCCGTGAATGTCTCCGATTTGCCGTGAATGCTTGTAGACATTTACAAGCGGTTATGAATAACACAAATGTGCACATTTAGGCCACTGCGCGGTCGCAACGTGCAAGCTGTCTCGTCGAGACCACTTAGCGGCCGGTTAGCATCACAGTCATGTCAACTAGGTGGCGAGTTGCCAGTCACGGCAATTAACCACCGCGGTTTGTATCTTGACAAAATGATATGCAACCGCTTCATATTCTCCAACCACCGTCTGCTTTATCATATCTGACCTCTTGTAACCAAACAAGCTCCACGCGACAAATGTAGCTCCCACTTTAGGCACTGAAAATACACCAGTAATATGGTAGAAGGTGCACATTTCTTATTAGAAAGGATAGGAAGGAAGGCTAAATCAAAAATGTTAAATTTACATCTTTCCCGTTAATCGTGTCACAATGTTGGGACTGATCCATTATGTTTAAACGTGTTGCAAATCCAGCTCTGAACAGGCTTTCACTAACAAAACAGTCCTTTGAGAAATGATGTCTGTACACGTCCTTAAAAAACAAAATTAATCCACTGTCTTCTCAAAGACATAGGATGAAGGAAAGCAACCACTTTTTTCCTGATCATTGTTTCCCCTCTCCACGGAGCATTTGCGAGCAGGAGCAGCCAGCTTCTCGAATTTCAGTGGGCGTTACAAACCTTTACCAGAGGTGCCACTAACCCGAGGGGGCTGGGTCGAGTGCACTTCAGTGTCTTTTTGACGTCACTAAGTCACGGAAGTTTAATCTGCTCATTTGAAGCACACATTTTAGAAAGGAGGAAAAAGCTAAAGAAGTCACGGATGGGCTTTTTTCATACCTGGTTGGATTGTAGACAGGCCGGGATGCATATTATTGATAGGAAACCCCACTAAAGTGCATTTTCATACTATGGGACCTTTAAGGTATCGGTACTTACTCGTGACAGTGACGGATACAGTATGGGCTGTCCTTTTTTGGTCGTTTTACGATCAGGAACTAAAAATGAGAAATTAGAGGAATACAAAATTGCCATTCATTTCAATTATTTAAAAAACATTCCTATATTGGAATATATGGGTCTTTCTTTAAAATAATGTCATTTTGGGGGTAGTTTTATGTAGTAGTGGTATCGGAACAATATTTGGTTTTGGTACTCAAGAGTTAAGTATTGGTATCGGTCTGAAAAAAAGTATTATCGAACATCCCTAATTATTTTATTCATATTTTACTTTTAATTATTATACATAAAACCAAGTCAAATAAACATATATTCAATACACGCACTACTTGATTAAAAATAAGTAGCCTACATCTGCCTACAAGCATCCTATACTTGTCAATAATTAATTTGTATCAGAAAAACATGTAAGGACAATGACACACTCAATCAATGAAATATTAATGCAAATATGAATTTTTGAAGACGGTAAATCGAGGCTACTAAAAGAGCAAAAAAGAACAAGACTTGTGTCACTACATTTCAATTCAAGCTAACTTGCTGTAAGACAATTGGACTCGGTGATCTACAAGACCGATACAAATTACGAGACATGTTTTGTGTGATCAAATGCTACTATGTCCTTTGCTTTTTGTGTACTGTGAGGCTACTTTAACAATAAAAACAGAGCAACCAACTGGTCTCAAAAGAGCAGCGCGTACAGTAGTATGTGACGTCATCGGGAAGGACCTTGTGACCAAGGGTAGTGTAATAACTCAATGTTTTGAATTTCATTTTTGAACACACTCACACAAAAATAACAAATTGGACAAAGTGGCACTTTGGGCATTAGTGCCAAAAGGGCACCCAAAATCTCATAACTAATTTATTTATATATATATATATATATATATATATATATGTATATATGTATATATATATATATATATATATATATATGTATATATGTATATATGTATATATATATATATATATATATATATGTATATATGTATATATGTATATATGTATATACATGTATATATGTATATATGTATATATATATATATATATATATATATATATATATATATATATATATATATATATATATGTATATATGTATATATATATATATATAGGTAATTATCAGAACTCAACTTGAGAGTAAAGTATCTGACATTTGTCTAGGCTTCATTCTAAATTATGTTATTTGAATGCAGTGGCATTTGCTACCCGATAAAGAGAAGGCCAAGTACTACGAGCAGGCTGAAGAAGAGAGACGACTTCACGCCCAGCAGCATCCAGACTGGTCCTGTCGCCACAATTATGTGAGTGTGACTCTTGGCATGAATGCAACACGATGCACATATGATATCATATGTGCTTGTTTCCAGGGTAAAAAGAGATACAATAAAAGGATCAGAGACTGAGACACAGCAAGTAACGCTGGCTTCTGAAGTTGAGGAAACTGAAAAGGGGGAATGTGTTTGAACAGGACGTTGCCACCTCGTCACGGACGTTACCAACCACACGAGTGTCCCTGTCGCAGCAAATCCCGAAAATATAAAACCATTTTCTCGCCATCATTTGTAGCCTTATCTAGAGACCATCGCACTGTAACCCTCAAAAGGGGAAAAATGTTTTGTGTTGGAATGCAATGAACAAAACGCAAGCAATAGCTTCATGAAGAAGTTGATTTTAGCACCCCACCCCTCTATGTATTTATCAATTACTGATGATGAGACACCAGGCTTCTGTTGCAAGAAGTATCTCATTAATTTGTTAGTATACTATTAACTGGCCCACAACCGGGAATTTAACTAGGATTTTGCTTTGCTCTGTTACTGGAAACGAAGGTAAATAAAGCTGATCAAATGTCTTATTGATTTCTTGTCTTGATGTCTCCCAGATCACAGAGCTGATGCAACAGGAGCTTTGACAAGATTGATGGGGATGAGTTTATTACGTGTGTGTGTGTGTGTGTGTGTGTGTGTGTGTGTGTGTGTGTGTGTGTGTGTGTGTGCGTGTGTGTGTGTGTGTGTGTGTGTGTGTGTGTGTGTGTGTGTGTGTGTGTGTGTGTGTGTGTGCACTACCCATCGAATAGTTTTTTTTATACATGTATATTGTCTTTATCATTCACATAATAGCCTCAAGCATATACCTAAATGAATTACTTGTACATGTAAAATACACAATGCCACATTTTTAATATATGCACTTAAATGCAGTGATTCTGAACTAGTAGGATGGGACCCAAAAGTGGTAGGCGGACTCATTATGGGTGGCTTGCAGACTGAAAAAAGAAAAAGAAAAAAAAAGATGACCAGGGTAGAGAGTGTATAGACCCTTTGAGAAAGACCCCTTGGATGAGAAATTTGTGTTTTGCCCAGAGTTCATGTTTGTATTCACTAATAACCACTTGTCATCAGTTCGCCACCAAAAGTGTTTTGATTCAGTATCAGGTTTTATTTTGAGCTCTTAGAATTGTGCCCCTCGCTTTGCAGTGTACACAAGCGCCAACCATTTGAACTGGGGTGTGTAGACTTTTTCTATAGATAGGTGCCAAAATGTCTTAACATGCCTGCAAATGGATATACGACTCAGTTTTTAATGTCTTGATCCTTTGTATATTTTTGTTTTTTCATATGAATACTGCATTTACTCTTTGATTTTACTGCTACTTTAGTGTAAATTAGAAGTTTTTTAATTAATGGGAGTGGAATTACAGTATTAACTTTAATTTAATAAAAAATGCGGCTCGCAACTTAGTGGCAATAGAAAAATGTGAGTCCCGGGATGACAACCGTTGAAAACCACTGCTTTAATGTATACTGAATTGCCGTGATGTGCAAATAATTTATTATCACCCTCCTAAAATAATAGCCGAAGACATTTTTTCAGGAAAAAAAAAAAATACTGATCATATGTATAAATAATTTCATTGCGGTAGTACAACTGAATGATTTGCTTAACTAATAATGCAGCCGATTTTAGAGGTGCCAAGTATCCTTAATGAGACGTTTAGGGCAAACAATATTTTTGGTCAAAATAAGATCTAGCCAATATTTTAAGAGGGTGACTATATTACAGCCCTGTTTTTCATCTTCAGGCAGTCAACCTCAAACATTACACAAAATGTACACTAGAGGGTAGTATAGTCTAAAGCATGTCGGCAACTATCTTTTATACAGGCTCAGCGTTCTCCTAAAATTAAATATTAGCCTATATTTGTAAAACGTAAATGTTGCTTCTGTCAGGGCAACAGCCCCATCTGTTGTTATACATGATAATGACTTAAGTTTAGCTCCATATTGTGCCAATATGTAAATCTCACTTTGCATGTACTGTATACCAGTTAAGCAATGGGCTTTCCTTAGTTGTCAGTGTTTTTTTTTAATACATAAATATAGCCAATTAATAATTTTAATTATTAATAACCTACTTATAAGTACATTATGCAGCAAATGCCGTTAGTGGCGCACAAATTAACGACACTTTATCTGTAAAATTGCTCTTGAGGTTTTTGTCCAAATATGCCAAACTGAACTGAAAAGATTACGCTTAGTGATTCGACACGCGTCTGGCCCTAATTAATTTAACATATTTGGAAAGGATTTTAAGGCCTATTGTATCTTTATGGATTACCATACAAAGTACGATGAGGACAGTCATTATGACATACCATTCCTCTTTAAGGCAAAAATATGATGCTAATAAAAAGATCAATTTAAAAAAAAAATCAGGTAACTGAAACAGTCCTGACAATTATAGCAAGCCATTCGTACGAAATTGGCATTATTATGACCTTGCATCCTATTGATTCAAAATTACTCAAAGGTCTGTGTGGGATCATGTTTGGACGGCCACATGAGCTCAATTATGAGCGCGCGCATGAGGGGCGCGCACTATCGGGGCACGGTGTCAGCCCAATAGTGGAGTTTATTACAGCGGCAACATCAAACGTTTATGTTCGGACTGTCGTGAAAATAAGGGAATCTGTTTTATTTACATTAACGCTATCTTATAAAGGCCTTCGGGATAGTTTTGTTAGCACTTTATTGTTTGTTTTGCTTGACAACACCCTGTCGGCTCCATATTTACAGTTCGCAAACAATTATGTGATCATTTGGAAGGTTATTCGGATCTAATTCATTGTCACTTTTACTGTTGGGTATTTTATTTAAAAAAAAAGAAGAAAAATAACTGTTTTATTTCGTGCGTGATGTCGCTCCATTCACCTGAGTGAACTCGAGGATAATTTTTAAATGGCTCTAAAGATTACTGGTTTGCAACCAAAGCGTCTCAAAGTGGGATTAATGATGGTCACTTTACAATATAATTTTTCACACAAAAAAGTGCTCTCTGGGAGGCCATTTTCCCTACTCTGTATTGTGCAATTAAATGTGTGCGATCTTTAATAACTATAGCCTATACATACATTGTAATTTGGATGAAGAGTGATTAATGTGAGTTTTGAAAGGGTCAGCCCCCCTCAGGAGAGAGAATTAATGAATGACCGCGGCTGTGCGCTGCTGCTGCTGGAAAAAAATAAAAATAAATAAATCCTTTGATTTAACAGTATTTAATGAACACATTTCATCATGTTGAATAACAGCATAGAGTTCCTTTCTGACGAAATATCTCATTATAACGGAAAACGAACAATTCAGAAATGTGTTAAATAATCCTCAACCAGAAGCGACAACGTGACATTTTTTACAGTGTGCAAAACTCTCGCTCTGTGGCTGTGTGGAAATCAAAGCGCCACAAACCATCCACGATGTGCATCTTGACCACGACAGGTTCATCCCTAAAGTGATCAATCGGCCAAAAGTTTTGTCTGGCACGTGCAGCCGGCAGACCTCGGAGGCTTGTGCGCATGTGCGAAGGTGTCCGGATTGACAATGCAGGAGAGATAGCGCGTCTGGGATTGAGAAACCTAGAGGAAAAAAGAGTAGAAGAGAGGGGAAAACGGAAAAAAGGAGAAAAGAGGATCCGAGAAAAAATCCAAACAAACCCACGCCGAGAGACTGGCACCATGAGGTCCAAAGGCAGGGCACGGAAACTGGCCACAAGTAGGTGCAACATCCCTTTTTTTCTACTTTTAAAACATGTCATCTGATCTGATCACCGCTGTTATCAATAGCTCCACTCGAGATTCCATTTTTTCCCGAGAGACATTAATCGGACATCTATTAAATCATACATAAATTTGACATACCGCGGGATTCAAAATGTATGTAAAATATTGAAAGGCTGTCACGCGCGCAAAAAAGTCTGGAGTAAAAAGTTGAGCGAGAAGCGATGGAGGAACTTTGCTGCAAGTCGTGGACGTGCACGCTGCATGTAGTGGGCGCTCTCGTGTAACTCACTGGAGGGGGGAAAAATCCCCCGTGCGTGGGCAGACTCATTGCACGCACACTGGCTGATGCACAGTGCTGCTTTGGGCTGCGGGTCACTTCACGAGATTTGGGACCTGCGTGGAGAGTGACCGGCACAAATAAGCAAGAAATGAAGATCTTTGTTTGCGTGTGTTTATTTTTAGTCCTGTAGACATGGTAAATAATCTTGTAACAATGGCTGCTTTTTGTGATGCATGTAAAAGTTTGGAAGCTTTTCCGTGAGTAATGTTAAATGTTAAATTGTAACCGAACAAAAATGGCAAACTTCGTTGTTTAACGCATTTAGTAGCATGGATGTGGTGTCGTTTATATTTCGGGCTGACTTGTGCAGAACGCACATTTTGAATATATTCCTGTGCAATGACGACAATTCCATACATCTCAATACTTAATTTGATTAAATGGAACAGGCCTGTGATTTAAAAGGCTCTTGACATGAAATCTATTAATTACCCACATAAAATAGCGATAAGAATTTATGCAGTGAGACAATTGATAGTGATATATATGCATTGAGTTGCTTCAATAAATAACCATTGATCTTTTTCACCATCTGTCAAATTTGTTATTTTTTCTTTCTGGATAACTTGTTCAATTTAACGATTCATTTTATATTTTATTACAGTCTATATAGGCAATGCACAACTTCTATATGGGAAATTGATATTTGTCATTTGGGGGAAAGTCAGTGGGTTCAAATAATAAAAATGTCTTGTATTTTTTCCTGCACTTGTTTATTTTTTTCTATTAAAAAATAGTTACATCTGCAAAAAATTGTTTTTAAAAAGTGTGTTTAAACAAATTCAAGAGGAAAGAAGAAGGTATTTTTTTTTTAGTATGCAAGTTATTTTATTTAAATAAACACACGATATTAAATACTAATTAGACATTTTCCACAATGTATAATACAAAATAATAGAGTGTAGTCAGAAATAAATTGCTCAACACTTTCACCCTGTTGGGGAAACGTCTGCATGGATTTTAAAGCGATCCATTTATGAGATTTACATTCTGTGGAATCACAATGGGAGAATGTTGTGCATCCCCAGAGGAGCGGGCCCGCAGTGGCCCCTATAGCTGCAGGTCTGCGCAGTGTCAACAGTGAATATTTAAATTCCCAGACCCCTCATAAGGGCTCTGCTGGTAAATGCGTTCAGTGTGTGTTAAAACGGCCATGTATGGTTGTGTGTTTAACGGAGGAGGTGGTAAACGTAAGAGAGATTGATGGAGGCTGACTGATGAGTGCGCGCGTCCAGATGGAATGCGGTGCGCCACAAAAAAACGCGCCTTTGGTTTCCAATTAAATATAGCCCAAATCTGCAGGCCGCACCCCGCAGTGACTTGTGGGTTGGGGGAGATGGTGAAAGTAGCCTGGTGGAGACCCTGCTAAAGGTCCACTTCCCATATTTAAGTGTCAACAAACCCCAGCAAATAAACTGCATCTTAATAACGTGACGTAGCCTATATTTTGACCGGCGAGAACGGCAACAAGTTGCAGCTCCAATTAGACTTGTTTGCATTACCGTTTGGACACATGCATTCACATCTTGAGGAATGTGGGCATTTTTTAAGAGAAAGCTCTGTCTGTCAACGCCTCTCATCTCAAGTGCGTCGGGCCGTGCTTCTCCCTCATTAAAATGCTTAATAGATGGGCCCGTTTAGAAGATGAGGGGGGAGCGGGCCCGCGCCACGGAAATGAAATAGAGAGCCCATTTAACAGGCCTAGCCGTCCCTGTGTGCCTGTCTATGTGTGTGTGCGCGCGCGCGAGAGAGCTCTGCCTGTGCCAAAGCGCCAAATGCTTATTGTTCTCTAACTGCTCCACTAATAGCGGGTCAAAAATCACTGGATCATATGTTACATTTTGATCGTTACTTTTAACTTAATATACTGTGTGAAGTAGGCTAATTAATCATGCAGTAATAAATGACACCATTTTTTTCTTTTCTTCTTTTTCTTCTTCATTTTTTTCTTTTCTTCTTCATCAGTATTTCAAATACAAGTGGTAACTTGACTCAACTTCCTCGTATCAAATTAATGAATTATCCCCATTGGAATGAAATTGAAAAATGTTTTTTTTTTTCCCAAAGAAAATAGGAGGTCTATGCAAACATAACATTGTGAAACAATAAAAGAGGCGTGGCCTGGTGAGTGACGTCAAGATCTGAGTAGTCAGTTTGGTCAAGTGATTATTTCTGCTCCTTGCAAGTGTTTTCATTTTGTTTTTCTCTGAGCTTTGCACAATTGAATAAACAGCTGAAAGGGCATCGGGTGACTGCTGCTCTCCCCACCCCCCACTTCACTCCTCCAACAAATATTAAGAACATTGTAAAACAACATATCTTATGTCATGTACTGTAAAGACAGATGTGTTCATTGTATGATGTCTGCTTGTGTGCCATATATCTGTCCACTGTTTTCTGGGTTTCCTTCTCCCTCTTTCAGAAATGGAATATCTGATGTTAATGAGTGATTTCAGTGTATCAACAGGGAAGTAAAGAGGTTAAAGGTTTGTTTATGCAATGGTGTCACGCAGGGCTGGACTGGCCATCTGCCGCACAGGGCAGATGCCCGGTAGGCTGGTGTCCTTTGGTGCCTATGTGGGCTATTCAATGATTATTTTCCTCCTTTTTACCTCGAGAGACCGGCCCACGATTTAGAAGGAGCAGCCTATTTATCCAGTTACAATATAGAGATCAAACTGAACCAATAAACATCAGTGGTAGAGATGCGTGGTACCCAAGGGAGTTCAGGAATCGGGCTGGGCCAGCGGGCCTAAGTCAAAATGCCAGGGTCGATTATTTGTGCCAGTCCAGTTCTGGTGTCGCGTTTGAATGGAGGTCCTTGTCCTAGTCAACTCTAAGGGCACCTTTTGGCCCTTTAGTCTTTCTCTCAGGCGTCAAGGCAAGGGCCCATAGTTATGTCACTGTATGGTAAAGTATCAGTCTATATGTTCAAGTGTTGTGTTTTTAGTGTTGTTTGGCGGGGGTGTTTCAATAACCCAGACAAGGCAGTGTGGGAACACCAAGGGATGGATGGTGGGAGGGGTGTTATGCAGCGACATGTCAAGCCTGGGAACCGCTGTGTGTTTATCATTGGGAAATTGTACCAGCATAGAACAATGAGTGAGCATTACTCCTTTAAAAAAAAAAAGAAGTCAATTATGCCTTCGTGTCCCTCTTAAAGGTCACGAGTTAAAGATAGGGAGTCCATACAAAGGCTTCCAGTCTGTCTGCACTCCCAGTCTAGCCCAAAAGGGTGCCAAGGCTGAAGTCATTATCAACAGTAAAGATAAGTTTACAGTGCAGTCATCAAACAGTTGACGCACAAGCTTTTTCTCATCACAAATTCATGCTCGGAGACAAATGGCATTTTTGCTGATTTGAAATGTTTCCCTGACATCTGCTTGAGGAGTTATAATATCAAAAGACCGCTGATGCTGCAATCTGACGACTTCATTAATGAGCTGTGTGACGTTAGCGCTCCTTGACTAGTTGAAACATTTTATTCATAAATCGATTGGAGAAGATGGTAAGGATAGCGTCTGACATGACACGAGAATGAAGCTTAAACATTGAAATGACTCAATTGGGTTGACGATGGAAATACAGTTATATTGTGTACGTTTTTGCCACTATATCATAAAAATATAATTGTCTAATTGCACAAACATAAATTCAGATGTTATTGCTCAATATTTGCAGATAATGGTCCCAAAAATGTACACTTTATCTATGTTTAATTGATGCATATAGTACATATTCAAAGGAAATTGTGAATAGTTAAACATATTTGAAATTTGATGGGATAATCTGTTTGAATGTCTTGACTTGTCTTCAATGCCTTTCTTGCAGTATAATGCTGCCTGAGGGAGTTGCCAACTTATAAGATTGGAGGTATGCATGATTGTGGCTTAATTGGCACTGCCAAGTTGAGGCTGAATTAACAGCACCCCTGCTGGTTGCATTCAAGTACTGCACTCGATTTTACTCCAATAGCTTCAAGACTAAAAATGAGCAACTTCTTAATAATGATTAATAAAATGATTGATGCTCATACGGTGATGACTTGACTTAAAAGTTAAATATGTTCAGTGGCCAAGCTCGTACTTCAGTTCATTCATCAATGAGAGGATTTGAAATCTCATTAATCCGTTTCATCCCCCGCAAAAAAACATTACTTGTTACATGTTTTTAATAAAGACAAATAGCACTGTCAAATATGAATACAAACACATTTTGGAATCATCATACAGTATGTCTGTTTTATTCCCTCCTTTTTCACTGGTATGCTCCATTAGTGTCTGCCAATCAGCTGTCCTCATCCCCTATCCAACTATATCTTGTCACTATGAGGATATTTACTTCCTCACTTTAATTCCAGTGGTGTCTGAGGTATGTTGTTTTTTGTTGTTGTTTCAAACACTTTGAAGCAGGTTTGAACTTGCTGTCATGAGCATGTTGGCCATCCCATGTAAAATTAAGTGCTGTAATTTGAGGAAAATTGAAACATTTGAAAAAAACAAACAAACATCTTTTTCATGAAAATAATCAAATAAATAAATCGTGCCAGTTCCCTATCCACACTAAGAAATATGGCAAAATGTGTGTTTTTGTGGCAAGTTTTAGCAGTTTGTTTTTATGGTTCTGGAGTGTTATGTTTAAGAATGTGATATGTTCTGAGCTTGCGTGGCACCGTCATAATTGCTGCATTTCACTTTTTTAGGACATCCAGCTTGTGCTTGAGATTATTTTATAACAATTTTCTCTTTCCTGCATTGTAAATTACCCCAAATCCCTTATTATTTAAGACATGACATACTGGTACTTCATATTGACCCAGGTCAAATTGGCATTTTCCATAGAAGCAAAAATATCTATCCATTTATTTGTTCATTCTCACCCATCTTGTTTTAAACTCTTACGTCTTACTTATAGGCCATACAGTGGCCCTAACAAGTGTATTTAGCAGAAAAAATATGAAGTAATACAGCCCAGATGGATGTGCCGACTTAGTTAAATATCAGTATTGTTTGTTTGTTTAATTAAGTAGCATGCGTTTGCCTGTAGACGTTGCCAAGTATTTCATTCCTTTCACTGAGAGTTGACAGAAAGAATGGGTCCTTTCCTCACTATTCACTGGAAAGGGAACATTCCCATAAACAGGAATTATCCAACAATTGCTTTACCAGCGTGGCGATAACAGCATGTTCCAACGCTGCTTGGGGATCTCCCTGCGTAGATCTTCCTGGCCTGAAGCCTAAAATAAGTTAAGTGAGTGAGTGACTGAAGAGTGGGAGTGGGAGATAGCTGGCTCTGATTAAGAGGCACCAAATTGGGCATCGAGATGTGTTGTCATATTAGTAGCTGACCACAGTGAGTACATCCATGTGTTTGTTTGATTACTGTACACCTTTCAGCCGCAACGTGCCCAATCTACTCACAAAACTCATTAAGAAGTGACCCCTCACCCCTACAAGACAGGAGTGATGAGGGGAGGAGATTTGATCAAAGCTCGGGCCTTCCTGTTGACATCTGGACTGGGCTGCAGCATATGCATGCACCTGATGGGATGTGATAGCGGCTGTCTGGCAGCCACTGAAATACTAAAACAGTCATAGTGAGAGTGGGAAATGCTGTCTTTCTGGGCTTCTTTACTCAGATGGGTGAAGAAGTCTATGTAGTCTATGTCCAGCATCGATTTTTATTTTATTTTTTTTACAACAAAATGACTTTGTGGAGAAATGTAGCAATGCAGGAAGAACTTGCGAAGACTGGGCAGAACAAATATAGCTAGTGTTGTAGTCAAGACCATACCAACCGAGAACAAGACATTATTGAGACTAAAGAGTACCGAGACCGTGACAAGACCAAGACTTTTGGAAGTCGAGACCAAGACAAAACCAAGACTTTTGGAGGTTGAGACCCAGACATGACCAAGACTTTTGAAGGTCAAGACCCAGACAAGAGTAAGACTTTTAGAGGTTGAGACAGAGACAAGACCAACATTTTGGGATGTCGAGACCTAGACAAGACCAAGACTTTCAGAGGCCGAGACCAAGACTTTTGAAGGTCAAGACCCAAGCAAGAGCAAGACTTTTGCAGATTGACACAGAGACAAGACCAAGATTTTTGGAGGTCGAGACCTAGACAAGACCAAGACTTTCAGTGGTTGAGACCATGACTTTTGGAGGTCAAGACACAGACAAGAGCAATACTTTTGGAGGGTGAGACCGAGACAAGACCAAGACAGTTGGAGGTCAACACCGATAGTTTTGGAGGTCGAGACCCAGACAAGACCAAGACTTCTGGAGGTTGAGATCAAGACAAGATCTAGACTGTGTATATCATAGAAAAATCACTGCCCCACCAAAAAAGGAGGATCATTTCCATTATGTGTGCAACAAAAACAATTTCTTATACGTTTTTGAAACCTAAAATCTAAGCAAATTTGTTGTTTCACTTCTGATCACATTTGTATTGGCCTGGTCTTCACCGGTCTTGGTAAAAAAAAAACAGAATCTGAGACTGAGACAAGACCGGGTAAAATGCCTTTGATTCTAAGAAGAAACCGAGACCCTTAAAAAGTGGATTCAAACCAGTCTCAAGACCAAAACTTATCTTGAGAACTACACCACTAAGTATAGAGCATAAGCAACATACTGTAAGCATGGACACACACAATAATGAGCTGATCACATCTTAAGTCTACTGGAAGGCTAGAACCATGTCTTGTGGTCTGATGAGACCAAAATAAACTTACTTGGTTTAGATGGAGTCAGGTGTGTTTTGCAGCTGCCATGTGAGGAATACAAAGACAACTGTTGATGGTGGTGTCATGATCTGGTGCTGCACAAGTGATGTCGGCCGGTATTGGGCAGCTACAGTTCACAAATGCCAACATGTACTGTGACATACTGAAGCAGCCTTAATCCACTCCCTCGGGAAACTGGGCCACAGGGCAGTGAATGGAGGTCATCAGTATACGTGCCCTATATTGGCTGGTGACCAGTCCATGGTGTAGATTCCAGTTCACCTGCGGCCCTAATGAAGAAAAAGTAGGATAGAATATGGATGAATGAAAATGCTTTATATTGTCTTTACAGGTGTTAGCTCTCTGGGCTTTCTTCTGCAAGTGGAAGCCGCCGACCTTGTTTAAGCCCCTAGCTTTAACTTTTTTCATGATATGTCTACTTAAGGGAGGCATTTTTTAAAAATTTGTTCTGCTGACATTGAGGCTTGACACTATTTGAGTAAATTATGGTTGTTGAACTTTGGTGGTTGCCAAATGTCTGTTCAGGTAAAGGAGGTCTCCGAACTTGTGACTGTTCGAACTCTTGAAGTGTGGTGTGACCTTTGAAGCACGTTGTTCCCAAAACCTTTGAAAGAAGTGAACAACTTCGGCAGCATTTAACTCAAGAGGGTCCACTTAATGTCTCAGATGCAACTTGGAATGAGAACACATCACTCAATCTAGTATAGGTGGTTCAGTGAGGAAAAAAATACATACTTTTGATACCATCAAGAGTATGTTATCCAGATATACATACCAGGTTTTGGCAGCTGTCGGTTGGGATTTCAATTGAAGTGATATGGAGAATTGAAGAAGGGTAAAATTACTGCAGTCCATTGATTGTCGAAAGTAAACATCAGTCATTCACAATCTGTGAAAATAATGAAATGTGGATGCATTAAGCCATTTATTAAACTAAGCCTATCTTCCTTGTTGATAACCAACCAACAAATACCAAGGCGAAGAAAGCTGATGAAATAAAAAGACGTCCCCTAATTTTGTCCTTTTAATTCCTCTTCTTTGTTAACTTCATAATTTTTTCTCGTCAATCGGGTATAGCGGTTTACTGTCCATACTGTAAAAACTCTTGTAATTGTCACTTTCCCACTAGTGGGCCATGCACGATGTGATATTCATCACACTGCGCCTGCCACAAATCCCTTGTTTAAGAAAAGAAGAGCCAAGTTCTTGCCCTTATGGGGTCTCTTTTGATGATGTAGGTGTAGGTATGTGCTCATGTAAAAGTGTTATTGGTCAGCCAAGGTCACAGAAGAGGAAAGAATGTGGCTGAAGAAAGGAATGTGAGGCTGATTAGCACTTCTTACCTGTAAGTGAACTGGACGTGCCTGCATGGGATGAGACCGAGGAAACAAGGGAACAATAGGACAGTAGAGATTCCTTTCCACGCCGCATTCCAGCGATCCTGCAGCCAGGGCCCCCCACTCAGAGCTTTGATGAACCTTTCTCACAGCTTCCTGGGATTGTCGCTCCTCCACAAACACAAAAACATAAAGCGGCTGGTGAGCAGGGCCCACCTCAGGATGTCCTGTTTTGATTAGTGTTAGCATCCTAAAAGCACCGTCGAAATATTATTCTAACAAGGAGAGAAGCGTAGCGGTGACACATCCACTTCTTTCCACTCTGTGACCCGAAGGGTCAGATGCACTACATGAGCCAGAAATCAAAGAGGCGCTCCTCACCCGGTGATCTTACCGAGGAAATCATGAGGAAAACAAGGCGATAAAACGATAGCGAGCGGTTTCAGGTCCTGTCAACAGGTGGAAGTTTGACGGGCGAACACTTTCTAAATACGGGACCTGATAATGACTGGCACGTGTTGTCACAGTTGAGTCTGTTGTTTCAAATATTTTCCCCATTAATCTTCGAAATAATATCCAGCTGTGCATAAGTTATGGCAAAATTTGATACTTGCACTCTAAAAATATTTGCTTCAAAAATAAAATGACCCATAAAAGTGGGCCAAATAAAGTAGCAAGTCGGTTCCGTTTTTTTTTTTTGCAGTTTGGCATCGCTGTCTCTCTGTCTGTCAAAATCTATCTATCTATCTATCTATCTATCTATCTATCTATCTATCTATCTATCTATCTATCTATCTATCTATCTATCTATCTATCTATCTATCTATCTATCTATCTATCTATCTATCTATCTATCTATCTATCTATCCATCTATCTATCTATCTATCCATCCACACTCTTAAAACTGCAGGGAATTTGGTCCGAAACTGGACCGACCTGCTACTTGGGTCAATTTGACTCAACTTTACCAGTTTTGGGGTCAAAAGTTGGGTTAAATAGAGTAGCGGGTGGGTCAGATTTTAGACCAAAATAGGGTTATATTTGACCCAGAATGTTTAATGTTCTCTCTCTCTCTCTCTCTCTCTCTCACTCTCGTTTTGTATCAGCATGTTTTCCTTCACCAGAAACATGAACAACTTAATTTGTGGGGGAAAAAAACATAAGAACAAATACCATCTGATGCGAGTGACTCCACTACACTCTAAAAAGAGAATTTTTGAACAACTTTAAGATTACATATTGAATTGTTGACCAACTTTAAAAAAAAAAAATGCTTTAATTGGTAACACAAGATTGAATTAAGTTAGCCCAAAGTGAATACATTAAGTTTAAATAATTATGAGTTAATTAAACAAAATACATTCACCTGAATTAATTATAACTTAATATATTCACTTTGAGCTAACTTAATATAATCGTGTGTTAGCAATCAAAGATTTTTTTTAAGTTGGTCAACAATTCAATTTTTAATCATAAATTGGTCCAACAATTCTCTTTTTAAAGTGTAAGCTGAAAATCAAACAACAGCAAATTGCTATGGCTAGTATACTGTACACCAGGGTCACCAATTCCGGTCCTTGAGGACCTCTATCCTGCATGCTTTATAATTTCCCTCCTCCAACACACCTGATTCAAATGATCACCATCGTTATTAGGCTTCTGCAAAGCTTACTGATGAAATGTTTATTTGAATCAGGTGTGTTAGAAGAGGGAAACAGCGAAAACATCCAGGATAGGGGCCCTCGAGGACAGGAGTTGTTGACCCCTGTTGTACATATTTGATTTGATGATAGATAATTCAATTGAGGACTTTATTAGGTACACGTACCTAACTTAATGATATCTGTATAAAAATTATGTCTTTACAAAGAGGAAACTGGTCAGTTTCCTAGTGGTCAAGATGATTTTAAATCATTATCATGATGGTGGTATAGTTTCCTGCGCTGCATCCTACTGGGAGACGTTTTTATATTTGGTGTACCTTATTCAGCTACATGGGCGGCAGGGGGCAAAATATTAGAAACGCGAATGAAATGTATGTTGAGTCCTAATTCTGACTGGCCGCACCCTCTTCCAGCAGCCAACTACATCTTTTCTGTCTCCTGTGGAATCAGGGAGCAGTGAAGCATCGCAGCACAGTTTGTTGTTTTGCTGGAGCTTGAGGGCTTTAGTTTGACAGGAGGGCACCACTTTGTTCACCTCAGTATCCAGAAAGGACCCCTTGGGGCTCAGGCCCGGGACGTCTTTGTCAGTGCTGTGGCGGGACCGGGGCAACGGGGGGGAAGGCCCTCACTGCTCACCGGGTCAGTGGACAAGCTAATCGATTTTATCTCCGTTTCACACACGCCGCCAAACCCCTACTGGTCCAATATTCACATGTTCAGAGGATTATGCTCCCTCCATCTCCTCTCTATCTCCCTTTCTCTGTTTGTTTCTCTTTCTCTCCCACCACATTTCTTGTATTTTTCATCTATCATTACTGCATACTGTTTTGTCTGCATCTCTTTCACCAAACTCCCCCACCTCTTGCCATCCCTTTTTCAGGAGGGAAAATGTTAAATTTAGACTCAACGCTGGTCTCTACATTGGCACTCCCCGTGAGGGAGGCTACGCGAGCAAGTGGAGGGACTCTTGTTTTCTTGACCATTGCTCAAGATGAGGCGCTGGAACAAGGGAATGAAAGCTTTGGGAAAGGTCTGGAAACTTCACATTCGTCAGTGTAAGGAGATACTGCGCTGACAGTTAGCAGACAGACAGCCAAGTACAACACAGGATGGCCGTGTGGGTCTACTGCGCTCGGTCCAACAGACAGACACAGTGAGACCAGACCAAACAGCCCTCTCATCTCATTTTAGAACATGTTCGCATTTTAGGCTCTCTGGCTGTCTTACAAGCAGAAGTGAAAGACTATGCGTTACTATAAGAACTAATTCAGCCGTGTTGAGCAAGGGGAAACAAGTACTGAATAAAGTTTCTAGTAAGTTGAATTACAGCTGGTAGAGCTCATATATCCACCAATGTCACCCAATCCTAAACAATGCTGTTTGATTGAAAAACAATTTCATTTTTGGTGAATAATATCCCTCTTCAATTCTGTAGGTGCGGATAATGCATACTGTAAAATGGAAAGCGACAAACATACAGCGGGTTTGGCTACAATACATGTGAACTGTATAATAGTTTATAGTCTATAGGCAGAGGAGCACATAAGAAGTGCATAGAGGCACATGTGGAAAAAAATAAATCACGCACACCGGATCTAAGTAAGCGTGGCTTAACTACAGTTGGGCAAATTAGACACAGTTCCATCCATCCATTCTTTTTCTATACTTTTTGTTCTCAATAGGGTCACGGGTGAGCTGAATTAAGCCTATTCCAGCAGACTTTGGGTGAGAGGTGGGGCACACCCTGGACTGGTTGCCAGCCAATCACAGTTCATAGACACACAGTTATGTTCTGTAAACATTAGCTTCAGAGCAATAATATGATGTGAAGACAAAAGCATAGCATTTAAGATCAGGGATGGGCAGCTTTAATGCAGCAGGTGGGGGGGGGCAATATTTTTCATTAGTGTACTGGGGGGCTATAGAGGACTACACACACTTCCTATCAAACTGCATGACAAAAATGCTGTTTTAAATAAAGGAAATATATGTACATACGTGCAAAGTACGTGCTCCTAATATATTTCCTTTTTCAATGTTTTTCATTGCGTGTATCAAACCCATTTTTTCCCCAGTTCAAATTGCTCTCTAGAATAAAATGTACCGTTCAAGGATGGTACAAAATACCTGAACAAGAAAACAACATTATGTGCAAGAAATCATTTTGTTTTTTCACCAAAAACCAATTCACTCAACATTTCTTGCATATCATTCCAAATCAGCGAAAAATAATTAAGCCAACTCACACTGTAGTGTAGGGCAGTATAAGCACAACTGTGGTCGGATTTAACAAAAAAAAGAAAATAATTAGGTATCGTTCCTTGCAGTGTGTGCATAGTATGAGTGAATGTTGATATTAAAACTTAAAGCTAGACGAGTCAGTCAACCCCTTTCATATTCACAGTTCGGCAGCTGGGGAGTCACATATTCACTGATTTTTATTTCATTACTTTTTTTTCAACCAATATTTTTTTTATATTTTGGATTTCACCTTTTTTTGGGGGGATACTACCAAGGAATTCATTGGAAATGTATATTGAATGTTTATCAGCGTTGTTTGGAATTCCTTGGGGGTTTGTAGAAAAAAAATGAAACGTTTTTGTGTTGTTGTAATTAATCAAGGGGCCACTCAGAGATGAGCCACCTGTTGCCCATGCCCGATTTAAGATGTTAACTCAAACCACATCACTGATATCAGCACCAACCTCCAGAGGGCGAATGTGAAGGGATCACTACTGCCAGCAGAAGACTTGATGATCAAAAGCATAGCGACACCTGGAATAGGCAAACCACTTACTCGCAAAAATAATAAAAAGACTAAGCTGGAATTTCTGAAAACGTTCAGAGATGAGCCTAAAAAAATAAGGACAATTAAGACAGATTTTACTACCCACTTGCCAAAGAGATAGAAAATCTAAAAAATGTAGATAATATAACACATGATGGCAGTCAAACTGTCAATTAAAAAAAAAAAAACACCAAAACTAGTTGCAAGATAACGCTTAATTAATTGATATTAAATAGTTAAAAAATTTTTTAAAAAAAATTAATTAAATGAAATGGTTGCAGTGCTTGAGCTCACGTGTGTTGTTTTGTTCAAATTGAAACCAATAAATAATACTTGTAACTCATTTGTCAGATCTTGTAAATATCTTGAGGGGAAAAAGTTGAAATATTGAGCTCATAGTTATCTTTTGATGTCAAAGCCGAATGTTTACTTTTGGAGGGAGAGATTTATGCTTCCTGAGTATGATACATGTAAACTACTATGACTGTATACAAAATTAGATAGCTTGCAATTTGACACACAACTTTTTGTTTTTCAGATGAATTTCTCAGAACATAAGCCACTTTGCTGTATTTGAATAGTGTAAGGATTTTGGTAGCCCTTGAAGTTCTTCACCATTACATTTCTTCATGTTCATTAATATTTGACATTTTAATTGTACCTCTATTTTTTCTCTGCTCTGTCCTTTCTCTTTTGCTCACCGCACCCGATCGCTGACCATAGCCCATCCATCAGCGACTGTGGCCAAAATGTATGCATACCTTCAGAGCTAGTAATACATATATAAGACAAGATTTATCTGCAGCCATAAACACGTGGCCTACACATGCAATATGTATCCACCTTTTTAAGGAATTCTTGATTTCACATATGCAGTATAATATAATTATATACAGTATATAATATAAAAATTCTTGTCTGAGCTAAGCAGGGATGTGATACATCATTTTCCTTAAGGAATACACTGGCTTGTCACTAGGATGGTACCGCCAAAGTATTTATTTTGTACACTTTTACATCTTGGGAACATACAAATAAAATAGCTACATTAGAGTCCATTAATTAGCTATATGGAGGACCCCTGTTTGTGAAAGTGTGGTGTTTGGCTGGGCACCATGAGGTGGGCCATTGCAGGTATGACTTTCTTTCTACCTAACCATTAATCGCTGACATCTGACAGTTCAATCTAAAAGGGGTCAAGTGGTGCAGCCGGTTGGTTAGCATGGCAGATCATTCCCCGGCTGGGAGCAGCCAGTCGCGTCAACAATCAGTGACAAAAGATGCATAGGAGAGACGGCAAAGTATAAAGGAGAATCCGAGGGCTGGGAAAGATAGATGGTTAGAGAATCAGTGGAGCTCGGGATGAAAAGTTAGGTGGGGAAAAGTATTCATGGGCAGGAAGCTCAGTTATTAGGTTGTGGTGTGAGGGATTTACTGTCGTTCATCAAGACATGTTTGGGGCATTTACATATAATTTGATTAATAATGGTAAAGACATGTAGTATTTTTTTAAATATATAATTTTGCTTTTTTTTTTAATGCTGTTTTGGGTTTATATGGGAAAATGCCTGCCAGGCTCATAGACATATTGCTTGAAGTCCTATTTTCAAAAAGTTCGACAATCAAGAGATAAATACACTATTTTCATGGCAGTTTACTGAAAGTAATCTGAAAAAGATTTTTTAAACTTATACAAGAGAATTCATAAACAATGATAACTTTTATTTACTAAGAACAACTGTATTCACTAATAAGACAAAATCAACAGATAATTTAAAGGCTAACTTTACTAAGATGTGCATTTCATGTTACACAACTACTTTGTCATTGTTCTAAGTATAATGCTATGAAATTGTAACACCAATTGGTAAAGACAAAAGAGTGTAACGGTAAAGACTTAGAGTGAGTTGCACAATTTACACATGCTGCCCTTCAATCTCTGCAGATACAGTTGCGTAAAGGAGAAAACTATTCAAAAAAAAACATTACACTCTTCTTTATACAGTCATAATGACGGTGTCGACGCTAAGCCCAATTGAAAGCCTCTGACCATTACATAGACAAGAAGAGTGGTTTTGATGCACTTGTACGCTTTTGTGAAATAACAAGTCTTTGGTTGTCGCTGCTTTCATGTACCGATATCTTTAATTATCACCGTTATTGCATTGGCCAACAAGCAAGTCAGCTGTGTTCACTCCCACCATGGCGCAAACGTACGTTTCTACTTGTGCATATCAATGAAAGTACCAAAAGAAAGAAAAATCCACCCATGACCAGTGTTAGACCACACTTTCTGCTTCACTTGCCCTGGGCATGAAACAAGGGTCCAATGAGGCTTCCACCAGTGGCATTAATGACCTGACCTGCATTAAAATTAGTTATATTCAGTGGGGTATGTCTTGTTTAAAGTACATGATAATGTGACTCATATTTACTGACCCAATGCTAAAAAGCAAAAAAAATAAAAAATAAAATTGTTATCTATACGGTACAGATATTATATTAAGGACGACTCTTGATAGAAGAAAAGCAAGACTATAATGGTCTGAGTTTAGTTTGGTTTGCTTTAGTTGGGTTTTGTCATGTTTTCCTTGTGTCTCATCAATTTTTATCATGTTACCCTGTGCTCGTCATCCTGGTCCCTTGGGTCATCCAATCAGCTCCCTCAGCCACATGTGTTTTGTCCAGGTGTCTCTTGTTGTCTCGTTAGTACGTGTATTTAGTTCCCTGCTTTCTTTCCATCGGTTTCAATGTCTATACCCAGTTTCATCACATCCTTGCCACTATCTTGTTTTGTTTTGGATTGTCTGTTTTTGACTACTGAACTACCTTGTTTTCCCTTTGATTCTGCGCTTGGGTCTACCTGCCAACACAATCTGACAAGGACAATTGTATGCTTTGATGTTTTTGTTTTATTTTTTTTACTTCCATGTCATAGGGTTAGTAATAGTTGTGATAGAGGACAAAAATAAACTGAAAGAAAACAGCAGAAAGTTCTTATACCTTCTGTGGTACTACTAGAATGAAGTAACCCTTGAAGGAATTGTCCGTTGGTATTTACCCAACCCCAAGAAGGAAAACAGTCGTTTTTGACCGGCAATAATTCCATACGTTTTCAAACATTAATCATACATTTTTTCAGTGAATGTGTTTTTCACCTTCCCACTGATGGTGTTCCTCTGAGCCTTTTTGCAAATGTTGATGAAAGAACAAATTGACATGGTGGGTGACAGTCTTTGGCCCGAGTGCTGGTAAAGCAACAGAGAGGTCTCTTTTTTCTCCTGAGAGGCCAAGAATAGCAGAAATGCTCGTTTATCCTGCGCTATCTCTCACAGATTCAGATGAACACAAATACATACCTCCCAAAAAGACAGCTCAGCCACACATACTTTCACAGGCTATCCCATCATGAAGGCCACTGAGTGATGATGAGTCATTGTTGAAAGGACGGCCTTTGACATCATCTTGTCCATATGGATCATTCTCTGGCAGGATAATAGTCCCTTAAGTCAAATCTCTGTCTTTTTTGCGTGTCTGTCAGGCAGTCAGGTTGTTGGTTTGTCTTTTTCTCTAGCCCTCATCACATTCACACACCACTTTATCGCAGTCATCCCAGTTTCTGTTTGTTTTAATAACAAGCAACAAGGGAAATATCTCCTTTTCTCATTGCCAAATGTTTCAATGGAGTCACTTTTCCTGAAGGATGAATTCCCTGGAACATTAACTTGTAGTTATGGGTAGGGATGTTCGAGACCACTTTTTTTTGTCAGACTGATATCAGTGCAGGAACTTAACTGTTGAGTAGTCACAGTTTCTAATACCGAGCAACAATACCACTAGTACATTTGATACAAAAAAATTCCCATCTAAAAAAATTAAAATACAATGAGAGATAATATTAAAGAAAGAGCTATTCCAATACAGTGTTCACTCACTCAGGTGTATCCAAGAAAGTGGCAACAAAAATGATGAGTTAAATTGTTTAAAGTAATGTATACATGCATTTATATAAAAATGGTGGAGCACCAGATAAATTGGATGAATCCTCATCAAATTAGTAATTTGCTATTCCACCTTACATACATGTCAACCCTAATTTGGTCCCACCTGTATTACAAACCCATAAAATCCTTATTTTCCCATAAAAATCCTTATGTCAGTTTTATCAATACTAAAGCTGTTTCATGCAATAACATTAATCTTACCTTACTTTCTTTCTTATATGAAGACATTGACAGTATCTTGTTCCAAATGACATTTTATTGCACAAAGAAAAAACAGATTTCTAAATATCACAGGGACGGTTGACTTTTTTGTTGCTTCACATTTCTCTCGTGCAACTTTGATTTCAAATGTTCTTTGACATCGTAAATGCCAGATGCCGCAACCTTAATGTCCCGTGAACAAAGCGAACATGATGCATACTCTTCTCCAAGTTTTGACGGACCAATTACCTTAAATAAATCCGTCCATTCCGAACGAAAACGTCCGGTGTATCTTGTTTTTTTGGCCGGCCTGTCCCCCATTTTCTCAACCACTGCGAACGACTCGCAATTTTCGCGCTAACACAAATTTCTTAACTGCGCATGTCAGGAAACGGTTAGAAGTCTCGTGCGATAGACGAGATTTTGTGACCGGTTGTTGTTTAAATCGAGCTTATGCACACGTGTAGCACGTAGCCGACAGTAAATACTAAATAAATTTAAAAAGGGTAAGCAATATATACTAATATTATTATTTTCATGAAAACAGTTAAATCCGTATTAATTTCCAAATACGCCTGTATGCTTTTGCAACACTTAAAAATCCGTAAGAAATACGGACAAACCTTATGGGTTGACATGTATGACCTTGTCATAACTACTCCATGGGATCATGAAAAATGGCATACTGTATATGGGTAATAGGCGAGTATGATACCTGATATTGGTATCGGGACGATATTCTGCCTAATTTCAAGGTAGCGATACTCACGTCACAGGTTCCTGATTGTAAAACAGCCACAGGAAAATAAAAAGGATAGAAAATTACCATTCATTTGATGTAATTTTAAGAAAAATGACTATATTGGGATTTATTGTAAAAGTCTTTCTTTAAACGATCTGTCATTGTTTTTTGGGGGGAATTTGTATCTATCAAAAGTACTACTAGTGATATCGGTACTTGGTATCAAATAATACTTAAGATTGAGTATTTGTACTGGTATCAATTTGAAAAATAGAAAGTGGTGTCTTACATCCCTACTGTATATCAGTCATGCCCACTTGTAGTGATGGACACATGAAGCGTCATGAAGCACTTGTGATATTTTTTGACTCCAGTCTCTTGGTTTCAAGATGCTGTGGAAACCTAATCGATTTCCTTTGCACTAGCTTTTTTCTTTAAACCAAGAGCACCATCTAGAGGAGTCAAAAAATATTGCAAGAGCTCCATGAAGTATCATGAAGCTTTGGTTTCCCATCACTACTACTAGGGTGTTTGATTGACATAAATGCATGTTGAATGAATGATTCTGTCTGTTACTCAAACACACGTCATTTCATCACATTAATTTCACAGTTGAATCTCTGTTCTGTATTAAAAGTAAAAGAAAGAAAAACAACACCATCTGCTGGATTTGGTGAGGTGTTGTCCTTCTGTGGCCAATTCAGTCACCACTGGCTGTGTTGTATTCATTCATTTCAAACACACCCTTCTGTGTGTTTGTTTTGGCATGCAGCACTACTTTAATTGAATTGACGGAAATAAAATGTATGTTGTTGCCTCCATGTGAACTCCTCCCTGCTTACCTATAATTTTTATTTGCAAATGTGCTTAGATTTCGGTAATCCTCCAATGTATTGCGGATCAAAGCACCGCACGTAAGCTGAGGAGTCACTTTATATTTTTGCACCAAGTCTTCTTTTCTTCAGTGCTGCTCTTGAAAAAAATAAATAACCAGCACTATGCTGAGTGACGCTAATATAATTGTTGTGTGCTCTAGCGTTTGATCGTCCTCTTAACAAATGGAATTTGTTCGGCCTGATTTGATCAGTTGATCCAGCGTAGTTTTGTGCAGGCAGGAGTATATACAATGAGGTAAAATGTTTTGTGTCAGGGCGAGAGGAAACTCTATTAGAGGTGTCTAGGACTGCGAGGCCCCGCTGCCTCTGATGAAATGCTTCTCGGGTGTTAATGCAATTCTGATTTTGCTTTGCCTGGAGACTTGTTACCTCTGGGGTTTTAAAGCTGGCTCAGGAAAGCAGAAAAACAAAGTCTGGATCTAAACCATATAATTAGAATTGTGGAAACTTTGAAGGGCACTTCCTGATGTGACATAGTAATCTTCCTTGGGACACCATAGAAAGATACTTTGTAATTTTGTTAATGTTCTTGTGGAATAAAGATTGCTGTTTACACAATGCATCCAACTTTTAGAGTGCTGCAGCTGAACCTTCACAATTTTAGTCGCCATACATTTACAGCCTGTTCTTCGTGAAAGGGGAAATGGACACCAAACAAAAGAGGTGCTCTGTAATTTGTAGAAGACACATGCAGTACATTTAGAGTTACTTAATAAAATTATGATAAATTATTGTTCATTTTTTGGAGTAACGCTAGGTTTTGCACATTCAAGTAGGTATAATGTTGATGGGGTAATGTGGTTATTCAAAAATCTCATCATCCATTTACTTATTTTTTTACAAGACCATTGTCCATGTTTTGCACCTTTAAAAAAATACATTTGTGTTACAATGCATGTGATGTTGTAAGGACATGGTACCTCCCAACGTAACGTATAGGGCCCTATTTTCATAGACATCTTCATTTTCGTACCTTGGAAAATCTAGTTTACTGGGTTTGGCGTACCTTTTGGCAAAATAAATTAGACTAGATTTTAGACTACCTGGTCTAAATTTTGCCGCAAGTGGTGCAATGCAATTTTGGTGAATTTGATGGAAGTGCAGACAAAAGTGCCACAAATGCATGTGGTTCATGTCTTATTTCATTCATAAATATGACAACAGTGTGGGACAATCCCTATGAATCATTGTAGAAATCAAATCATTGACATAATTATTATCATCTTAAAATATATACAATACATACTGTATGTTTGTGCATTATGCATACCTTAAATATAACAGAATTGTTTCTTTTGGGACAGTCTGACACAATAAACATGTGTTTTTGAAGTACAGCACCAAAGGATTACTTTAAGTGCATAAAAAGGGCAGCACAGTGGACAGATGGTTAGCATACAAACATGCGTTTCTAGACCTCTTGGGGGACCACAGAAAGAAAGACCATACAGGCCCCTCCCCACAACCCAAGAAACTGCTTATGGGTGCCATCATGTCCTGATCATCTTCGTTTAAGTCCTCTCCATGACCTGAAGTTGATATACTGTATTGCTAGAAATTACAAGTAATGTTAGCTAATAGTGTGCAGTAAACCCTGATGGTTGGTGGAATTGGTAAAGACTGTCATCTATGCTTTTCTCATGTAACAGGGTAGCACTCCAAGAACAAGGAGAACCAAAAGGCTCAAAAGTGATTGGGAATAAAAACACGATTAGCCATTTAGGTAGATTAAATTTGATAGAAGAAAATCCATAAACTTCAAGCTACCAGGATGCATCAATGAAGGAAAGATCTTGAGCTCATCTAGTCCAAAGAGAAAGCCGTTTTGTACCTGAGTGACCTTGGAGGAACATTACTACACACTAGTCACCAAGTGAATTGAGTTCAAACTCCCCGATGTCTTCTGTATGCAGCAGAAAAGGGCAATCTTTGAGGTCAAAGCACCCGGTTTGACAGTCTTCTCACTTTCCTCAAGAGCCAGGAAACAATCTATGAACCATTGGACCAATTGACTGAAGACCCACCCAAAACAAGGCAAGCCTGCACCAAAACAACCAAGGAAGCAACTATACTTTGTGGTTTGTTGCCTGTGGAGACAGCATACATAAAACAAAGCTGCAGTATACTTCTGAAGAAAGTTCTACACACATTAAAACCCTCTGAAAAGAATGAAGCTGTGGTCATTACGAGGGGCATGCAAAAGTTGGCTGAAGGTTCACTGTGATGACAGCTATTGCAAAACTGAGTTCCACAGCAAGAGCCCAACAAAGTCTTCCAACAGAATATAGCTCGGTGGAATTTCCTGTCATCATGATGCTCCATGAGGTCAAAGACAATACAGGTTAAAAAAAAAAAAAGTCAGTGCTTAAACTCATTCGCTGCCATTGACGACTACAAACGTCAAATAATTTTTTTTATTGAATTGGCAGTGAATAAGTTAATCAACGTTCAAAACCGTAACATTAGTGGTCCATGGTCTGGACCTGGTCCTGGAAGTCATTGTCACCACCAAGAGTTTTCTTCTGAACATCCGGGTACTCACTAAGAGGGACCTTGGTAACATTGCAGCCAAACACAAACATGTCACAGCCAAGAAACTCCAGAGGTCATTCCCCGATATTCCCCTCAATGAACTGGAGAGGCCTGGAAAAATACATCTTCTCATATGCTACAAGGAAGGTCAACTACCCCCCCCCCCCCCAAAAGATAAGCATCGCAGGAGACCACCCATTCTGAAGTGTTGAAGAGGCCACTATTTCAGCATCTCAGCTGCTTGTTATCAAGATATGGAGGCTGCCGTAGTGCGAACTACCAGCCCGCCAGAGCATATGCTGGTCCTGATCAACACAACAAGAGTCCTGGAATGCAAGTTATCCATGGCTAGAAGACCCTTTCTCTTTGAGCCATTATCGATAACTGCATCTCATTCTGGAGAGAAGCAAAATAATATGAGATGCATTCAAACACAAACAACAACACTTTTGTTATGGAAAAAATATGACTACAGATAATAAAACTATGACTTTGAATAAACATATTGGCATATTGCAGCAGAAATACAGTGGACCTTGAAGATTGATGGTCAACCATTTTTCCTATTACTACTATTACTAATACTACTACTACTACTACTACTACTACTACTAATAATAATAATAACAATAATAAATGATCTGTTCCAAGTGCCAAACTGTCACAATTGTTTTTTTTTAAATTAAGATTGTACCATCATTAATCCTCATATTCTTAAAAAAATAAAAATAAGTTTACCACTGTTAATATTAAAGCATTAAACACTTACAATGAAAAAAACAACCTAGCATTTATGTATCCAATAAACGTAGGGCAACAATTTGCAGCCAGTTTAATTGGGTAAATATAAATTATACAGTGTGGTTAAATATCACATGAATTCAGTTAATTATAAATATAAATACTTAAATATGTTGGGTAGAGTTTACCGAAGATTTCTAATTACATTCTACAACCAAATACTAATCGTTATTGGGTAAAACTATTTCTTAGTGTACTACTACTCAAAATTGAACACTATTAGTTACAAGTGTTAAAAGCGTTATAAACAACCCAAAAATGATCACATTAATAAAGGAAAATGAAATGGTTTCCTTAACAGTCTTCATGAGTGAGAAACGCTCCCTAAATACTTACATATACGCACGTAAATAATTTAAAAATACTTACATACCATCATACTAATATTTACATACCACGGTCACTTATTACTAAGTGATGTCGTTGCTCTCCATCTAACTCTCTCCAAAATTGTTTTTACAGTGTAACTTGGCAATCGCAAATAAGGAATGCCGAGAGAAACCCATGTATCAAATACTCTTTGCATATTTTTCTTGTGTAAAAAGAACATATCCACATTTAACAGTAACAAAAATGATTTAAAAAAACATTACATCAACTTTTATAAAATGTCACCTGGTCACGCTGGCAGTATTTGCCATTTCGTCACGTAACTTCTTCTATATGTATATTTTTAGTTCTCTTTGCACCTCTTTTATTGGCTGGTCCTTTTCAGAACATGTAGAAACTCAAACAAAGAATTGAAAGAAAAAGTAAAAAATTACCCTTGTTCACTGCCTAACACTACGCATAGCAAATGTCCATGTCCAATTTTTATTGCAATGTTAGAGCCATAAACCCCTCATGCTATTATAAAGCTTTTCATTGGACATTCCTTTGTTGACGAATATTAATGGGTTTGTTTAAAAAAAAACAACAACAAAAAAACAAATGCCGCAGTTGTCCTGGGATTTATACCGTGGTGAAAGCAAATCTGTCCCAGCCAAAGAAGTGACCCATTCCAGCCCCATGGGGCTCTGAGACACAGGGTCATGCAAGCTGTCACATCGTCAAGCTAGCCCAGAGCCCCAGCAGATCAAATACAGGTATGATTTATGTCCGCTGTCGCAGCCTTCTCACAGTACGTTCTCCTGCATCGAAGCTGTTGGCAAATCCAATGGCGGTGGTAATTTGTCTCCTTACATGTGTAGGAGGTATAGGTCAAAGGGCACTGAAATGAAAATGACCAGACTTGACTTAATTGTTGTATCTATTGGTAGTTTGAGACAGAATGTCTGTCTGAAGGTCCATCTGTCTATTTGTCCATCTGTCTGACTTGTGTCCTGGCGCCGTGTTGTGTGTCACTGGGTCGAGACCCTCTGGCTGCACACAGCCATTATGGCCACTGATCTGATCCAGCAGGAGCGCAGGGTTCATTGAGGGGATCTCTCAAGGCCAGATAGTATCATTATCACAACACACAGCCTGGGGAAACCCTCTGAATGGCTCTTCGTTGTCTCCGCATTAGCAAAACAAAATTTCCGTATTCCTGTATTTTTTTAAAAATAGAAATAAAGGCTTAAAAAAAACTCACAATGACATCACTGTGAAGAACTTCCTTCGACGTAGCAGCACATCTGACAAGGTTAAGCCAGTAAATGGTGTTGAGAAAGGCTTCCTGGGTGTGATTACATTTATCATGTATAATTAGGAAGTTCTGTTCTGTCTACACGTGATGACCCTTGACCTTGAGTGTGACACTGGTATTGCCAGACACTCACATGTGATGTCCAGGTCATGATACTCTAAAAAGACTTGCTTCCGCTCTTTCTTTGGAAGCTTTATAATGTGAGGTCAGACAGAAAAAGTACATTTATTCACATGAGAGTCAAATATGGGACATTACAATAATACAAGGCCTACTGGCGTAACTCTACACACACACCTAATTATTCAAACTTTTGGAAATTATTTCCCTTTCTGCCCCTAATCATATTACTCTGTCATTTTTTTCTTGCTCTTTCTTTTCACTCATACCCTTTTTGTGTTATAATTCCCACCTATTATTTCTGTCCCGAGCCCTCATTAGTCATGTCGCTGTCAGCCGCCAGCTGCAGACACACAAGCTCATATACACAACCACACATCTTCCTGCACATGCACAGGTATGGAAGTCATCAAGACAAGGTCAGAGGTCTGCCTCATTACCCAACTCCAGCGAAAACTTTTGGCGTGTTTTATGCAGTGCTATCCGACGTGGGGGGAGGGGAATAAGTGCAAGGGTGGGGATCTGAAGAAAAGTTTGTTTCATAAGAGAGAGGCTACATGAATACGAATAACAATATCAGTGTTGTCACTCGGCACATCTCTGCTCATATTAGGCCTGAGAAGTAGATCAGTATGAGCAAGTCAACATATTGTGGACAAGTAATAGAGAATAGGCAGTGGATAATATAGGAAGAATTGGAAGAAATAACTTGCGATACAGTAAAACTGGCATATTTTGTCTAGGGATGTTTGATATCACTTTTTTTTTCAGACCCATGCCAGCAAGAGTACTCAACTCTTGAGTAATCTCCGATACCAAGTACAGATACCACTAGTACTTTTCATGCATAAAATTTCCCCCCATATAACAATGACAGATATTCTTAAAGAAAAACCTTTATATGTCCTATACTGTATAGCATTTTCTTTAAAGTTGTACATAATGTCAATTTTCTATTCTTGTAATTTCTAGCTCCTGATTGTAAAACGGCCACAAGTGGGCGGGCAATACGTCGCAAGTATCGATACCTTGAAATGAGGTTCATTTATTGGCCAGATACCAAAACCTGGTATCGGTACTTGCTCATCTCTAGTTTTGTTGTTGATAGCAATAGCATCATGTACAGCTATCATGCTTTAAAGCAATATTTTGGAGGAAAACATAGCCTAGACTGGTATCCCAAATCTGTGCTCCTATATTCGTTTACTATTTAGCCACAGAATCTCTAATCCATTCGAATGGGTTACTCATTGTATTTTTGCCAATAAACACGTCCAAAAAAATGAAAAATCCAATTTGATTAGAATGATAAATAACATGCACTATGTTGTCCAAACCACGTTAACAAGCCTCATATTCATTTAAAAAACAAAACAAAAAACATATTGGCCTGTATTAAGATGACCAATGGAAAGGTTTAGTGAGAAACCTGGGTCAAGAAACCCTGAAATGTGGGAACTCAGCATTTTTTATTTCAGAATGGGAGGTAGCTGAAACCAGAGAAAAAAAGTTAACTCCAGCCTGTTTCATAAAAAGAGGTAATTTAAGCTCTCAGTCAGTTACCCTAGTGGTCGGTAGCAGGTTTTTCACAATGAACCTCTAGTTTTTCCCTGTACCCGCCTCCTTTCAGCCACACCTGACATTTCATTTCCTCATTCATTCAGTCCATTTATTGTCACGAACATGGCATGTCCTTTTGACAATGACCCTATTGATGAACGTGCCGCCATATTGCGCAGGGAATTAAATATTCGTCGTGAGATTGTTATCAGACCGTGCATACATATGCTGGCATTTCCGGACAGCTATCTTTTTGAGCGGTACGGTTTCCATCACCTATATACACAACTTAATCCGTCCTTACATTTGCAACAATACCAGCCGTAGTCATGCGCTCACATCACAGCATATATTGTGTTGCGCTCCGTTTTTTTCCTTATAGCCGTTTAAATAATGTTTTTATGTTTCATCTTAAATCAATTACGCTTCTTCCCCCGCAGGATTGCACCTAAATGAAATGAATTAATGAGTTACCATTTAACAGGTTTCCCCTGCAATATTATTGTGATTGCAAAGGACTACATTTAAATTTACGCATTGACCCGAGCAGCAACTTTCTCCCACGCCGCCTTCCTTTATGGAAAGCCGCTGCGGTGTTGCACATTTTTTGTTCAAATTCGCCATATGTTCGCATTAAGATTTTCAGTGGAGAGAGGGCGGTGCCGTGCTATGCTTCCCCAATGCCATGTGACTCGACAAATCGGGGCTCCATTGATGTGGTCTTTTTAGTGTAGTGGTAACTTCAGGTGTAACTACTCTGCGTTGATAAAACTACCTCAAATCGTCCTGGAACCAAAAACGCAGTTTTCTCTCTGTGTATGTTCAGGGTTCGTCTCTGTGTTTGTTGAACATGCTTTGTGAAATGGACCCCTGGCCAACGGCAAAACTCAGGATGTTTTTTCGCTTTTGTTACAGTTATAAATCCATCCATGTCATCCGTCCATGTTGTGTCTGTCGTACTACTAGCTAGCTAGTGCTAAGCTAATCTAGGACAATTCACCTGATCGGCCCAGTATCCAAGTTTGAAAACTCTTTTTGAGCTAGGACGACATCAGAGGCTAACAGCGAAGTAACTGCAAAAGCATTGATGCCTAGATGGGCTTTGTTGACTGATTGCTTAACAGTTTAATTTAATACTTGTTAGCCAGCTAAACATATCCAGGTGTCAGCTCTTAAAGAGTGGCCGTCACACGACGTTGTTCCACATAGATATTACATCACACACAACTCATAGATTAAACAGGGGGAACTTATCGAAACAAACATCTTGTAGCTACAGAAAGAAAACAAGATTAGTTTTCAAAGGTTTTGAGCATGCTTGGAAGCACATTTGTTTCAACAAAGTAAGGATGATCACCTCCATTTATGGTGACGTTGTCTTCACCGTTTGTCAAAACAAAAATCAAATGTTGAAAACATATAATTAAATGTGTTTGCATTGGTCTTTTCGATACTTTGAACTAAATATTAAAAGTCAATCTTGCATTACCTTTGTAGATGAATTGTACTCTGAGTTTATTAGTCTCACAGCCGTCCCTTCAGATTTGTCTTGCATCATACGTGACTGCTGTTTCCTGATGTTAAACACATCTGTAAATTAAGTTATTAAGCGCAGTCAAACAGAAGCCCATTGATTCATTTTTTTCCCCCCTCTCTTCTCCCACACACGCTTGTTGGACACTTTTCTGTCTCAAACATGTCTTTCTCCCTGTGTCATTGAAACACAAACACACATACAGTCATAAGAGTCTGCACACTTGATAGGATGTTGACATGTGACTAAATGCAAACCAGGAGTACATGAGTATGTTCAAGTTCAGCTTGGGGGGTCAGTGGTGTGCATGTGTTTATGTGTGTGCGCAAGAAGTCAGCTGGGAGCAGTCAGGGGGACACTGGTGATGTAGACTGACGGGGGACATAAACACTCGGTAGAATAGTGAAGGGCCTCATTGTCTCCATAGTTGCCACGTCACTCATTCTCTCTAATGAAATGATCTCTTTCTGTATGTTCGTCTAATTGCCCAATCAGTTTCCAAGCATGTCATATGTCTGTCTTACTCCTTAACTATATGCTTTTTATTCCACATGCATTTATCTTTTTCACCTTTAGGGCACTTACTATATGCTCTTATCCCAAATGTATACAAGATCTTTAAGTTTAAATGTAAGAAAAAAATCCACCTTATTAAGTAGTGCTTTGATTGTGAGTACCGGGCCTTATTTCAAGGTATCGGTTCTTGCATTGAGCCCTCTTGTGGAACAGTAAACAGAACAGTAAATCGCCATTAATTTCATGCAATAAAAAAAAATAAATCTATATTGGGATGCGTAAGTCATTAATATTATTATTATTATTATTATTATTATTATCGGTCATTACTTGTTTGTCAAATTTTACGTATCAAAAGAACTAGTGATTCCGGTACTATTGACTACTCAATTGGTGAATCCTTGTACTGCTATCGGACTTTTTAAAATTATTATTATTTTTTTTATTGTGAGTCTTGTTGGCATTAGGTACATCTGAACAACTATGTTCTATTATTCTTCACGTAAAAAACTAACACACATTTTGATTGCAATCAGAGACATTAGTTTAATATATTAGTAAATATTGTATATTTATATTATTTTATGTGTCAAAAAGTAATGACCCCAACTAAATACAACCTACTGATGTAACTGACCCCCAGCCCCCACCCCGAAATTTTCAGTTTGTAATTTAGATACCTGTTTTATTCATTTGTTTATTTAAAAGTTATGTCCTCTTTCTGTCAGCCATTTTGGAAGTAAATGTATTGTTGGATCCCCATTAGAAGCAGAGAGCTGTGATTAAATTTCCTGCTTTCAACATTAAAAATTCACATTAGTAAGAGTTCTGACACAGTTCAATTCTACATCATTGAAAACTCTCAGCTTAATAATCACACATCTTAATGAAATGTATGAATGTCTTCAAATGAATGATTTTTTTTTTTAATGACACAGCTCGCTCATAAGCTTTTGTGTGCCTAATGTTGTGGCCTATGTGTGCACCGAATGAGAGAAAAGTCACATAGCTAGAAGACAGTATAATTGTCAATGGATTTATTAGCTTGAGAGCTGTGACTGAGATCCAGAAGGAGGTAAAGGTGTGTGGCGGATATAAGGGTGGAGGTGTCGGGGACAGTGATGAGGTGTGTGAGATAAAATGGAGGCAAGTTGGAGATGGAAGGAAGCAAGGAAAAGGTGAGGTGCTGAGGACATGCTAGATGTGCTTTGCGGGATTTGTGTCTACGTTTTGTTTGTGTTCAGGCTCAACTTTCTGCCCATTTATTTTGACACCTGTACTCGTGTCTGCGTGTGTAAAAACTGTCTCACTGACAAATTGAATGGGAGCGCTTCTCTTTCTTTGGCTCAGCTCTTATTTTCCCCCCCTAGAACATCAGATAAGATTTCAAATGAATATTTTTAAAAGAGAAAAAGAAACATTTTATGCAAAAGCCGCAGTCGCAGGAAGAGTTGCAGTTACTAGCGCTTGTCTACAAATAGTGACAAATTACATAATCATGTTGTCTTTATGTGTGATTGACAGTTCAATCATACATTTTAGAAGCCTTAAGGCCATGCTACTTGAAGGACATGTTTCTATAACTTGGCCTCCTGTTCACATGCGCAATCATGCACACTCTCAAGCACGCACACACACACACACACACACACCGCTGAGGTTTGGATGTTTATACAATGGCGAGCCAAACAAACCAGTCTTAAGTGTGAAACGATTCTAAAATAATCTAAATATCCACAGTCCTCTTGGCAAATTGCCCCTGCTTGTATAATTTGTTAGTGTTGATAATGAAAATATACTTAGCGTACTTGCTCCCTTCATTCATAAGAACGTGTCTGCAATCTAATGTAATGCACACAGAAATAAATAAGTAAGAAGGACACTCAGATGTAATAAATACCAAGAGTAATAATTGTTCTGAGCCGAATAAAGTTTTTTCACATTTTTGAGCTGAGGAGCTTTGGAAAACTGCCAAAACATGGAACTGCTATTGTGGCGTAATTTTTTTTGAATATTTGCAAATACATGCACAACATATTTAAAAAAAATATATGTATTTGTAAGTATGTTTGAACATACTTGTAAATAAGTTTGAACGTATTGTAGGTCAAACACTTCACTTATCTTACCGCAAGTTAAATGAAAAGTGGTATTTTATATGGGTACGCGCAAGTGTAAAAAGTGAAAAAAGTCGAACTGCAGTCGTATTAATGTATCATAAAAGTTACGAATAATTTATAAACAAAGTTAGCTTATTTAATTTTCGAATGTGTTGTTATAATGTAGACTAAATGCAAAAAAAAAAGTTTTTTTTTTAAACTTGTGCATGAACAAGTAAAAAAAAATCCAATAATCATAATTTCATTATTAATGTTTGTTTTAATGGATTGGTATAATGTGGACTAAATGTTAAAAACAAATATTTTTTTTTACTTGTGCATGCATACGTGTAAAAAATGTGTCATAAATAAGTAATTGAAATTATGAATGAACAATGTTTACTTAATTTTCCAATGTATTGGTCTAATTTTGTTTACATTTTTATAATATAGATTCTACACTATATCAATACATTTGAAAATTAAGTACCGGTAATGTAAACTTATTGTAAAATAGTGTAGACTACATAACGTAGACTACATTGTACCAATAGATTTGAAAATTAAGTAAACATTGTTAATTCATAATGTTTTAACTTATTGAGGATTTTTTTTTTCTTATGCATGCACAAGTCAATACTATGTGCCCTGTGGCATTATGGGAAAAAATGGTTTTAGCATTTAGCCTACAGTATGTTCAAAAGAATTTTCAAACACAGTTTTTCCCAAATATGTTTAACTGCATTTGCAAATACATATCAACCTTTTTGCAAATATGTTTAAATGCATTTGCCGTCAAAAATGTTGACTCCACAATGGCAGTTCCATAGAAAACTCTGTTCAAGACAAATAACCCCCCAATCAAACTAATATATTTCATGATGTCACCAAAACAGGAGGATGTTGTGCATCACGAAATCAAAACAAATCATAATGTTTGCATATCAGCTCTGTAACTTTTTCCTCCCTGTTGCCTGTGCCATAGCGTTTGTATAAAAACATCATAGAAAGCCACACAATAGTCGAGGAGGGATAGATGTCAGTGGTCAGTGTAGATAAGAATGACAAAGCTCTGCACTAAGCCACATCACCAGCAGGCTTCTCACCTGCCTGTCCATCACACGGGTGCACTCAACCATCACTGAGTGATTGTGTGTGCCCATGCATGTGTGCGTGCGTGCGCATGCGTGTGATTGATGCTTTTTGCCTGTCGCCAGCTATACGCCCACATCACCCCCTCTTGTCGCACCTCAGTCGGGACTGTCACGGAAACATGAGGCCTTTGGAGATAGCGGCCGCCGTCCCGGCCAGCCCTCCGCTCGCACTGTCTCTTTTTCTGCTCCTTGAGCCAGTCACTTACTGCTGTGGGAAAAGCAGAGGAGATGAGGCCTTAAAAACAGATCATTGTCCGCCTCCTAGATTAAAGCCAGAGAATGTGAGCATTGTCCACTGAATGGCTAAACCTTCCTGCTGTCACTCAAATGCTGCTCTGAGCGCTACTTCATGTCTAAGAGGCTTATCTGCAGTGAAAGGCCCCTAGCTGCTCTGGGGAGAGAGGACGTAATGAAGCGTGTTTTTTTTTCTCTCTCTCTGTAGGGACAAACCTGCTGCTGAGTTTGGTAGTAAGACTGGGGAGGGTGGCGGGGGTCTTCAGGGGGTTGGATGCGGCCAGTGGGACAGCTGCTGCCGCCCTCCGCCACCACCACTCCCTTTTAGCCCCACTGCTCCTTCTAACTGCCCTTCTCCAAGGAATTGTCATTCATCTAGTCTCACATGAGAGCCAGCGCAGCATACGGGCCCGAACGCCCTGCCATTCTTATGGGGGTGGTCGGGCGGGTGGGTCGGGATGTACCCGGGGACTTTCCTGTTGTACACGCTCAGCAGTGAGGGGATGATCAGCGGGCCGCTGATGTGCTCCGTGCTTTGTGCTGCGCTGATTGAGAAGGGGAAAGTTTAAGTGGCGCTCTCATTGAGAGCTGAGCGCCGGCCATGCTGGGAGTGTTTGCTAAGCTCGCAGGCCTCGCAGCCGTTGTTGTAGACATGTATGTAATTACCAACACCAAGTGCAGAGGAAAGAGCGAGTGTTTTGATGGATGTTTGATAGTTAGAAAAAAACTAGTTTTGCATTTATACGTGGACATAAGGATAAAGTCATGCTGTTCATTTTTTCATACTTTTGTTAGCAGTATGTGTAATATATACATTTTTTTTAAATTACCCAAAGTAATCATTTTTTATTTTTTATTTCTAGTCTTTTAATTTACACTATTATTATGCAAATTTTTGTGTGGAGTTTTCTTCCTTTTGGTATTTCGCTTGACTGCCGCAGATAGAATATGGTACTTTGCGCCGTTGTGGGACAAAACAAGCCGATTCATGGCCAATTGAAGCAGATTCTTTCATTTCCCTACAACATCATGATAATGAATCAACCAAACAAGTTTGTTTATTCATGTTGGCGATTGGTGACTGACTGCTACTGGTGTTGTCCAGTGTTAATTACTGTTTGTAGTGAATAGAACTGTAAACTGTACAATCCAATTGACATACAAGGCATCCACTTTTTCAAAATCTGAGAGATTTTGTAGGATTATTTAAAAAAGTGTACACTTCCAAACCAAGATTGGTGCTAATTTTCAATTACAATTGGGTTCTATTGCACTGACTGATTACGGAGTTAAAGAATATCTGCTAAGAGTGCACTTATAGGGAATATAAAGTAATTGTGCCCTTTGATCCCTAGTATAACTCTACTCTACTGGATCTACCTGTTTTCTCATGGTCCTTGTGCAACCAGTGCTAAAAAAAGGCTAGTACTTTGTGAAAAACGGACTGGGGCATTTATTGGATATTTGGTTCAAGTTGAGTGCTTGACCTAAAGTGTGTTTTTTCCTGGTATCTTGGTGCTTAGAAAATGACAGAATGCAGGTTATGCATTAAGATCCCTATGATAGGCAGAATGCAAGCTTTCATTCTCTTAAATATGACCTTTGACCCGTGCATATTGTGCGCTTAGTCCCATTCTGTGATGTGTGGAGAGGTTGAGTGGGCTGAAGAGGAGAGAGACTCGACCTGATGAATTGTCTGCTGGAGGGTGATCGGGATGCTAAGTGATGCAGCCCAGCTGTGACGGGTGTCTCAGTGGTCCATTTACTGCTGCAAGCTCGTGCTGGGAGATGGTACGTTCCAACAAGATGAAGGGATCCTACCCTGGTGCCAGCATGTTCTTGGTTTTGTCAAAATATGAAGGTCAAATTGTCGGAACATTCTTTTTTTTTGTATGTCCCAATGTTGACTTGGAGTATCCCATGGAGCGCTGCCATTATTTATGGCCTCAAACAGTCAAGGACATCTAAAGACAGGAGGAAAAGCCCCTTCTACTATAGATGTTGTGTGACACTATTCAGATCATGTACTTTATTTCAGTTTTTGTCCACCTCAATGGGATGGATATCATGTTGCGAGTTAGAAAGTCGAATAGAAAATGAGTGATGGAAACGATCGCTACATCTCAGCGGTTCACGTCAAACAATACGTCCACGAAGCAAGAATGATAGGTGTCACATTGCGCCAGAGTGGAGAGGAAGGTTCGCTTTCAGTAAACATTTAAAAGAGTGGAGAAGTGAACAAAAGCATTAAGAAGGAGCTGTTTGGTTGCCCCCTTTCTAACCTAAATAGGCGGTCTGTCCGACCAAGGCCTTGGCTTCAAAGTATTATCCCACACATGGAATTACCATATCTATCAACTGGGCCGAAAGATTATGCTTTTGGGTGTTCTTCTGCATTTCTTCCAGTGGCTTCACTCGGTGAATGTGACACGTTTTGTGTCTCCCGCCCCCTATTGAATTTAAAAGTTCTCTATTCTCCGAGAGAGCTGAGGAAAGTCCTACACGAGGCCTGAATAGACACTAAATCTTTCAAGGTTAGGACTTAACCTTCTCTCACTTTAATTCGTCTTCAAACTTTCGTGTGAAATCAATCAATATCAGATGATTGGTAAACAATGTGCAGTGTCTGATAGGCAGGTATCAAGGGTCCTCAATGGGATTGCAAATGCTTTATGTATCCCCAGTCGCTTTTGCTTTAAAGCGCTGTCACAAAAAAGTGAAATTACCATTCAGTTGGAATGATGCCATTCATCTTTGTCAGAGCGCCAAGCGCAGCACGCAAGTCGCTACCCTCAAATTAATTCCTTGTTTTGCATCAGCTGAATTTGCCCAAATCCAGGAGGATGGCTCTCTCGGCAACCCGCCTTCATTCTTTAATGTTGCAATTCCGGCTGATTTCACAATGCGAAAGGCCGTGTAGCTTTATTTGCTTAATTTACAAAGCAAATAGATATGAAAATAAGATTAGATACATATCGCTGCGAGATCTCAGCTGTTAGAAAAAGGAGAACAAGACTAACACAATTTCCATGCAGGCTTCTGAGAGTCCAGAGACGTTGTTGTTGATTTGTTGTTTCATGTTGCAAAAGCTGCAGTGCAAATACAGTCCCACAGGCGGTGGTCAGCTCTTTAGAAACAAATAAAAACCAAATATCAAAATTTATAGAAACATGGTCTACGTATATAGAATTTTTTAACCTAATTCTGGTTACTTAATTCTGCCTGTTGGCGAGAGCCACCACATCGTGATAACTTACATTGATGTTTCTGCATTTGGCAATTTATTATTATATTATATTATTAGTATGGGATTTTTTTTAATAGGTTTTAGGTGAACTGATGAATACACACACGCTCGCACGCACGCACACACACACGCACATACACATACTCACCCACATACAAAAAAAAAATATATATATATATATATTTTTTTTTTTTCTTTAAATAAAAAATAAAAAAGGAGCGCAATGATGACATGTCAAATCGAATGAACAATACTGAGCTCTCCATAAGAAAAAAAAGTAAAATAAAAATAAAATAAAAATAAACAAACAGCAATGTAGAACAAATGTTTGATAGATTGATTTGTTAAGCCTGGTTCACATGGCAAGATTTTAAAATTACTGGCTAACTTCCAAACTGTGAGAGACAACATGTGTGACGAGACAAAATTCATGGGAGTAACAACGTACCGTGTGTCGTGTGCAGCCACACAGCACAATCAACACATCAAACACGGAACGATTTCATTCATGAATGTTTCCTGATTAGACGGGAAGGCTCGCAAAACCTCTCGAGATTAAACGTGACTTGCGGGTAAAAAAAACACGGAGGACCAGTCGCAATACTTCCTGGTTTGTTTTTAGCCGGGAAAAAAACAGCATAAAAAGAAAAGACGTTTAAAGGAGTGTTTGATTTTGGATTCCCCACCGTCTTCCTCGCCGCCTCGCTTTCTGATTGGCTGCACTTCACCGTCAACCGGCTGCGTGGTGGTTTGTCCTTGGGGCACACCACATACGGTTCAAAGTCGGCTAAAACAATCCAACATGTTGAATATCCCCGATTTGAGATTGGAGCGGCAAGAAAGAGCAGCCGAGATTGGTCGGAGCACACCACACACGGCAGGATTATCTTTTACGATTATCTTTTGGATATCGGTGCATCCTTACAATTGTCGGGAGGGGAAATTCAGGGATACAATCAATCTAATTCTCCTGCTGTGTGAATCAGTCTTTAGACAACATAAGCCACATGCTATAAACCAGGTTACTAGAATTAAGATTGGAAACTTTGCTCAGTCACTGACTTTTAATCAACCTTTTTGACATGCAAGCTCTACACCACAAAGTCAGGATGGTTCCCACTGGAAAAAACATCTCTGACAACTAAGGAATGGAATTCTCATCTTGCTGCAAGAAAGGGAACTGAAGCCGGAGTTTCAACATAACCATTTGTTCTATCTTTGCCTTTCTTACACAAAAAAACACTGCTACCCACCGAGTATGTGCAATTGAGTCCTGCTGGGCCGGTCGGATCCTTACTGGTTGTTTTCTCTTTCTCTCGCTCATATAGATGTTGTCCCAGTGTTGTTTCTTCGCGCAGATACAGCAGTGATGAGATTTTAAAGAGCGGGTGGCCTCCTCCTTTCCTGTCCTCCCTCTGTCAAACTAATGCTAAAAATGGTTGCATGGCTTTATGGTTAAACTGACCGACCACTGATTTGTGATGTTTTTGTTTATGGAGCATGGCTTATTTTCTTCATCTTATCTGTCATGAGATGGACAGTGTGTTTGACAGAGTTTATTTAGCTGTTAGCTTTTTCCGTCACAGAGGATAATGAAGTGCATTTACTAAGGCCCTGAGATCTAACCCTTTCATTTCTTTCTTCATCCCAGCCAATGTGTAGACGAGGACTCTGTGCCGATTTCCACGTTTAACTTAGTAAGAGATTTGTGTCATTTATGGATGTGTTACAGCTAAAAATATATTTCTGAGGAGATAGGGAAACCATGGGTGTTAGGATAAGGAAGGGAGCTCCCGGAGATGAGTGGGTCAGGCCTGAAAGACACTTCTTCACCTCAGACACCTGCACCTCTCCACAGATCCCTCGTCAAGGATCACTTTGTCCCGGGGTTGCTCCATTGTTTACTGAAGGGCCCTCCAGACTTTGCTGTGAATACCTCTCTGTGCTGCTCCAAGAGGACTGGCCCAGAGAGAGACAAAACAGCAGATTCCAACCCACAGGCCCCTTGGCATTCCCCTTCTTTTGGGAGATAAAAAGGGAAATTTCGGCCTGATTCACTCATTCACTCTACATCCCTCTTTAAAGTTCCATAAAACCAGGAGATGAGGAAGAGATGCTGAGCGGTTCAAAGGGGTGGTCTTATAGAATAGTGATTAGCAAGGAGCAGAAAGGTGCTCCGTCTCCTTTAAGGTCTTCCTCTACTGGGTCTCTCTGATATGACTTCCACTAGTTTTACAGTAAAATGCGGGTAGATTTGAGCTATTATACTTGTCTTTTTTGTACCCTTCTTTGACTTCAAATCAGTATACTAATATTAACATGCTGTATGCAAGATCTTTGGGCAGATTGTAATTGACCTGAGGGGTTCATAGGTACATACAGTTGAGAATTTTCACAAAGTTTCCCATTAGTAGACACGAAGCCAGCCTGAAGTCGGACCATTGTGGAGCGGTTGGAAGCGATTAGTGAGAAATATCCGCGTCTCCCTGTAATGTCAGTAATAGGCAACAGCACATCAAAGTCTTGGCCTGTCAAAATGATCCGGATCAAACTAGCCCCCATCTGGAAGCCATACCTGACTTTTCACTCATTTAAACACTCTTAAAACACGCTGAACAGACATAGAGCTCCTGTCTCTGCTCATAGCAGCACCCTCTTTTCCATGGCTGTGTGTGCCTGTTTGCGTGCAAGACTTTTAGTCCAAACAATGTCTGTTTCTGCATCAAACTTGAATAAAAATATAACATGTGTTTGACATCTGGTAAGGTGGCTCTTCCTTTAGGAATGCCTTCAGGACCATTTTTGAATATCACACAATTATAAGATGAGCAGCACAACTGGGTATGAGCGTTGTCACTGACTGTACCAAACAGTTGCTGAGCTTCCAGTAACCTCAGAAACTGCCTGATTAGAATGTTACATTCAGTGACAATCATCAGCACCAGAATTTGGGAGTAGAAACATTGGAGTGACCTGCTAACAGTCCTGACTCCTGACCTATACCAAACTGAAAATCTCGGATTACCTTTGATGTGCTTTTCCTGCAAAACCTCCCAATGAGTGCCATCTCCACTGTTGTGTATTACTGCCAGCTTGGTGTGGTTTTGTTCTTCCTCACAAAACTTTTTCCCCCTTGTTCGCGATAAGACTTCAATCATAAATTACACCAAAGAACATATGCAGTCAATCGGAACAGTAGAATAACCCGCCTTCGGCTGTAAAGATTTGACATATTTTACCAGAAGGTGGGCACTTCCATTTCTCGTCTCGTGTTGACTGATGCCCACATTTTAAGCGAGTGCCCACATTTTCGGCAACTGCATTATGACGCAACGCCTCGGATAAATACACGGACTGAGCAGCGATGGAAGTACGTATACGTCTGTCGATCCGGGTCTTCTACAAACGGTCCTTCTCAGTCCATTTATTTTTTTTAGGTTTTGTGTCACAAAGCCTCAAATGTGCCGAAAATGCGGAAGCACTCGCTGAAAGGTGGGCAGCTGTCAATGACGGGCAGTCGAGACTCAAAGTGGCCAGCTCTACATTTTACATTCACTTAATAGACATGGACTCAGTTGTGCTGCAATAACAACAATTCTAGTAAACACACAATTCTGGAACTTTTTTTTTCACTGTTTGACAAAGATTGTCTTCAACATATAAGCCATGTATTATTTCCACTTAATTTTGTCTTTGAAGTGAGTTGCTGCCGGATTTCACAAAGGTCTGCAGTTAGTTACATGGATGCTTAATGCACTGGAAAAAAAACAAAAATATATTTTTATTTACTTAATTATAACATGTACATTACTTGCACATTATTAAAATGTGTTAAACTAATATTTATCTATTTTTTTTTAAAAAAAATTAAAGAAAACCTTCAAACTATGTCACTTTACAGCATATTGTATGCTAGCTATACATGTATTGCTAGCTATTGCTAACATACATGCAAAGCTAGCATACTATACTGCTTCACCTTTTGTTGGTCACAATTCACCCTTGCATAAACTTATCCATCTATCTGGTACATTATTTATAGTACAACTTCAACATATGGCAAACAATTATAGACAATATTCCATCTTTACAGGATTAAGTTCTGAGGAAGGAATCTATGTACTTCCTACTTCTCTGTGAGATTGCCACACATTGACTGGAGTTCAGAACATATATTATCTTTCCAAACATAAGTCGGATATGTCTTTAAGTGTATTTTAATTGATTTTGAGACACTTCCTAAAGCAAACATTTGGCAGTGTTTGGTGGTGTGTTTGTGTGTGTGTGTGTGTGTGTGTGTGCAAGGATAAGGGAAAACACTGAATAGTTATGTTACAAAAGTGAAGTCTTCTTCCATTTCACACCTGCAACTGTAAAAGTTTGCCTAGCTGATAACATCTTGCGTTAAAGTGCCAATGATTTAATAGTAATAATTAAAGCAGGCATGTCAGCAGGCAGTCCAGGCCCCTGCTGCGCCCGAACAGGGAGCAGCCCCTCTCATCATATCTCCTCCAGACGGCGGGACGGAGGGGCGTTTCATTGATTTTGCTTGAACTATCAGTGTCAAAGTAAAACTAAGTGATTCTTAAAGGATCAAAATGCAACATTGCGAATACGCTATAATGTTTATTTTTGTATTAGTCTTTGATTGCTTAAATAAATTTACAGTCCCTAAAACATAAATAAATTGAATTAAGTAAGTAATGTAAATGTTTGAAACAATAATATAAGGAAGCGAATGAAGAAAAAGTGCTAGGGCAGGGTAACAAAGTGGATCCTTGATTTCAGCCTCCATAACAAGCCATAAGGAACAAAATGTGCTTTCGGGGGATGCCAATCTTACCTCCTCATTCCCTCCCAGTGAGCGACCAGTCAGTTGTGTGTTTCCCATGACTGCAGCTCGTGGTGTCACGATGATGGATGGGCAAGGTTGGCGGGGGCTGCCTCTTGTCCTTCTCCTCTGGGATGTCACAAGGACTGACAGGCACATTGATGATGCTTTGCCCATTGGCACGAGCGTAGACAACCCCAGAAAAGGCCCACTTTGCAAGCTCTCTCTACCGAGGTGCCGAAAACAGAGGTTCTGAGACCACAAAGCTGCACTGTTACATAAGCTCACACACGGCCTTTTCCCCTCATCTGTCTGTCTGACTCTCATAATCACAATGCACCCCTAGAATAAAATTATCGCAGGTCGAAAGAGTAAAAAAAAAAAAAAAGGCCTTTCAGACCTCTAAATCAATAGATCAGCCCATGCTGGTGTTGTAAAACAACTCCACCTGATATGTGTAACTACTGAAAATCATGTTATTTATTTTCCCTATTTTGGACATTTAATTCTTTGACATTGTATATATTTTTTTACTCAAATGAAGCATACAAATAAATATTCATCCTTAAAAATAAATAAAGTACAAAAAATGAATCTAAATAAAGAAAAAAAATTGTCTTATAATTAATTTTATTATTTTTAGTTTATATATTTTTATTATTATAATATAATTTTTTTTACATTTTTTGCTAAAAACGGGAGCGTCCTTTGAATAAGCTTTCTTTGAAAAGGCATTTAAACTTTAAACACCAGGAACAAAACACACACAACAATAACATTCAGGCCCACCTTTGCAATTTTACTTTCTTTTCACAGTCATTTGTAAACTTAAATGAGACACTTGAGTTGACACGGGCTGTTGTCAGGTTATTGATCTTGGAAATAAGAAATTAATAAATGTTCAACGTACCCTCTTCATTTGTTTACGTATTCTTGGTTGAAAAACACTGCGCTATATCCCGTGACTGACATTTGAAAGTACTTCGTTAAAACCACAGATAAATACTAATTATCCATATTTCTTAATATGTCTGCTGTCTACCTCATATTTAACTGAACAGAAGCCACAGAATAAAATAAAATGTTGTCCATTAAATCACATTTCAGTTCAGACCTCCTAAAATGCTTTGCTTGCTTAGCAAGCAAGAGCGAATGGAGCCTGATATCATCCCTTACTGTGTTGTGAAAAGTTATGCGTTTCTATAATTGCATTCATTTTAAAACATGGAATTCCAAATACTGGTTGCATGGCTGTTCAACATTCATTTGTTGAAACAGAAGTGACCTAGAACCTATGTTGTGTTCCACATCTGTGCTTTTCTACTTTGATTATGTTGAAGTTTTATGTGGCCAGAGGTTATTTCCATCTAAGGCTAAGGCGTCACTCACGGTGTGCGAGTGACCATGACCCGAGAGACACTGTCCAACATGTTTGTAAACAGGATGTCTTTAACATTGGGAAAATATCCATGTTAACAATGACTTTTGTCATTGTGTGGAGGTGGAAGGTGGAGGGGGCGCAAGAGTGAGAGGTGGGGTGATAACATTTCAAATAAAACACTTAGTCCCACTGATAAATCAGCAGCCTCACGGTTTTCTCAGAACCGCCCTTGTACTTTTGTGCCTAAATAACATCCAGGTTAACTTTGTCACATCAGATAAGCGCTGGCTAATGTGATGACATTTATGGCTTGGCATGGCAACAGTACTAATACAGCGGTGGATTGTGTGAAGCTGTTCGAAGTGCATTCAACTGTCAGCTCTTATTGTGGTGTCAGTTCTGCCTTCTAATTAGTGTCCTCAGCAGGCAGGAAGTGGGCCTGGGCTGGACTAATCTGTCAGTGAGGCCAGTCCATCCTTGCCCCAGCGACTGTTTCCTTAGATAAACCCAAAGTGCTTTATCTAAGAGAGTCGCGATGCACAGGGGGTCTGGGAAGCCCCCGGCGATTTTGTTATTGCTTGTTGGATCTACATTTTACAAACCGAACGAAGCTGTTTTGAAAATGTGTCCAAGAAGCATGAACGAGCGTTCAGCTCCCGGTATCAGATCACCGTGGTGACAGGTGTTGATTGAGCATTAGAGGGAGGAAGCATTGCGAAGGACACTTCCTGGCAGACAGTTTTATCAGCAAGGGAGCGAAGGGGTCAGCGAGAGGGTGGATGAGGTTATCACACCCTGGTAGTCAAGTACTGTATGGTGCCCTGAGACATAACATTGACTTGCTGACCAAGGTAAATGTCTCTTTCATATAAACAATGTATGAGTTATGGAGACATGGCGGGACTACCAAAATACAGAAGGATTTATCCCCTCTAATGAAATTTTCCAAGGTTTCAACAGTTCATGAAATATATTATACAGACAAAATTATCAGAAACTGAAAATCACAAAACTTAACTTTCCCTTGGCAGCAGTTTTGTTCTTCCTGTGCGTGTGGATGTTGTTTCCAGGCACTACGACTTCTTAAAACAGTACAAAACATGTAGAGGCAGTCCTTGAGTTACATCCTACGCGACCTACGTCGTTTCAGCGGTACGGCGCCCGTGTCTTGTCCGTAGCACCTTCTTTTTCGTTAATTTTCCAGAGTAATCACGCCATTTAAAATTAAAATTAATAATTTATTTATTATTTAAAGCTGTGTTGTTACCTCCAGCAACGGGCGTCCATTGAGCAGGTCGGCTCGCCATCAGGCGCGTCACATGTCCGTGTTTAAGTTTCTATTAGCTCCACTTTGCCGTCCGTCAGAAATTAATGTCCGTGAGGAAACACGAAATAATGGTTCCGGCATCTTTTTTTGATAGATTTAGAGCTGTTTATGCTAGGTTATATTCAGAGCTGATCAAAACTGTCATTACATCGGCCTGCTATTGATGGGTGCCTACCTTTCGGCAAGTGCTTCCGCATTTTCTGCGAGTGCTTTATGACACAAAGCCTCAAAAAATATACGTCCGTCAATCTTGGTCAGTACTACTGGTCCATCAGTCCGTGTATTCTGTCAATGATGGACCGAAGCAACAATGGTTTCGTCCAGATCTGGTTATAATAGGTAGAGCTGTGTGTCTCGCAACTACACAAGGATTGCTTTGAGTGGTGGAGGAGATCCCCCGACAGACATATTTTTTTTCCGCTAGTTAATCTGTTGACCGGTGGTTGTGTTATTCTTTTGATTAACGCTAAGGGCTATCTTCATTCAAAAGCTGTAGACAATGCAATACACGCACCATTATCGAACTTTTTTTTTTTGCCTAGTCCCGGCAACATTTTGAAGCTGGCAGTGCCGTTTACCTGGCGGCGGTCCGGTCCGACATTGTAACATTGGAAATATGCCTCCAGAGAAGCTCAGCTTGCGTTGGATTTAACCAGGAACTGCAGCATTAGGCTCGTAGGACTACATTTCCCATGATGCTTAGACATGGAAACAAGAAATAGTTCTAGTTCCAGTATGACGAAAACGTAAACACCTGCTAACGATTACACGCGTTTGACAATGAAAACATGAACATAAAAGAAAGGAATTTGAATTAAAGAGGATAAACTGAAAAGCAGACATCCCCCCATACATAAGGTGCTTCGGATTACAATGTGCAATGTTGACTTTTGATCAAATTAAACTAATTCACTCCCAGCCATTTTCACTGAAGCAATCGTCTTCGCTCCCAGCTGTTTGACTGGATTTTGACTGATTTTGCAAGGCCCATAGAATATTGTGTTTTATTGCTACAAAAACATGGAACCTATCAAAAGAAAAATAAGAGTCTTTTTTTTCATCAGAAAAAAAATATTGCAGCAATTTGCATTGGAATATAGCATTATTCACAAACCTGTTGAAAACACTGGGAAAAAGAGCTTGTTGCAACATGGCTCTGGTTGATCTCTTATACTCTGCTGCCACCTGCTGGCCGTATTTTTTATTTTTTAAAATACCATTGCCTAAGCGACCTCTTCAGGTCAGAAGCTGCATCAAAGCCTTCGGTATGCTCTAGAATAAAAAAAAAAAAAAAAAAAAAAAAAGAATGAAAGAAATATTTTTGGGGGAGTGAAGACAAAGTATTTAAAAAAAATGTTTATACATTTTTGGGTTTGAATTATGTCAATTATTTTATGTGCGCCTTATGAGAAGAAAATACTGTAGGTTAGTAATAGTTTCCTTGAAGACTCCAAGAGGCAAATAGTTGTGAATGGGTCTCCTGTCTCAGGTGTATCCCATGGCTCAGTCAGCTGTTAGAGGCTTCCCTATGACCCCTGTGACAATACAAGCAGTACAGAAATAGATGGCAGGATGGTTTTACTGTATACTTTTAAGAGTATTTTGGGGAATGATAGAAAGTAAGATAAGAAGAAAAGAAAGTGATGGGGACGTTTCAACTTCCCTCACTCTGTCCTTCCCTTGTTTCCTTCCTTTCTTCACCCCCAGCAGAGTCCAATTCCTCCACTTGAGCGCTCAGGGCTAACAGCGGGCTGATTAGTCGCACACCCCCAGCCGTGCTTCGCAGAGGACTCTGCAGCGGGACGACTTCAAATGCACCTCGCTCCGTCCGCCCCAAATAAAACCTGACTGGTCCTAATGGACACATTTTAATCTCCCTGGGTTATTTGAAGATTTATCCAGTCTGCCTCTGGCCCCAGCAGAAACAAATTCCTCTCGCTTTGTTGATTAAACCATTCCCTCTCCACCGTTGCTTATCATCCAACAACGAGCCTCTCTTTTTAATTAAAAGTGAGACACCACAAGTGTGCAATTAACAGCTGGTAATTATAGAGTTTTTCAGAAGTGCAACACTCCACCTTCATTTCAATTATATAATGGACAAGTGGTGTTTTGATCTCCAAATGAGTGAACTCTTGTAGTATTTGTTTAGTGGCAGATTTGGAGAGTTAATTGTGGCCTACGTTGGCCCCCTTTGCCGATGATTGATGTAAGAGCAGAACGAGGGATATGAAAAAGTGGAACACTCCATCAGCAAATGCAAATGACACCTTCATGTTAATGAGCAGGCGATGGCCCGACCTGGCTAGTTAGAGTGTTTCATGTGAGGAAAAAAACAAGCATCCACTCTGCTGAAAACTGATTAGTGCATTTGAATATGAAAGTTTAATTAAGTGCGTCTAATACAGTTTGTTTTGGAGAATGACACAAAACAGCTAATTGTTTGATACTTTATTTGGATGGCTTTTGATCGCTAACCAAGCAGGAGTGAATTTGTGTAGCGGCATTGAGCGCTATCCCAAAGGAGGCAGAAGCCGTGGACTTCATTTAAATCCTTTAAATGATAACTGATGAAAATGGATTTAATGAGCAATGCGTCCTTTGAGTGAATAAAGCGGAACACTTGTTTAGTTTTAATTACAATTGATTTGCATCTAAGTACATGGCAGTTGCTTTAAAAGTTGTAAGTTCTTTTACTCAACACAGTCCATCAATATGCGCAAAAGAGGAGCTCTATTGATTTTTGCTAGCATAAGTGCAAAATGGCAATTATTAATTGCCTGTCGTGCTTTAATGTCTTGGGGGTTCTTTTGTCCCCTGTATTTTACTGATGGATAGTCAATCTATCAAATGGTTTAGAAGTACTTTAGTGGTGTGCCAGGGTGATCCATAATTGCATGCCTTAATACAGAGTAAATGTATCCAAAACAAAGTTACAATAATCCTGGTTAAAAAATAAAATAACACAAAAAAAAAAGTTGGGATTTCATAAAAAAGAAATACTCATAGCTACGTCAAAAAGAAGACGTTCTTAAAGCTGATCTATGTAACAATTCACCCAAAAATATCAACCCCACTAACCTAAATATGGTATTCTGGTTAATATTGTGTTAGCGGAATATGAGTTAACCAGCAAAATCCAGCATTTTATGTCAACACAGAAGGCGGCCATTTTGCCAATTGCTGTCGAGTGAAAATGACATCACAGTTGCTCGGGTCTCAGGTAACAAAGAACCACAGCGCAGCTTGGAGTAAAATCAAAACCAGGGAACCTTGATAATATTTAAACAAAATGACAACCAGAGAAGAAGGAAAACTAGTTATTTTTTGAAAATTGAAACAGGTGACTCAGGTCCCTCTCCTCTGCTGCCTAAAATACAAAACACCCATTACAAAACTGTGAATCTCATACCCCGCCCACCCCCACCACCGCCCAAAGGACGCCTGACAAGCACCTTCAGATCTCACATGTCTAACCCGTCTAATCTGGCTTGCTGTTACTGTCATGTTCCTCTTCTTCCATCATTGTCCTTTTGTATTCCTACTCCAATCTCGCTAGCATTTGGCAGCTGTCACTCTTCATTTAATTCGACTCCCACCTCACACACAAACACACGCACGCACAGTCCAAACATCCTTTCACTCTCTAGTTAGCATATGCTTAAACAGAACCTGCCCTCCACTCATAGCTCTAATTTTAACAATTGTATTTTTCTTATATGGTAAATAAACTTTCTCAAATGATTGAATTTGAAGAATTTAAACATTTCTAAATATGTGTATGAGGTCATGTTTTAGCAGGAGCTAATCTAATGGCAGGTGTTTTTGCAGTCAATGTGATGTCTCTCTAATTCCTGACAATGAACCACAGTGTTTCAGTGCAGTCTCATACATTACACAGGCAGAAAACAATTACCCTAAAAGGGCACAATTCTACAGCATTGTCTGCTTGAATCAACTCCTAAATAGAGGAAATTAACTTCCATAACAAATAACATAAACAGCCTCAGTGCTCTGAGGGTTTTTTGTTGCTCTCGGTGTGCGAATGTTAACCTTCAACAATCATTAAACTAACATCCTTTGCGGGACCGTTCCATGAATGCTCAGGTCCACATGTTGCCCTGTGGTTTGGAAAGTATCTGCCGCTTTGGACATTATTGTATGTAACAAGTTCGGTAACAAAGTTAAATTGGAATTGGTCTGATGCTGCAGTCACCCTTGACAAGAAGCAAGCAGACCAAACCAGAGCGGAAAAGAAACACTCAGACAAAGTCGATTCACATCCACAAATATTAAATCAAGGATGTCAGGTTGGTTCGAGGTGGTTAGCTTGTCGCGCTAAAAATAGATCTCCTTTTACCAGACACAGATCCCAGTTTTGATTGAATTCAGCTTTTTTTTTTAAAGAGTATCAGACCTGCAGTGTTGAATCTGTATCATACTTTTCATCTAAGTCTGCATAAACTCAAGCTTCATGATGCAAGTTGAAGGCTTATGGTTGCTGTGCATGTTAAACAATATTGCCATTTCTAACCGCTGACCTTCCCTTGCATTGCAATGTCAGAAAAAAGAGACATAGTCATTTCTGTCCTTCAATGCAGAATCTATAATGTGTCCCATAGCTGTTCCCAACCAAAGGTGGGGTTCAAGATAACATTTGGTGTAGGGGTTTTAAAAACTAGAGGTGTCAGTTGAAACATTTTTTTATTAATTATTCTTAATTAATCGCATGACTTCATTAATTAACTCACGATTAATCACAAATTAATTGCACATTTTATATCTAAATTTACAATTAAATGTACAATAATTTTTTCATACTTTGTTAACAAAAAAGTGGGAAGAAATGTTAACCTATTACAAATATTGTTACAATAAAATGTGCAATTATATATATTTTTCAAATTTTTCATACTCTTGTTAATATAAAAGTGGGATTTTTTTTACCTAATAGAAACATGGTTGCATTCTTTAGTCATTGATACAGTAATTTCATAACAATTCATAGAATTGTTTTAAAATGAAAAATATGTACTGTACTGTAAAAAAACGAGTGTGACATTGATTTGTGTTGGTCATTTTTCTGTCACTACATGGCATAATTGTGTTTGTAAGACAATGGTGACAGCTCAGTGCATTTTTCTTTTCATATTAAGAGCTAACTAATTTTAAAATAAAGTAACTTGGGAAATTCTGCACATTATTAAAATTGTAAAAAAACAACAACAACAACAACAACATGACCCCAGTCCCCGCAAATATATGCTTTGTTATTTAATTTATAACTGCTAAATTGTTTTACAATGACTCCTTTGCACAACGTTGATGGCTTTTATTTTGTTAAGTTCAATACGGATGCACATTGGAAAATGACTCAACTTTAACGCATATGAACCAGGCAAAATCGGTGTGTTCTTTTTATATTAAGAGCTCCCTAAGTTTTAACATGAATTAACTTGCAAACTTGTGCACATTTTTAAAATGGTCAAATACAACTTGATGCCAGTCCCCACAAATATATGCATCATTATTTAATTTATAACTGCTAAATTGTTTTACAATGACTCCTTTGCACAACGTTGATGGCTTTTATTTTGTTAAGTTCAATACGGATGCACATTGGAAAATGACTCAACTTTACTGCATATGAACCAGGCAAGATCGGTGTGTTCTTTTTATATTAAGAGCTCTCTAAGTTTTAACATGAATTAACTTGCAAACTTGTGCACATTTTTAAAATAGTCAAATACAACTTGATGCCAGTCCCCACAAATATATGCATCTATTATTTAATTTATTACTGCTAAATTGTGTTATAGTGACTCCTTTGATCGACGTTAAATGTTTTTTTTATTTTGTTAAGTTCTCGGATGCACATTGTAAACGAAGACATTATTTATGTGTTACATTTAGGAGCTATTTTCTGGAGTTGCTGAATAAAATACGCCTCACATCAAAAGATCAAGTGGCTTGGAGTGACAAGACGGTATCCAATCGACCCTTGGCTCTGACTCACAGGGGGTTGAGAGTGGACACCTCTTGGAGAGCTGTGGCAGCCTAGCTCTGTGCTAATAACGGACACCGGTGCTACCGAGTGCATTCTCAAAGCAGGGACTGTGCTACACAGTCCAAATGGCTCCTCCACTCGAACATTCTGCCCCTTAAACATTGTGTATTAGCTCCAGTGCAGTAACGCAATAATTTTGACACCCTTATTAAAACTAATCAATTCGGCGATATATCACGATATTGCAGTGCACAATTCTCGTATTGATTCAATATGCGGCCGAATCAATGTTTAAGCATCAACTTTTGATGGAAATATTCAACAAAGTGTCTTACTTAGGGTTAGGTTTCACATTTTAAGCCCAATGGAACATTAAGCCGGTCATAAAATGTGTTAATCAATTCTGCCATACTCTGTAACAGAATGTTGTTTTTTGAATCTTCATCCGTGCATGTGTGTGTGTGTTGAAGTGATGAGTCTTGAGTTTGTCAGATGCCTCAGTTTGGACTTTAAGGCCATTTGTCATTGGTGGGATTCATTACATGTGTCCTTAACCCCCCGCAGCTGGGCAGTGTGATCAGCGCTGACCTCCTGTGACAGCCACAGCACCTTCATTATGTCTCAGCAGCCACCCTGTCACTACACAGACTCTCTAACTGTCTGGGTGACACCCTCGGGTGGGACTCCAATCTCTCATCTGGAAGCCTGCCTGTCTCCAGGCTTGTCACTGTATGTGTTTGTGTGGGCGTTTTAGGTTGGTGTGTTTTCATAGGTATTACTCTTTTCAGTTTTTTTTTTTAAATCTTTAAACCATTTGCCATGACATCAAAACTTCAATTGCAACCCTTTCCGCTGAACGCATAATGCTACACAAATACTTTTTTTTTTTTTTTTTTTTTTTTACTGCGGCACCATTCAGTAGATTGTCCATTAATAATAATTCCAGGAAAATAATTTCACTCTGAGTTGATGGAATTATTCCTTAGTCGGGAAATATTCATATTCTTTATAATTACATTTGCTTTCCCAATGGTATCATTTGAGATAACAAACACTGTTATGTTACTACTACCCCTCCCCTTATTTTATAATCAGCAATTATTCAATTATGTCCCATTAGTTTGTGGGGGTGTTGCCAGTGTTGCCGCCCTGGGCATTTAGCCCCTGCTCTCTGTCAGGGGTGGACCCCGAGGGCCCCGAGCACCGCCTGTGATTAGTGTTGCTTCTGCAGAGAGGTGACAGAACCCCTCTTCAAATATTTTGTCTTCATTTTACAGCTTTGAGATGCAATTATGGAGCAGCAGTTCATTACGGCAGCACGCAGCGCTTCATGTTTTATGCATGCCGCCTCATTTAGGCCTTTATTAACGAGCACGCTCTGACCAGGCTGCCTGCAACGGCACCGCAGGCTGCAGCACGGCCGCGGTTTGCTCGTGTGTTTGGAGGTGCGCCGCGCCCGTGAGGTGAATGAATAAGAGCGAGTGGAAAATAGAGAAATGAGGTTGAGGTTAAATGGAAAATAAAATCTCAACAAAAGGCGGGATTTCAAGTAAGAGGTAGGGCGTGGGTGGTCAGTGAAGTGGTCACTTCACCCGCTCTGCCCTCTCCATCCAAGCAGCCAGCCTATAACGTGGCTCTGCAGCAGAGCAGTCTGGCTGGTTGTTAAGGAGTAGATTGTAGCGGTCGGGCCAGGCGGGGTGACTAACTGCACCTCCCTCAGCAGAAGAAACTCCATCTGCATCCAACATTGAGACAGATGAGGCCAATTTGGCTCCTTAAATTTCTGGGTTGTGATGGATGTGGAGTGGCTGCACACAGAAAAAGGTTTGTGGAAGGGTGCATGGGGAACGAAAGAGTGGGCGGAGACAGGTGAGAAAGATGGGGGCATTCTGATTGAATGAGAAGATTAAGAGAAGGAAAAAAGGTGAAGGCTGAATGTTTAGAATCACTTCCATTTTTTCTTCTTAATATTAACATTCTGTAGTGAAAGTTTAAAGGCATGATTAAACATTTCTCATGATGGTAGAAATTAAGCTAGATGAAGCATGTCTTTTTGTTTGCCCTTGCAGATTTCAGTCAAATCAAAATCTAATGTGCCATACAGCCAGACATTTGTGTTGCCAACAATTGTCATGGATGGAAAAGTTAGGGCGCAAGGTCATAATTTACTCATAATTTACTTTGTTGAATGCCTACTCTAGTGTCCAATGTGTGGACACGTCTTTTTGTGCACTTATAGTACATGAAGTGTGTTTGAAGAGCATAAAGTATGTTTGATCTGCTTTATGTCACATGCCCAAATATATACAGCCTGGCTGTATTGTTCACAATATCCCCTGGCAAACTCAGGAGACTCAAGTTTTATTTGGCTTACATTAATACGTCCTAATTGTAACAGAAGTTGATCTAAACATGAATCATAGATTTAATATGATTCATAGGAAAGTTAAATGTTCATTTGCATTGACCCTAATATTGGAACACATTCGCTTTATTGAATATACATACATAAGGGGTTCGGGTGCATACATTTTGGTTGACCGTACATTCCTGCTTCATTTTGCATTTGTTCATCAAACAGACAAACCGTTTCATCTTAAGATGTTCAAAATTACAGGTAAAACCAAATCTTTTTTCCTGTTAAACGCTGCTTCTGTGGCGACATGCTGTTTGCCAAGAAAAATGACGCCGATTTTTATGGTCGTAACATTCATGAAAACATATGAAACTTGGCACACACATCACACTTGGCAAGATAATCAAAATTTTATTAGATTGTTGTGTGGTAAAAAAAAAAAAAAGTGTTCAGTTGCACACCGTAGAAAGCTTTAAAGTGGAAGTCAAATTCAAACATTTCTTGACAATAATATGTTATAAGTGAACTCACTAGACTAAACATGACTAGACTAAACATGACTAAACATTCTGATTAATATTACATTTGTGGAATACGGGGGCGGCCATTTTGCCACTTACTGTCGACTGAAGATGACATCAATGTTGCTCAGGGCTCAGACGACCAATCACAGCTCACCTGTTTTCTGAAGCTGAGCTGTGATTGTTTTTTACCTGAGACCTGAGCAACATTGATGTCATCTTCAGTCGACAGTAAGTGGCAAAATGTTCGCCTCCTGAGATGGTTAAAAACGGCTGTATTTTTGCTGCTTAATTTATAGTCCACAAATGGAATATTAATCAGAATGTCATGTTTAGACTAGTGAGGTCACATATAACATGTTGTTGACAAGAATTTTTGGAGGGTTGACTTCCCCTTTAACAAAGCAGTTAGTGCCAACCAAAACTAAACAGGAGTTAAAGCCTACAGCAAATGCACGAGTAAAGTTACGTCAAATTATTTTACCCTAACTCACAAAAGAGTCTCAAAAGCCATAGTTGACAATAATTAGCGGCATCCGATGATTCAAACCCCCAGCTGGGCAAGGAACTTAAACTCACAATGCCATCATTGGTAAAAAATAAGAATGTTCATCAGACATTTTTACCAGCTAGAGCAGACCTGCAGAACAGATTTCCCGTCTGTACCACAGAGTCGCCCCCCTCCCATTTGATAAGATCTCCCATCCTGAGGCCCACATAAATATTTTATCAAGTATAATGGAAATTGTCAAATCAGTCTAATTGTGTAATGTATTATGAAGGCATCAAAGGTAAACAAAGCACATATGCTATCATTTCTTTTAACGACTGGGCCCGGCTGAGGCTGGTGGTTTGGTACCCAGGGGGGCCTTCCGAGGGGCTAAAGGGGGGCTGTCAGTAACCACTCTGAATATATGTCCCTTTCTGCTCTGCCTGGACCTGCCTCGCTCACATTTCATCGAAGGAATCAATTTCTCAAATGTGCACAACTGTGAGCCATAATTATATTAGGGCTTCATGGCACCCAGCCATGGCATGGAAGTGATCAAGGGTGGGAGTGAAAGAAAGGAGGGGCGGGGTGGAAAAAAAAAATCGATATTGTTTAGTATTTGTAACATAACATTATGATGGGCACAAGGGTTGGGACAAAGTTAGAAACGATAAAGCTTTACTTCTTTTCTTTTTTCTGGAGAGCTCAGTATTGTTCATTCGGTAATTATACCGATGAGACATGTCATCATCATTGCTCTCCCTTTATTTTTTTATTATTATTATTATTATTTTTATTTTTTATTTTTTGGTATGTGGGTGAGTATGTGTATGTGCGTGTGTGCGTGCGTGTGAGTGTGTATTCATTAGTTGTAACATGACATTATGATGGGCACAAGGGTTGGGACAAAGTTAGAAACGATAAAGCTTTACTTCTGGTGTCCTTTTTTAGAATAGTAATCAATTCATAGAGGTGACCATTCAAATCTAAAACGAATCAAAAATGAATAAAAGTGTTTATTGAAGTAATGACACGTTCATTCATAAGAGTCTTATGATAAGACTACATATGAAATTAGATGCAGCAACAGGCGATTATGATAAAATATTGTGGCTACTGTGCTGTATATCCTTAAACACTGAATGCACTTGACCCCCTCTCCACATGTCTCCCTCAAATAAGCAACATGTGAGGAAATAGTCCTATTATTCTACAAATCTGTTCGAGAACAATTGTGTCCACTTACTTCCATTATGGTCTGTTTTCACCTCTTTCATTCTGTCATCATCTGTATCCTGGTGCCCAGTGTCTGATTTGAAAAGTCTTTCCTCCATGCACCAGTTTATGAATGTCATTCATTCAGCAAAGGAAATATGGTTAGCGTGTTGTTTTTCTGCTACTTGAGTCAGTATTCAACTGGGATTTCGTTTCATTAAAACAACCATAGAGATCATTTGGCTAAATGCCTCACTTCGGAGCCTTATATACTTGCAAGAAGTAAATGATGAACTCAGGGAGAGAGACAGAGATGGAGATGCGATCAGTGGCTTCTTGTCTTTGCATTGTGGCTATCGATTGTGGCTCAAGGCTGGAAACCGTGTTGCATTTCCATTCGTGTATTTATCAAGATCCTATTTGTTTGCATTTCATTAAACATAAATGCACTTTGTTAGTCTTTCATATTGATTATCTCAGTGGCTTAGTCACTCTGTTGTGCTGAAATTAAATTCACATAATTCCTTAGTGCAAACACTCTCTCTCTCTCTCCCTCCTCCAATGCATCTTCCATCCACTGCTTGTCCAAACATACGTCTTTATCAAGTGACTGTTGTCAGACATTAGATAATTAATAGGCCATTTGTCAGGCCTGTGAGAAACATGTTAAAATCCCCCGAACAGCTCCCCAGATAAATCCCGCCGTGGACACAGCCGCCTTTGTTGTGTCAGCTTGCCATCGGAGCTGCAGATTTACTATTAAAGGACCCTCATTATTAATCACAACTAATGCTAATTAATTAGGTGTCAATGTGTGCACAGAGGGACCCGCTCTGAGTTTCAGTTTGTTGTGAGACGTTAATTGGCTACTGGGGCCTTAATGAAGTGTTTTCCATTTGGAGTAGTAGTTGACTCATTCCGAGCTGAAAAAACAAACACACCAGGCTCATCAATTAAAGACTGTGATATGCACTTGTTACTCAAAGTGTGTGCATGTATGTGTTTCACAAAAAAAACAAAAAAACAATTTATTTGAATTGTTTCAAGAAATTGGATGAGGAATAACTCGTTATCATTTAGTTAACATGAAAACAAATGTTTAGAAAAGTGCCGAACCGTGGAATTGCCAATGGAGTATGTAAATATGTTGGAACATACTCGCAAATACGTTCAAACATACTCATAAATACGTTTGAGCATATTTGCGAGTAAGTTCAAACATACTTTTAGACAAAATGCTACAAACATGGCATATTTTCAAACAGCATAAAAAAGTACGACTTTGAACGTACTCGCGAGAATGTTCAAAATGTGCAAGTATATTCGAACATATTTACATACTTCATTGCCAGTTCCACGCTTTGTTACTTTTCACACATTTGTTTCCAAATTAATTAAATGATAAAATGTTATTCCTCATCCAATTTTTTTTCCAATTCAGATCAATTGAAATACATTTCTTTTAAATCCGAAATTTGAATGTATTTGCGAGTACCTTCGACCATATTTAAATACGTTCAAATGTTCTTGAAAATACGTTTGAACGTACTTGCCCGTCAAAAATGTTTAATAAAAATGAGCAGTTCCACGCTTCCGTAGAAAAGTAAGTCCAAGTAATAACTGCTGAATAAAGCTGTTCCCTTCAACCTGTACATGTGGTTTCCTAGTCACCCCTATGGACCTGCAAACCTAAAGACTGTCCAACAAGGCCCCCATTAAATACAAAGAGAGTGTTAATTAGGAAGCTTATTGCCTCTCCTGAGGGCAAGCAGGCTCAAAACATTCTCCCCTCCATCCTGCTGAGGGAATGGAGGCACAAAGTGATCCACTGTAATTAACAGTGCTTCGTAAATGAACAGCAGCCTCTTTCTGATAGGGGCGAGCTCGCTGGAATTGTTTTTGTTGTTTTGGATTTGGCCACTATGAGTTATTACTCTGAGAGGTGCACCCTTTCAGACACATTTTTAATAGCCCATTTAAATGATAATATTTTTGAATTTGCCACACAACTTTTTACTTAAACTTGAACTAGGTCCTGTTTCTTAATAATGTTGCATGCGAGGATTCATTTTTGTAACACCCTCTTTCCTTTCTTGCCTAAAATTAAGCCATCCATCTCATGCAAGTGTTCCAGCTCGGCTCAAATAGCAGTAAATGGCAAGTCCGTCTTTCGTTAGAACGACAATCAGTGGGCTGGATCTCATCGGCGCGTTCCAGACAGTGTTTAGCCGTCTCCTCTTCTGCCTCGCTTCGGCTTCCAGACGCAAAGCCCAGAGTGTGGAAAACAAGCTTGCGGCCAAGACAGTGATCACATTTTTGTGGCTCTGCCTACCTTTTGGCTTTGACATAGTGTTTCAGCTTTAAAGTAATTCTTTCACTCTGGAACTGTCCAGCCTTGCTGACAAGCCATTGGCTGAGAAACTCTCTGTAAAGTGGGTATTATATTAATTAGCTGGACTGTTTTGTAGAGGTACAGAAATGTCTCGCTCACAGACACAATTTCAGTTACCAGTACTTCTCATTTTTTATGAGATGAATGTCGGGCCTCAGGTAATTGTTCATGCTAAAGTTTGAGACATTGTACGTTTGTCCAGGCACAGATAAATAAACAGTCAAATGAATGATTAAGAGTGCAGGTTTAGATTCTGACTGATGGAGGGGATAATGTGTGATTATGTTTGATCGCCTCCCCTCTTTTTGTTATCTGTATTCACAGGTAACAAATGGTATCTACAAATGAACATGAAGGTCCATCCTCATAGGTCAAGGAGTTCATGTCTACAGTACATTTTATGATCTTAGACCCCATCAGTCAATGGCTTTCTTGATGTCAAATGGGATATGTGAATTAGGAGAACAATGTTGCCTGCTATATCTCCATTTGCAATAAGGGGCTAAAACAATTATACTCTAATAAAAAAAAAAGAAAAGAAAAAAACATTTTACATTTAGCAGTGCATTTAGGCGTGCTGTGAAACAACTCAACTTTTTAAATTTATTAGTATTGTTTAACAAAAAAAATAATAAATACAATAATAAAACAGGTGATGGCATAAAACATAAGCATCTATGTATAGGAGAGGAAAAAAAATGAAATGAAGACAGCAAAAAGGACAATGCTAAAGACGGTGGGGGTGGCCCATGTCCACAGGTAGGTTATTTCGCTCTGTAAACATATGTATCCATTTGTCCCGTGGGTGCGTCCCGTCAGCAGTGGCTGGGTCACACCTCCATTAGGGGCTTTGTCACAGTGATGAATAGCTCTTTCTATCATCTTTAATTCACTCCCTGATGATGGCGGCCCGCCTCGCGGCTCGAGGTAATCGTGTGATCTATGAGTGTGCCCAACACCTTGTGGCAGAGGTGAAATTCATTCCAACCATGCAGATAGCAGGGATGGGAATAACAGTTTTCCTACTTAATAAAAATTAATGAATTTGTCATCAAATACAATATATAACTATATTAGATAAAACGGGAAATGAATGCAGCTCTTTCTTCCTTTCCTTTATAGGGCGTTGATTGACATACTGTGACTCCGATAATCTTAACACTAATACTCAGTAAATTCTCTACAGTAAATCTGACTTGGAAGAGAGTAAAATAAGAAACTGAAAAATAAAAATAAAAGTCACTCAAGGGATGAGGAATGAACTCTTGACCTTCATCTTGGGAGACTACCACACTACCACCTGAGCTATGCCACTCCTACTGTTTGCTTTTGTACGTTTTTGGTCTTTTCGAGTCAGGAAGATTCCAGCTGACACAGGCAATATATATTAACACACAGCAGGAGCTGCGTGGCTCAGAGAGTAGATCGGCTTTCTCCCAAGCTGAAGGTCGTGAGTTCGTTCCTCAAACCTTGTGTGCCTTTTTTTTTCTTAAATTCTTTATTTTACTCTCTTCCAAATGTAAATATTACTCTAAAACTGAGTCTATTTGGTCCCACTCCTAATAGAGTCAAATTTACTCTACAGAATTTACTGTGTACTGTAAATTAGTTCTTTTCTGTACTTAATTATACACTGAGCAAAAATATAAACACATTTTTCGTGAGCTTGACTCAAAGATCTAAAACTTTTTTTGATAGGCCATTTCCCTCACATTGTTCACAAATCTGTCTAAATCTGTTCGTGATCATTTCTCCAAGTCAAGAACCAAGATAATCCATCCCACCTCACCGGTGTGGCATGCTGATGAGATGATTATTGCACAGGTCTGCCTTAGGCTGGCCACAATAAGAGGCCACTCTGAAATGTGCAGTTTTATCACACAGCACAATGCCACAGAAATCACAAGTTTTGAGGGTGAGTGCAATTGGCATGCTGACTGTAGCAATGTCCACCAGAACTGTAGCCTGTGAATTGAATGTTCATTTCTCTACCATAAGCCGTATCCAACGGTGTTCAACCCTAAAAAGCCTGAACCATGACATATATGAGAAAAATCTGATAAAAAAATAAAAATAAAAAGAGAAAAAAAATTGTATTTATTGGTCCTTTTGAACCAACAAAATCCACCTCCACATATGACTTTGTGTCATATTTGATACATCTGGTCACAATGCTTTAAATTCAGACATTTATAACTGTCAAAAATATAATAATAGACAGACATATCGATGGCGTCTGGCACATTGGAGAGGTGTTCTCCTCACGGATAATCCCGGTTTTCACTGTTCAGGGAAGATGGCAAACAGTGTGTGGGGTGTCGTGCGGCTGAGCGGTTTGTGTGAGGCAAATGGTGGTCACAGCAGATACGGTCTCGTACACACATAAGCATTTCACGACTTGCGTGTGTCCAAAAGAAGACGCTGAGGACGTTTAACGGCTGTAATGCATATGCCAAGTCTGGAGTGGCGCTGTAGTGCAGCCACAGGGAGTTAACGGAAAGCGTAGAAGAAGAATCAACGAAGAAAACGAGCACTTTTTTTTTCCTAACTTTATTGCAATATTCAGAACAAACGTGGCTTTGCGTGTATCAAAATAACATAAAAAAGACGAACACAGAAGAAGTGACAGTGGCGGGTAATTCAAGTACAACACCGCTTGTTGAACATGGGAATAAAGAAGCAAAATATTTTGCTGCAAAAGCATAAGCAAGCTAAAAAGGCTGCGCAAAAAGACTACGGCACGGCTATCCGCCATTGTTGTTGACAGACTGACGGTTCGCGCGCAGTCACGCGAGAATTGGCGCATGCGTCATCAATCTGCGACAATGCGTCGTCATCGAGCTGCGACCATTACGTCATCACTGGAGGAGTATCTTGCATATGGTGTCCAGACGGACGCGTGCGGGCCGCGTTTTGAAATCGTTCCACTCTGGAGCCCGCTTTCAAAAGTGATCGGTTTCAAGCTCCGAAACCGCGCCATCGTGTGGTCAAACGGCCTAAACGGTATGAAACCTGTGAGGATACATTGAAACTGGCTTTCGTGTGGATGGGGCCTTAGAATAAATAGTTGAGGCTTGAAATGGCTTTTTGTGTATGTCGATTTTTTTTTTTTTTTATCTTTTTTGAACTAGCTCACATAAAGTGGGAGCAAAAACTGAAGTGTTGCGTTTATATTTTTGCCCATTGTAGAATCCCTTTTTAATGAAGAGTGTCGAGACACACGCACACACACACATACATAGGCCTACTGATGTGATCATCTGTGGGAGCGTTTACCACCTTATGTGTCTAAACTCTTTGCCTCATCAATCATCTGCACATGATGGAACCCCAACTTTTAAAACCATTTTCCTAAAGTATTTTCTTCCAGCTAATGTTTACCTTATATATATATACACACATAGATGTTTATGAGTCAAAATGTTCTTGTTGAGTCCAGTGGACCAAAGAAATTTCTGGTCTAAATCAAATCTAAACTTGTAGACCAGGATTGGAGGGGAAATGTCAAGGGAGGAACAGCAATGGGGGGATACAGTTACCTATAAAAGCTCTTGTCCCTCTACCATATGGTAAGCTTCACTTCCAGGACTATAACCTTGTTACACACAGTGTGTTGAAAATCATTAGGCTGACTTCTTGAGGCCCATAAGGTTTCATGCTGGACCGCAATCTTTAACGGGATTTTCTTTTTCAAACAAGCTTGGCCCACATTAATTAAATGTGTTGAACACAATAGATTCTCAGATATTTTGCTTTAGTCTCGCGTCGTTTAACCATTTCCTAAAAATACTGTACACAAGTTCACAAGCGTAGATGTATCTGCATGTCAACGCTTGATTTATTAAAAGTGAGAGATTTTGTTCAGGTATCCATTTGAGGTCAAGACCACTTGTGGCAGATCACAGTGATCTTTCCAGTCATTTAGAAGAACAGTTGCTTCATGGTCGGTGAACAAGTAATGCATTCGTATCTGTGTGCGGATGGATTAAAGGTTCCAGGGCTTACCACACAGTGAGCCAGTGTCACATCAGCAGTCATTGTGGAATGTTCCTGAGCTCAAAGATGGGTTGCTGAGCCTCATTAGCAGAGCCCCTTCACTCTGCAGCCTGTCAGCCCGCGTTAGGCACAGCTCACCACAGATGCACGCCAGGGAGTGACAGCTTCCTGTGGATCATTTCCGGGTTTGAGTGTCTCCTTCTTCGACTTTGGGACACCTTGTTCTTGAGAAATAATCAAAATCTGTCATCTGTTTCCCAAATATATTTTTTTTTCTAAATTATCAATCTGTGTATAAGTCCTTTTTTTTCTTTCATTTATTTCTTTCCTAGAATTTCAAATTAAACTCTATTTCCAGTTATACTGAGAAGCACTTATATTGTCAGCAGATACTGACAAAAATCTGTTAGAAATCTGTCAACAGATGATAAATTTAGCTAGTTAATTTAGAGTTGAAAAATACACCACAGGACCCCCTGAAATTCTTTTATCTTTCCAAGACAATATTATGCTGTACAAACAATTAGTGAGTGTTTAATTCCAGCAAGATTGCGTTTTAGTACACATAGCAATTTCCATAAAATTGTGCCAATGTGCCTGGACTAGTTTGGTGTGGAAAAATTGAACAACCAGACCTCAATCATTCAAAAATTTTAGGATAAGGCCTTGCCATCCAACAGTCCATCCCCAAATTTGCAATCGAAACCCGTCCGTGATCTGCATGCACCGGTTCCTTATTCTGTTCAAGCCCTGAACTCCGCCTGGCAACAAGTTACCAGTAGAGGTGGGAGAGTAGCCACAAATTGTTAATACTACTGACTACTGTTACTTTAGAATCATTTGATTAAAGTAAAAGTAGTCCTCCAAATAATTACTTGAGTAATTATATCCTCAATGTAATGTAATGTAATGTAAAACTACTCTGGCAAGTAAAATGTATCCCAAAAGTTACTTGAGTAAATGTAACATTTAGCAGTTAATGTATGACGTCACCATGGAAAATTATGCAAGCAATTATGTTGATTTGTTGTTGCTGTGCCTGTCACCTATCATTTTATTTCTTCTCCTTGAGTCTTTTGTGAAATGAAATAATTTGAATTCTTTCAGTCACACTTTATATTTGTGACCCAAAAAAAAGAGGCAACAAATCATTGTTTTAATGCTGTATTATGAGCAACTAAAAACGAAAGGAACACAAGCACAATAAAATTGTAATGCAGACAAATACCATGCTGAAGAAGCCCCGTGTGAGTTCAGAGGTTATTTTCATGTCCTGTTTCACGATATTCACAATTAACCCCTGTACGCTTCCTTTTGTTTTTACTGTATGACAAAGATCAAGTTCAGGAAAAGGAAATATAAAACAGTCAGAGCAGTACAATGCCGAGTTACTTCTGCTCACTCGCCCTGGCATCGCCCCCATCGCAATGCCATAAACACTTGATCCTGTTTCTTGCATTCCATGTGCAGTATTTGTTTTTGATTAAAAACTGAAGCTATTTCAAATCTCAGTATAAATTTTAAATCTTGTTTTTTTTTGTTGGAACATATATCTACACAGTAGTGCAGTCAAGGTGAATTAGCAGAAAAGAATAACAAGACATTGGTGCTCCCTTCATCCTTCAGTTCATCAATAATAAGCTTACTTTATACACAATCAAGGCATTATAACACAACAGGTTCGTTACGTTCCTGCTGCAGTGTCTCTTCAATGTAAAACTTTCTCGTATTGCATAAATGACTTAAAAGCTACAATGCAATCTAATACGACACATTTTGATCTTTTACTGCTCACTGCCCTCACAGCCTTTATTTTTGTGTTTCACTTGAGCAGATGATGGAGACGACAAGTTTGCTTGTCAAGCTTCTGACATCTTAGATGACGCTTGTGGCTCGGATGGTGATCTTGCACGGTGCTCAGGCCCGGCAGAGGACCCGACGTCTCCGTCGCTGTCTGAAGATGAAGTGTCACCTCATAGACCTGCGTCCCTACAACAACAACAACAACAAACAGACGTATTTACAACCCAAGAAAACTTGGCCATTCCCTTGGACTTTGAATTGCAACAGTCGGCTGTTCTAAATGGTTCTCTGGGCATCTGGAGTCGCAGGAGCATTTACATTGGTGAACGCTTTGGACCGTACCTTGGCGAGCGAACGCCTTCTCTCAGAGACCCTACTCACGGCTGGCAGGTAGGAAAAAAATCTGTCGAAATGTAAAGTTGGAAAATATGTTGGCTGAACACCATCACTAATCTTGCAAATTTTCTTGGCGCAACATTTCTTTCATGGTTCACAGAATGTGAGTGAATTTCTTACCAAGCACTTTGATGGCTGTGATTACTTCATCTTTGTTGTGACTTTATTTCGACAAAGTAGGATAGATCCTTGGCTAGTGCACTGACATCTTTTTATTTGCTAGCATTTCAACATGTTCAAATGTAGCCACGTGCACCAGTATGGAGGACCATAACTGCCAAAATTAAAACTAAATAAATTAATTAATAAATAAATGACTAAAAGTGAAGATAAAAACGGATGTAAAAAATATAATAAAAACATTAAATACAAACAAAATAAATGGAAATAATAACAACTGTAAATAAATAAATACATAATTGAATAAAATAAACGGGATTCAAAAAATAAAGAATAATGTTGAAATGAAAAAAATATATATTAATCAATAAATAACGCGTGTCTTGGGTTGGGCTCCGCTGTTGCAAACTGCCTAAGGTGAGGTCGCAAGTCGTGGTGACAGTGGACCAGATAGTTGTCCATTGCTGGAGCTCTCCATGCAAACCGGCGAGACTTCTGTGTTCGCCGAACCACTCACTTGACCGTTGAAAGGCAGTTTGCAACGGCGGAGTCCAACCCAAGACACGCTTAGGACCACCCCCTCATTTGGACAACATTTCATCCTGACAGAGTGTGTGCAGCATAAAATAAATAAATAAATGTGAGAGAAGAGCGTTTTTATTTATTTATTGATATTTAATTCTATTTACATATTTCTTTTTATAGCAATTTTTAATTTTTTTTTTTAAACTTTTATTGAATTATTTATGGATAAATATTTTGTTGTTTTTATTTCAATTTATTTTTATTTTTGTATTTAATTTTTGAATTATATTTTTTATATCCGTATTTATTTATTTATTTATTTATTTATTTATTCATTCATTCATTCATTTTCAATTTTGGCAGTTTTGGTCCTCCATACACCAGAAGATGGTTATTTTTCTTTTACACTCAGTGATATGGTGTTTAATTGGAACCATTGAAAGTATAGGAGCTGAGGTTGTGCTCTTAACTCAATTAAAATGAAACCCCATAAATCCCTGTTACGGACCCAGTGTGGCCATTGGCAAATCACATATTGGTCAGACAACAGAGGAAATCGAAGATAGGGTCGCAGGACAATGTCAAAGGTTAGATGTGGTGTGTAAGTGTCAGACTGGTTTGGTTTTATGGAGGTGGAGGAAGGGTCTCCGTAAGTTTTCTGGAATTTATCCTCTCCCATTTCCAAATGAGGCACATACACAAATAGATGAGCTGAGGCAGGGTCTCCCTTGACGAGCCGCCCCGATTCGATTCGACACTTTCGATGCACGGATTACCAACCATTATTGGGCAGGGGTCTTCCATGTGACGTGCCCGTTGATCGTCAGTGGAATCATGCCGATGTATACCTCTTTGACTGCCAGACGTTTTCAGAAAAGGAATGCCGTGGGTGCCAGCCGATTTTAAGCATTTTGACTGATCTTTCAAGGTCCATAGAAAATTATGTGTTTGGACTATGGAAACACACATACTAACAAATGAAACATTGGACTCTCATCTTTCATCAGAAAAAAAAGTTTGTTTCTACCTTATTTCGTTTTTCAGTAATCAACAATAGAAAATGGTTAGTTTCACCTCTGTTTCGAAACAAACGTCTTTTAACGTCTTTGGCACTCCTCCGTAGGATTTTACTAAACGTTATTTAACGTTTTTGGCAGTCAAAGAGTTAACTTCCCAGGCGGCTGAAGTGCAATGACTTCGGCTCCCTCAATTTTATCCCCACAACAACTATGACTTCTTTTAGTTCACGCAAGAAAAAAAATTCTCACTGACATTGCATCATAAACCATTAGTCTTGATTTTGTGGTTTTAGATTAGCTCCAACAAAAATATTGTTCCTCTATCCCACTACAGTTCTACTAGGAACTTCTTCATTTTGGGGGGTAATTCTAAGCATGACTATAACAATGAAGAAAACAGCACGTCTCTCTCTCTATGCCAAGATATCTACTATCATTTGAACAATACTGTCTCAATTATTCCTTTTCCCAGGGAAAGAAAAAAAATCATGAATTCTAATCCAGCAGTAATTTATGAGGTACTTCAATAATAATAAGCATTGAAAAAGCAGAGAATCTGGGCCCATATGTGTCTATGTGAAAGCGGGAGATGTGGTTGGGGGTGTTGGAGGGGAAGATCTTGGTGAGGCAGCACTGTATCACAATGTTTAATTACCGTCTTGACAGCGAGCCATAAGTCTTTCCATTAAGCAAATAAGTTGTAAAGAATTTATGATGAAATGCACATTATTCAGAATGGATATTCAGTGATGACATCCCCACATTAAAAATGGTAAATGCTATTAAGCCCTCCTGAACCTCCACCCTCCCTCCGCATGCCCATCCCTTGCCCACTGCCAGCACCCCTCCCGCCTGCAGACCGTCAATATGCCAATAACCCCTTTGGAAGGTCTGTGAAAACAAAATTGATTTGGCAAATGTGAGTTAAGACAGTGATGTTTGCTTTCATCATCAAATCCAGCATGGTGAGGTGATGTCACCGACCGGGGAACGATAAAGTGGTGCTCCCATCTGGAGCGCTTGATGAAGAGCCCCGAGCGGCTGTAGCTGGTCTTGACAGATCGAGGGAAGTTTGTCACCTGAGAGGCCACAGCTCCTCAACACCATCACCATAAATTTATGGGATTTATTCATAAAGGGGAAGTGTGAGTTATGGGGTCCATGATGCTTTATGAATACAGGAATAGTGACTTATGGGAAAGATAGCCTCAGTAAATAAAATGCATAGAGGCAGCACTGAGGGGTCCGTTGGGCTGAGGTGTTCACCTCCACTGTGGTCGACAAGGCTGGACGGCAGATAGGAGATACTCAAATAGGAGTAAAATCACAATTATTATTAGGGGTGCACCGATCGATTTAGTGGCTGATTTCCTTAGTTTTGGGGGATCGGTGATAGGCCGATCCCTTAAATATAAACAGATCTTTTCCACCGATCTCATCTCCCTCCTTCCTTTGAAAAGTCCGCCACTTCTGCTGAGATGACTAATAGGCTTTTCATTTTTATTTTAGAGAACTACTTAATTTTCAGTTAAAACAACCCATTTGTATTATTTCACAGATTTTGATGAACGTTTTCCAATAAAATAAGATTGGAACTCTGAAGGTGTATGCTGCTTGTTATGAAAAAAATTGAAATCGGCAAAAATTGGGATTGGCAGGTCAGACTTTTTAAAAGATCGGTGATCGGCCATAAAATTGTGATCAGTGCACCTCTAATTATTATAACTATTAGTACGAAAAACATTTTCTGGCCACGAAAAACACAAGCTCAAAGTTGTTTACACCGAAGTGAAAATCTCAGGTTGTGTTAAAGTTGTATTTCTTGAATGAGTGTCTTGTGGCTTAAATGGACTCAAGGCAATTAGAGATGACTTTGACTAGAGATAATGCAACTCATTTGCTCCCAAAAATGTGTAAATATGTTCTATTTTAAATGTTTAAATGTCCCAAAGACATATTTATATGTGTTTTTATTGTTTTTTTTATGCTAGAGCATACAGAAGACTTTGATGCATGCCTTAAGTGCAGAGAAAGGTTGAAGAAATGGTAGTTATTACAAAAATGGCCAGCAGGTGGCAGCAGAGCAAATGAGATCAACCAGAGCCATGTTGAAAAAAGCTCATTTATTCACAGTTCTAAACAGATTTGTGAATAATTATGAATATTAGCTATATTCTAATGCTAATGCTAATTGCTAATTACGGAAACACATAGACATATACTTTTTTTCCTGATGAAAGAAGAGACTCTAAGCTTTCTTTTGGTAGTTTTCATGTTTTTATAGCAATAGACCACAATATTCTGTGGGCCTTGCAAAATCAGTCAAAATCTAGTAAAACAACCGGGAGTGAAGGGGGTTGCTTTCGTGAAAATGGCTGGGAGTGAATGAGTTAATGAAAATGTTCACCATTTTTGCTCACTCATATAATTCGTTCTTTCTTTTACAATATGAAAATTCTTCATAGGGATCGGCGAGTATCGATACCAGGTATCGGTCTGAAGCCAAGCCTTATTTCAAAGTATTGAAACTTACAGCACTGAAGTGGCCGTTTTTAAAATCAGGAACATAAGACTGAAAGATATGCATTAAGAATTCATTAATTAATTTTTTTTTTATTCAATTTGTGTCCTACACAAAATATGTATTTTATGAACAAATGGGGGAAACAATGTTGCCATTCATTTTAAGGAAAAATGCTATCATGGCATATATAGGTTTCTCTTGTCAAGAGTTGAGTACTAATACTGGTGTCGGTCTGAAAAAAAAAGTGTTATCAAACATCCCTAATTATTCACATTGTTGATCATTTTGAAAACAGGAAATTTCGAATAAACTATACATACTGGCACACATTAGCTACTGTAGAAGTTCAAACCTGTGTATGCACGACAGAGAGACTATATTTTGCAATCCTACCACCGATTACAAATTTCTTCTCCTTCGGATAGCCACAGCAGAAAGATGGTGGCGATATATGTCAGCCTCCTGTAAAGCGGCGTACAAATTATGTACTATAATTAGCTAGACTATGATTATATATATATATTTTTTTTTAATGTACACTGATGTGATAGAACATATTTTTTTAATTACTAGTAGGGTTTTAAAATGAATGAAAAATGCTATATTGGGATATATAGATCTTTAAAAATATCTGTCATTGCATGTGTGGTTTTTCAAATTTTTATTTTATGTATCAATAGTACTGGTGGTATCGGTATGTTTGACTACTCAAGAATTGAGTACTCTTATTGGTTTTGGTCTGGAAAAAAAGTGGCATTGAACATCCTCCTAAATATTCATATTGCTGAGCATTGTGAACATCATTCAAAAGGATGCTGGTTATGTGTCGCATTATCTAAAAGAAGATTCAAATAAACTATACATACAGGCAACCACTAGATATGCCTGGATGGAGGCAATACATGTATCTCCTTTTTATATGCAATTTCTTACAAAATGTAAATTAATATCTCTTATTACAATTTCTTCTATTTCCAATGCAATTTTCAGCCAAAAGATACTCCTTCATGAAATTGACTTCAACTATTTTTTTTTCCTGGGTATGTATAATTTTAGGCTTGACTTTAAGTCAGTGGCAAACCTATTATAATATTCACCTTTGTCTTTTTTAAGAGATCTTTTTGTACGCAATGCCAGCGCCAATGCCCATCAGTCCATTTTGTGTTGTCTCTGTGATCTGGCACATTCAAATTCAAACTCACTTTATGTCAGTTAGCACCAACAATAAGAAAGGGCGCTCGAGTCTGAGAGGGAAAGTTATCCAACACTCAATGAGTCTTTGGCTTTAAGCAAAAACCTGTTGCCCCATGGGATTTCTGGGTCCTGGGCTTAAAAAGATGGGTGCCTCCTGCAGTTGGAGGGATGGGCGGAGCACGTTAGGGGTGCGGGAAGGAATGGGAAGGTAGGCATGGGCGGGACGGGGCTTCTTAAGGCTTTTGTGCTTCTCTTGAGTGAGAGGCGGAGGCGATAGTTTTGGTGCTGAGGAGGTGGTGAAGGAGATTAGCAGTGATAGTGAATGGGAATAGAGGATTAGGTGGCTGGGCTGGCTGGTCTCCTGAATCTCCTGGTCCTGAGAGGATGGAGGGACGAGAGGCAGATGCCTGGTCACACATCCTTCAAACTGTCAACTCCAAGTACTTTACAGTTTTTAGAATGTGGGAAATGGATCATTCATGTACTTTGTTTTGCTTCTATTTTCTCACAGACAACAGAAAGTTTGTGGCTGGTCAATGATGTACAGTTCGTCTCAGAAAGAGTCACAAACTTTACATTACGTTACTTAATCTGTACTTAAGTATAGATGAAGATGTAATCACTTTTAGGATATTGTTTTGTGTTCCTCACAGGATCAATATGCGTCTTAGACAGAGTGTGGGAGTGTGGACTTGAGGAGGTTTCAAGAGGGCATTTTTTTTTTTTGTGCATGGATAAGCCGCTGTCCTGAATGGATGCAGATGTCTCTAGCCGTCTGTATGTCTGTCCCCCGAGCACTGACGGCCTGTCACCTCTCTCTGTCACAAGGAGAAAGAGCCACTCTCATGCCTTGCTAAAAGCCCCTTAATCCCCGAGGCCCTGGCCACATCCCATCCACTGTCAGAGAAGAAGGTCCTACCCACAGCAGCGCCTAGAAGGGATGAACCTCTCTGTCATTCATGTACCTCCCAGTGAAACCACATCTTCACATTACTCATAAAATTAACACTTTTTTTTTTAAACCCTGAAGTTGAAAAATAATGTTTGTAAAACAATGGGAATGGCCGTTGTTTGTTGTTTTGTGACATTATAATGCAGGAATGGCTTCATTACTCAAATCCCTGTGGCATTTGTTAACCCTCATGGATTAATATATATATTAGGGGTGTTAGAAATATATCAATATATCGTGATGATACATCGCGCAATTCCTGAATCGATTCGATATGTAACCAAACAGATTTTCAAACATAATTTTTTTATGGGAATATTCAACATCACATCTTTCTTAGGGTTAGGATTTACACATTAAGCATGGAAGTGTGTTATAGTAATGGAACATAAAGCCTTAATATTTTATTTCAGTGCTGTTCAAACATGAAACTGCAACCTGTGTGTTAAATGCAGTGGCTCAGTTATAAGGCTGGATTTTCAGATAAAAAAATACATTTTCATACAAATCTTACAGTGTACATGTATAACAAGTTTACTGATTACTATTTTCTAAATTAGAGTTTTAAAAAAAATCGCAATAATCAATTTATAGATTTGTATCGGTATTGAATCGAATCATGACCTATGAATCGTGATATGAATCGAATCGCCAGGTACTAGGCAATTCACCCCCCCAATATTAATATATTAATACAACTGTGTATGTACACAATATATTAGTGCTGTCCAAGTTAAAGCATTAACTAATTAATTAATCACCCAAAAATATCACAATCATTATGTATTAACGCAGATTAATCACACTATTAATTTTGACCACAGAGGATCCTTTAGACAGCGGATGGTTACGTTAAAGGTAGCACAGGTAATGACATTCATTAAAGTAAATCATTTAATAAATTTTTTGAGTATTTGTTCATGTCAAAATATTGGGGTCATTTTCTTTCCCAATTTAAATTATGCAAGTAATTAACTGATAATAAAAAAAAATAATAATAGGAGGATGAGAACATGCAGTAGATCAAAAAAATGTTGAAGACGTCCTCATAACATTAAATGTAGAAATAATTAATACATAACAGGTGTTAAGATGTCTAAGGTGTCTAAAATGTGATTATTCTGATAAAAATAATAATAATAAAAATAAACATTTAATTGTTTGTTTATTTTATATATATACAGTATATATATATACAGTATATATATATATATATATATATATATATATATATATATATATATATATATATATATTTGTATGTAAATTGAGCTGAGCTATCGAGGTCTCTAACTTGTTGATGCTGAGCATTCAGCCTCTCTTCAACCATGTGGGTCTTCTTTTCTCTCACTGTGTGTCTGTGGGGCATCTTTGAGAGATGAGCTGCCCAGTCAGTGCTGCCACCGCTTGATTGTCTTGGAGTGATGTCCATTGAAAACCCCAAAGACAAAACAAGTTGGGGGTTCATCGTCCAGCCTCTCAGTTAATTTGGTAATCCCTTTCTTTGGGTTAATCTGTTTGTTGGTGCTGGTGCAGGCCAGTGTGTGTCTAGCAGTGGGGGTTAGTGACGTTCTAATCTCATGTGAAAAGAGAGAGGACGTTTTCTCAAAGAGAAAGCATAGGGTTAAGTGCAAGTGGGTGACTCCGACTGCGTGTCTCACAACTTTTCCAAAATTGTCCCTTTTACAGTTGTAAAGGCAAATAACGGTGTGATCATTTTTTGATGTCCTGATTTCCCCCCATGTCCTAAATGGACTACCCTTCATAGTCCTTCATCGTTCCCCCCTCATGCCTGCCTCCTTCCTTTCTCTCTGTTTGAGTTCCCAGCAGGGAGGGGAAGCTAGGTTAACTAACTGAACAAAGTCAGAGTGAATTGGAGAAGGACAAAGGCGGGCATGAGTGGGAGCCCTGGCATTCGGAAGGTGTAGCCAGCCGCACAAAGCCAGGTGAAGGAGGCCCTCATCAGGCGTCCATCGGAGCAGGGCAAAGGTCATAGGACATAGTGGGTTTTAAGTGAATGGAAGAGCGTATTTGATTGAAGAGGGGAGTTTGGAAAAAAAATAGATGAAGAAGAAGCAGTGATTGAATAAATCAGAGGGGGGCATTGTTAGTCCCAGTTAATCTGACCTGCCTTGATGAAGACAAAGGTCCTGCTGAAGCTTCAGAGCGAGAGTCACAACACATGCATCGCACATTGTGAACTCAATGGGGGGGCTGATCAGGTTCGAGGGACATTCAAGAAAGGTTCAATAACATAATGTCAAGTGTCTAGACAGAAACAAATACACAGAACGGCCTGTCTAATGTTTTGCATACCCCAATTAGTTACATGAGCAATCCAAAAATAAGTAGTAGGAAAAGTTGTCAGTGTGATTGCAAACTAACCACAATAATGAACATAATGATAAATCTGTACCGCTCTGACAGTGGCAATCAAAACTGAATATTATCTTCCTGAAGGCATGATTTTGGATGCAGCTCTTGTATTGGATATTGGATATTATTGTAAATCGTGGGTCAGACAACTTTTCTATATATACCACTGGTGTGAAACATAAATAAAACACATTATTATTGTTATTGCCGCTATCTCATTGAATGGTGAATGTTTGTGAATGATGGGAATGAACGGCTCGACATATATTGGAACCATGGTCACGTGGACTCCAGTATTGGCGAATAAAAAATAACGTTCTTTGATTGTTTACAAATGCTGCCACTGTTAGCCAAACGATGGATTCACATGGGAATTTTAAAGAAATTCCCAAATTTTCTTGTGAAACTGTTTGCAAACATATTTGCAACCATTTACGAACCCTGACGAAACCCAAAATTCACTACCTTTGCATGAATTTACCGCTCAGTGAAATATGGGCTTTGCTGACAATGTGTGTAAGGTCACGTTTTCTCAGTTACAGGTACTAACATTGTCAAAAGTAGAAGCAAAATTGAGTGGAGCCCTTAAAAGCGTACAGGAAACCAAGGTGATGAATTCCGTGTGCTGGACCTATAGATTCCTTATCTATGGGGAGTGCGATAGGGTAAGGGCCTTCTCTTAAAACACACGACTGATTGTTTCCAAATGTCATGCCAATAGGAAAAAGGTTAGAAAGTGCGAGAGACAGCAACTCTGGGGCAAAGCTTGCAAGTTTTTTATTGGTCTAATTCAAGGTAAATGGTGAGAGAACAGCAACTCAGTCCAGGCTTTGCTGCCCCCAGTTGCTGCTAGTGCTTAACTATCACTCAGATCATATTACCAAGCAGTAAATCTAAGTACCAGTTAAGGCAAATAATCGCGCGCGCTAATACTGCAGTACCAAATCATTTTCTTTAAGTCTGTGGTCAGTTATACTAATGGGTAGAATCTAAGGCACAGCATACTCTTAGCCTTTGCTCCAATGTTGGTGTAACCTACACTTTCTCTCTATTTTTATCTTCTTTAAGAAGTGCACCTGTGGGTATGTTCGTGTGTGTTTTTGTGTGTAGTATGTGGCAGTATAGTCACATTTTTAAGAACCACTTTTTCTTCTGCACCTAAAGTTCAAAGGGTAATAAAAAAACAAACTGCAATCTAGTTTGTAAGTTTACAACACTTGAAAAAAACACAGAAAGGATCACATTTATCACTTAAATACTGTGCCCCATTACAATTATTCCATATTGCTGCTCCAATTAGAGTGGGTCCAAAACCAGGCCTTGGAGCTGCCAGGCTCAGGGAGAGTGAAAAAAGAGGCCCCAGGTGGCAGTAACCTAGACTTTGCTCTATTATGTCATAATACTTTAATTTGATAAATGTGACATGTTGCTGTGGCTGCGCACACTTGTGCACATAAGGAAAGTAAAAAAAAAATTGACTGGTTCCTGTCCATTCTTTGAAGATACAACGTGGATGGGATTTAGTGTAAATAGCTGAAAATGATTTTTGGATCAATATAGCTACGGACACAACTATAATCCAACTGAAGATGAATGAACGAGAATTGAAAATACTCCAGAAGAATTGGTACTTTAGTGTTGTTGCACTACATAATTATAAGTGGGGCAAAAAGTGATTTAAACATACTCTTAACATAATGGGGAGTAAGTCATTATTTCGTCTTTAAAGCGTAACTCACCCCCTAACCAGACTTTTGCTCTACCCCGCACTAATATTTGAAAACAGCACTTAAAGGGAGGGTTGCCGAGAGGACCTTTGGGCTTACGAATGGGGAGAGGTTTGAGCGTGGTCTGGTTGTGATTGACAGCAGCAGGGAAAAGTATGATCTAAATAACTTCTATACTACGACTATGGTGGTAAATATGGTCCAAAAGTAACTTGTACCCGTAAAAGAAAAATAGATAGAAACAGATGTATCGTTAAAAGTTGTGATTTAAACTTGTTAAAAAACAATTTACCCGTAAAAAACAAAATACAATATTGTACCTATACAAAAAAAAGTAAACTTGTGTCTGTAAAAGTCACAATTTGTACCTGTTAAAAAAAAATACCTGTTAAAAAATAAAATAAAAATACCTGTAGAAAAATGTAAATGTTCATCTGTGAAAGTCGTGATTTGTACCAGTGGAAATAACAACTTGTAGTCGAAGAACTAGAAGTCACGTGTGTTTTTTCCTATTGCTCCCAAGACGTGACTTTTGCACCAAATATTTCGCTATGGAGCAAAACTGAATCGTACATGTACAGGTAGAAGATTCGTACAGACGGGGGCGGGCACAATACTGGGCCATTTTGACCAATCAAGTGAGAAGGATTTGGGCAGGCTAATGCGCAACCTCATTGGTTCAGTGAACAATGGTGGGTTGTCCTCAAATGACAAAGGATGTCACATTTTCTCATTAATATGCATTAATATGCATATCCAATTTCGCTAAATTTTATTCTGTTTTTTTACAGGTCCAATTTTGTGTTTTTTTACAGGTACAAATCATGACATTTACATATCCAAATTTACTTTTTTTTTCTACAGGTTAAATTTTTTTAACGGGTAGGCCTACAATATTTTGTACAGTTACAAATTACGATTTACAGATAAAAAAAAAATCTGCAGGTACAACTTTTTTTATGGGTATGAGTTACTTTTGCACCATATTTACCTCCATATGTGACAAACTATGGTAAATAAACTAACCAAATGATATGCTAATAAACAGCTAGCCTCAACATCGGTATAAGGATGTTTGCAAAACACTACTACTACAAACTTCAACTCGCTAAGGAGGCGTGTACGAGATTGAGCCGGTGGGTGGTAGAGCGACACTGTCAGCGTCGCGGAAGTGACGTGGCAAGTCTGTGCTTGTCCAAAGAGAGGAAAAACAACCAAATTCTGTTTCCCTCTGAAGATGGTGGCACACAGATCATTTTTGCCCCAAATTCAAGTTTTTAACAAATATGCACTAAAATGTCAAAATAATGACCAGGTCATGTCGACAGCATTAGTAGACACTCGTTTGTACAGTTTATGAGCAATTACAAAAAACAAAAGCAAAAAAAAAAGATCTGGTGTTGAGTACCTCTTTAATGATTAGGTGAATGATTTACTCTACTGCTATGTATATGAACATGATGATTCATTAAAACATTTTGAAAGAGAGGCCAGAATTTCAAGTAATGTATTAGAACTAGAAAGCCTCATCAATCATATGCAAGAATTCCCTCTAACATGAACTGTATGATACATATGCTACAAGTTAGATTTCATTTGTGGTCTTCTGAGAAACATTTTTTTGTTTACACTCATATCATCCCCAAGAATGTACTGTATTATTTTCTAACTATATTACTGCCGTTTTTGCAATGATCCATTCCATACCTACCACTGTTCATTGTCTGAAAATGAAAATTGAGCAATAATAAAGGGAATATGTTACAAATATTGGATTAGACATCCAGCATGCTTAATGTTCATATGTTTCAAATTATTTTTTTCCTGTCGGTATGGGATTGAACGTTGCATATTTCAGTCACCCTTATATGCACAGATAAGTGGAATTCAGTCAACCATAGATGTTGCTGGAAGAAAAAAAAAAGTGTTTCTCCCATCGGGGAAGGTTGAGTGCATGCTTGGGATGAGTTAATACAAGCTCATGCTTGGTGACTTAGAGTAGCCTGTCATGAGATAGGATTGGTTAGAGTTAGACAGCTAAACAGGGAGCAAGCCAGAGTGATAGATGATGTACAACTAAGAAAAAACAAAGATGGATTGATCAAAGGGGAGAAGAAGAGAAAATCAAGGTGACTGAAAATGTGGTGGAATCACCCAAGAAAGTGAGAAAAGTATCCAATGTCTTGTCTTGTGAGTGTGCCAAAGGAGACTCATTTCCCTCTGGAGTGTTCCACCTAAATGACATTTTCCAGTCTACAGCAGGTAGACTGTGAGAGATCTTTGTTCATGGGTGCTCACAGATAAGGGTTAATAAAGCCCAAAGGTTCCTCCTCTGCACAGGGTACTATGGGAGTCTGTCACTCCCTCCTCTTTGGTCTGTGATGTCAAGACCGATCCGTCACACAGGATTTCTCCCCGCAGAACTCAAAGGCCATTTCTGACATCTCCAACAAACTAATTGTTGTCTCCATTCCTGGTAAGCCCTCCAAGTATGTTATGACATCCATTGTAATAGATTTTGGACAGCCTCTGATCGGGCCATGCAGTTCTCCTCTCTGGCTCTGGGTGATACTGGGACCAGGTCCAACCCCCAACTAGGACGCACAGCCATAAATCATCTTGCTGGCACAAGATTCCACTTCCTGAGCAGCATCAGAGCCTTTTGGGGGGACAGAGGTCTTTGAGAGATCTTCTCTTTTTAAATATTCTTACTAAAATAACAGATTTTTTCAAAGTTTAAGGTTAAGCGAGACAATTCTTATATATTCTTAAACAAATATGACCACCGTCCATACATCTAAAACAAATAAATGGACACCAGTTACGACCAGCAAGTGTTGACCCAACTTTCCACTGTACCTTAATGGCCCCTTGAGGCAAGTGTTTTGTTAGCCTGTCATAAAATGTCCAAAAGAAAAATATATTTTATTGGTTTCTGAGATGGGCTGGATGTTGATTGTCTGGTGGCTCACAAAGCTGACTTTTATAAAGCTGGCAGAGGGTCAATTCCTGGTCAATGCCCAATTCAAAGTTGTGGCGTAGTCTGCCTCAGACCCAAAACTACTGGGAAAAGATCCAGCTTCCCTACACCCCTGAATGCAGAAAAAGGAAGGATGTATGGATGAATTTTTGAAGAAAATTTTAGTAGTGCTCATGTGGCAAACTGACCTTGCTCCCCACATCCAATCTTAGTTTATAGTTGTTCCTAAATCCTGATTCTCTATTCCAAAGGCTGATTTAAGATACTGCCAGCCCAAAAATCCTTTATTTTTGCAAATAGTAAATTGGCTTCTACCTTCAAAGTATTCAAAATGCTTTTACAGTTTGACTATGAAGGAATTGGTAATAAAGTGATGCAACTCTGAACTAAGTATGTGGATTCATTCACATGTATGTATCATGTATAAACGGTAAAACCCCATGGTTAGCATCAGCTCCTAGTCAATCGTGCAACTTGGTGATTTCACCACTGTTAACATGAAGAAGACCCTCGCCAAAGGTGGCCTCTCCTCACTGCTTTACATTCCACGTTTCCACCAGTCTCCATCGTCACTGTGTGTTTGGATGGCCCCGCCACTCTGTCAGAGTGTGAGGGACTGCTGTTTTTCTTACAGGCCAGATCAAGACAAGAGATGGGCCCCAGGGGGCTTGAGGATGTGAAGCTTCTGACATGTCTCGTAAATCTGGGGTGTCCCATCTCCAATGCCCGATCAGTGCACAGCAATGAGAACAGCAATGAGGCGTGAGGATGAACATTCCTCACACTGTTCTCACAGACAAACCTCAGGGTTTTGCTTGGAGATTTCTCGTGACTCTTTTCTGACTAGTGATCTGCTTACTTTTGTACTTAAATCAAATTCCATCACATAAGGTCCCAAATCCCAATTGGCCTTTGTGATTTGTTTCTGAAAGGTGTCAAGATAAAGTTGAACAGTTCATCATTGGACATGGACTAAGCAGTAAAAATCTCTTTGTTGATCATTTGCATGTCTGCCAGCTCTATGCTGATGACTCCTCACATTTGTCCCAAGTGTGTGGTCATTTTGGTCAAGATGCAGACGACCATTGTGTGTGCTGCTCATTGGGAGTGTATGCTAACGGACTTCAGACAAGAGGCGGGGGGTGTACCCTGTACTGACCACCAAGGCATTTTGCATTGAACTGGTTTTGTACAATTGTTTTAATAAGTCTTTCTGGTACTTCTTCGTTTACATACTCTCGAAAGAATTATGTGTGTAATTAATCATCCATATGCCCAAGTTTGAAATTGGAAAAGTGGGAAAATGACTATAAACAGAAAGACAGCAACTCAAATGTAGGTTAAAAACAAACAAGCGAGCAAACAAACAAAAAAAGCAACTCCAAGTGACAGACCCACCAACAGGAAAACATTTTGGGCCTCATTGTGTCCTTCTTCCTTTCATCCAGTGAGCTGCGTAAGCAACGTTAGCTAGATTTTTCACCCAAATGGAAATGCAACCTGTCACTTTACGCAGCCTCCGACCGCTATGTCTGTCCAATCCGTCATCATGCACAGGCAGCCCTGCAAATAGGCCTGCCACTCGCACTGTCATCTGAGTAACGGATGTCCCCAGTTACCACTGGGTGGGGCCCGGCTACACTCAGGTCCCCTTTCACCCCTCTTGCCCTAAACCATTTTTCCCCAGTTGTCTTCTCCAGACTTGATGATACTTTGTGCAGGAGTGTTTATAGCTTTATTGGCATTCCTTTTCCGTTGATGTGCTTATGAGATGCATTCTATTCGTCCTCTAAAGATACACACAGACGTCATGCATCAATCCTTAATCAAGACTCAACAGCAGTTGTCCTGAGGTGAAATAAATTATGTCCTGGATTGGTAACCTAACAGCCATCATAAATAATGTAGACCTATTTGAAGGGGAAGATGGGGCATTAGAAGCTATTTACACTGCAGGAGCTGAGCTATCGATCAGGGGATGTCCTGTAGATAAGAATGGGATGATGTCATGGTTATTTATAGCGCTTTTTGATGCTAAGGCCACATAGACGGTATCAGGAGGATGTGCATTTTAGCACCAATGAAAATTGGCACAGTGCCTAATGATCTAGGTGAGATGAAGCAGTTAGACGCACTAGAAGATTTAGGAACAAACTCAGGTATCTATACAGAGAATGTAGTATTCCATACACAAACGATGCACAATGCCTCTGGTGTGATTAGGGCCTATAAAGTGTCATGAGACAGAATCGCTAAGAGGCGAAACAGTACATCTCTGTCTCTCAGCTCTATAAAACATTGGTGCTCTACTGGTGCGCTATCAAGCGAGCCAAAGGCTATATTCAATAGGAGTCTGAGACAGAATTACCATTAAGGGATCACTTGCCAGGCCAACATAAATATAAATGAGCTGCCGATGTGTCAGAAGAGTAGTGAGAACTATGAGGTTCCGAGTCTAGTTTCCAACTTAAAACAACCTGCGATAAGTTCAATAATTTACCATATTTCTCAACATTAGGTCAGGCAATTAATGGGGTGGGTTAATAAAGGGGTTTTAAAAAGCTAAAAACCGCAATACATGGGATAGTGGGCTAGTGGTTAGTTTATCTGCTTTACAGTTCTGAGGTTGGTGTTGAAAATCCATGTTTCGGCATTCCTGTGAGGAGTTATCATGTTGCTTTCATGCTTGCATTGGTTTTCTATGGGCAATCCAGTTTCTCCATATGTTCACAAAAAACAGTTTGTTAACATAGTTTTCCTGGAAATTCAACAAAATTAAAAATCATGAGTTTATTATTATAAACCTTCAATATACATTTTTTAAAAATCAACAAACAAATGTCGCATCTTGGGGTGTATAACTCCAAATATATTTACTTTCAACACTGAAGCGCAGTTGTAATAACCTCAGGGAATTGGGTGGTAAATAGTCGTCGTCCATTCCGTTACAAAGCCGTCAAAATTTCCAATATCCTCACTGTCTACAAAAATATTTCTGAACAATATGTCACTGTCGATTCCTACCGCGCCATCGTCAATCGCGTCAAAACAAAACAAAATGACATATCCGCTCTCCCGGCTTTAAAGGGAGAAGCGCGGTCATGCGCTCCCGGGTTTAACGGTAGAGTTAGTACAAATCAAGTGTTGCTAGTCATTTAAATAAATTTTACTCAGCATGGGATTGGAAAGAAAATCAGTAGTAATGAACATCACTAGTGACTGTTTGCTTTGTATAGAAATCTGAACTTTTTTATAATTGACTTTTGTTTTGTTTTGCAGCCATATGTACTGGAAATATGACCGCGTATTAGGGCCAGATATAAATATGTATATTTTTTACAGGGTGGAGGGCGGTGTAATATTAAAAGAAAATAACTCATACATTCCCAAGAAAAAAAAACTTGTATATTTGCAACATTCTAAAGTGGAAAATTTGCGAGAGAAAAAACTCACAAATTTACAAGAAATAAATTCGCAAATTTGGGACATTATAAACACGAGAAAAAACTCAGAAACTTGTGAGACATACACATAGCATATGTTTGCGGCAATACTTTTTGGTCAGGTTTTCCAAATAAGGAGATATTAATTGCTTTAGCAGAGATTAACCATATCATATTGAGCAATCGCACTTTGAAGCGTGGCTAAATTGATGTGTTGAATCTGCTGTTCTCAGTCATTCACTTGCATTTACCTAAAGGCAAGGCAAAGCAAGTTTATTTGTATAGCACATTTCATACACAAGGAAACTCAATGTGCTTTACACAAGGAAATAAGATTTCAAATTTGCTCTTTGGTTTCTAAAGACAGTGACTCAAGGTGTTTTCTAACAGCAATCCTCTTTTCTTTACTGACGAAAAAAATGACCTCCGTTTTGTTTTCGTTTAGCTGAAGGAAATTTTGGTTCATCCAGTTGTTAATTTGCTCTAGTGAGTGACACAATACAATAATTGAACTGCTGTCATTTGGGGACATTGATAAATACAGTCCTGAAGCATTTAACACAAAGGTAACATATACAGACTGAACAACAAGGGGTCCGAGGACTGACCCAGCTGATAGGGCATCAGGAAGTGTTGTAGCTTGCCGTGTTTAACGAGTAAAGTTTAGAAACTCCATCTTTTACCTCTTTATATCTCTTATAAAGATTGTTCCATTAACCACCAACAAATCTTCATGTTGTATAGCTCCTGCGCTACGTTTTTGAGTTTTTTTCTCTCTCTCACAAATCAACAAATTAAGTTGATTTCTCGTAAATTTATAATTTTTTTCCCCTCCCAAATTTACCACTATATAATGTCACGAAGCAGCGAGTTTATCTCGTAAATTTGGGAGTTTTATTTTCTCAGAATTTTACACCCCTTCTAAAGAAAATATTTATACGTGGTCCTAATATGCCGTTAATTGGAAACCTTATTGAGCACTCATTCTAATTGTGTTTTTGTGAAAAGGCACAGACAATACATAAAACAAGCAATAATGATTTGCTTTATAAAAAAAAAAAAATCCCTCAAGGGAGTCAGTGTTTCAACTACTGAAGAAGTGATTCCCAAAGTACAGTGAGGTGTTGAGGGAAACAGGAGTTAATGGTGGCCACACTCTGTTGTGTTGTTTTGTCACTTGGCCCTGAGCAACAAACAATATTGTGAATATTAGTTCAGAAATGTTGGCAGCTATCCAGACACCGGAGTGCCTGTGCAGGGGGGAGCCCGGTTGGACACAAACACATGCCCACACACCAACACTGCTGCCATTAGCTTCCACCCCCCATCACCACAACACACTTAAAGACTAAAAAGGCTCCAAAACAACAAGATGTGTGGAGCCTAAAGTCCTGCCTAGCCCTGATAACAAGTCGCAGCTTTTAAAAATAAGCATGCGCATATGGCTGTTTGATGTTCCCCTTATCTCTGGTAACTTCAAATTCTCAGAGTTTCTCCTGTGAGATCAAGTTCAGTTGCTAATCTGCTTGCTTTTTGTTTTATGAGTTATTATTATTGGGAGAAAAAAACTTTAACTGCTTACCAAAAAGCTCACAGCTGAGTTTCTGCTCCTGTGGTGTTTCCGGCGGCCTTCTTTTATGCTGTTAATGAAAAAGTGGTAGCAAGGCCATGAAAAGTTCACTCAACTCTGCAGGACTTGTTTAGTTTTAATACCCAAATTGTTACCTTGTTGTCAATAATTAGTTAGCAGGATTGTGCAATTAGTAGACATTTTGTGGTAGCAAAATGTGCAAATCGGATCACATATTTCCACATTTTGGGCTTACAGTTCAGTTTCACTTGATATAGAATGGCAAAGAAAATACTTTTGTGCAAATCACCTTCCATACAGGAAGTGTCAATTTACAGCCACCTTCTGACTCACATTAATGCCATCTATAGGACATGAATGGGATCATGAATACTCATTTTCGGATTTTACACCATTTTCCAAAACAATATGTCATCCACATGACTGCTGGGTTGATATCCTCAAAGGTACTTCTGTACGCGTGACGCTGACTTTAATAGCTCGGAAACATACCTTTCCTTGTTTGTTCTTGGACAAGGTACAGACAGTTAGATCGCAGTCCAATATTTAGTCCGCTGCATTACATTAGTGTTGCGTAATGACGGGTGCTTCTAGATGATGCTATTCACCTGTGCTTCTGCTGCTTGGCACAAGGTCAGCATAACAGAGAAACACTGGGAGTGCAGTTATCAGTGATAGGGCAGGGAGGAGGAGGGTGTAGTGCCTATTCAAGAAGAACAAGGAAACACAATGCAAACGGGTCATTGCTGGGTCAGTAAAGTCCATGAACTCTCAACTTCGAGATACAAGCGTCACGGTTAAAATGCGTCTGTTTCACAGTGTATTTGATAGTCTTGCTGAGTTCTTCACGTGTCCAATTAGATCTATGTCGGTGATTGCACGTAGCACCTACTGTATTTCTTATATGCCTATTTAGGCTGTGAAATTAATTGTATCAAAAGGAAACAAAAGTGAAACGAATGACGAGTCTCATGTATGAAGCCCAACACAACGGAGAAGCAACAGTAGAATGTCAAGCAGAGATAAACATTTGCCAGTTACAAGCACAATGTGTCAGTTTCAATTACATTCATACAACCAATACAAGTGTGTGCGAGTGTGTGTGTGTGTGTAGTTGCGCGCGCGTGCATGTGTGTGTGTACCTTTTCTGAGTGAAGATGTTTAAAGATTTGTGAAGATCTCTTTGACAAAGCCATCACAAAGGTCATGTATCTCTAAGTATGTCTTTGACCTTTCACCCATGACCCCTTGGCCAGCCAACACAACAAAGGGCCGGGTGAAGAGTTACTATGGTAACATGACTAGTGGGTCAGCGAAGGGACAGATGGCATATAGATAGTGCAGTGATTGCGTGGCACATTTAAACATGATCTGGTGTGAACGCCCACGTCTCACGCCTACATACACCTGCTCTTCACTCTGCTGTATTAATACACAAATTTACAAACTACCATTTGCCTCATAATAAATATGTTTGATAAATAAACATGGAAATAATACAGCTCAGTATGAAATCAAGAGTTCGGTAGAAAGTAGCAATGAGAAATTTAATAGATTTTTGATTCATGTAGCTAAAAATAAATACATAAATTGAAATAAAAAACACAAAAACATATTCTTGGTTGGGACTCTGAGAGGCCATTGTATGTTTTTATTTAACCTACATTTCTCCCAAAATAAAAATAAATAGTTTGTTTCATGGAGGTTCTTTTAAAGCTGTTGTATGCAGAAAACTGAATTTCAAATCGCTACTGACACCTGTGGCCAAAAACCAAACTGCTCATTCTCTCCTTCACGTCCACAATGCGCAAATGACGTCTCATTCGCAGACAGGGGGTGGCAAATCCAAACCCAAATCCAATCTGAAAACTATTGTCCAGAGGCTTGCAGGAGTACCCATTGTGAACAGCCAAGGTGTTAATCTATTCATTAGAAGATGTTTCAGTCATAAATGGTCAAATAAAAAGGCTATTGTAAAGATATTTTTGTGCAAAATGAGGGGCGATCATGTGCGATGCTAGTGAATGTTAATTTCACGTTATGGTTCGTTCAAGGTCGCAATGTTCGCTAACATTCGCTTAATGTTTTCACGTTTTTTCTTGTCGCAAGGAAAATTTTAACATTTTGACATGTTCAAAATTCCCTTGACAAGAAAACACATTAAAACTGTTGGCGAATGTCTAGCAAACGTTTAGCGAACATTGCAATATTGAAGAAATCCTGTCATGAAATCAAGCCTTGCTAGCATCACAGATGTTCACCCCTCGGTGGGATATGGGCTTTAATGTCATGTTTACTTTGGTAAAGTTTATTTACAATTACATTTTAGACATTAGCCAAGCAATTTGGTGGTAGGCTCCACTGAAGAGAGTTGAAAAACAGAAGTAATTATTTGACTAAAATCATTTTGTGGGTCATTTTAACGGCATTTGATTCCCAATGTAAATACGTATGTAGTTGAACAAACAACTAAGTTCATCAACTGCACTTTGTTGTCACTTTACTCTGTCGCAGCTTGCCTTGCGGGAGGAGAGAAGCTGAGGTTTTGTCTCTCATCAAACCCCCTTGTACCCCCCCCCCCTTTTTTTGTTAGAATACCCCCTATAATAAATCTGATCTCGTAAATAGCCCATGAATAAAGGGATATTTTATCCTCTGTGGCACATGGAAGATTTACTGGGAAGAGGCAGCGTCGCCTCTTTTTCTGAACAACTACAAAGTGGTCACTCAGTGAGCCTTAAGAGGCATAAAAAGCCTGCGGTAGTTCATTAAATATCCAGAATGAGGATGGGACTGCTGGGGTGGTGATTTAGAGTAGTCAGGTGCATATATCGCGGCGGCACACGGCCCCACCTCTCATCCTCTGTTGGTCCCCGGCACGGAAATAACAGCATGCTGTGCTATTTATCGGCTGTGTAGTTGGAAGAGAAGACACTGGGAGGAAAGAGAGGAGCAAAGGGAGAAGTATGGCCTCTTAGGCAACTCATGTTTCTCTTAGTTGCGCGTAAATCTATAAATGCTCAGTAGTTTGTTTTCAAGGTCACTTTAGAGATGGTTGGTTGAGATGTTGAAAGGTTCAGCATTACCATATTATTACTGTATGTTCTTCTTTGAAATGTCCATTGTTTATTGGGCACTGGTCAAGAAAATGTTGCATGGATTGTAAAATGAATGACTCCTGACAACACATTACACTTTATATTTTATGTGTTTTTGGTGAGTGGAATTGTCATCAGATGAAATCCCAAAAGAATTGCAACTTGAACCGACCCTCTATAAATTATCACCATTTTAATGTATACATGTTCACACATGCACACAAATCCTTTCCTCTACCGCTGGTTTTACTTTGATCTTGCAGCACATTATTTTTTACAAGCCTGAGTTTTCTCACCTGTGTGACATTTACGGCTAAGCCACTTAAGATGTAGAACATTCAATATTTGATTCCACATTCTTAAGTGTTTTTATGTCTGTGATAGGGCCATGGCTTGCTCAGTGCTTTTTGTCCTGTTCAAACATTCACACAGTACAAGAGAGGGAACACAAAAATTGTGCCATTGATCTGTCTGATCCTTAACACAAAAGAGTTTGATATGCTTCCAAAAAAAGTCAGTAGTAATATTGTGTCTCTGTAGTCAGGTTTCCATTCAAATGTTTCGAAATTTTCATGCAAATTTTGTGAAAATGCGCAAAACGGACATGCGACTTATGCCTGTTTCCATCCGCTTTTCTTTTGCGAATATGAGTCGCGAGATGACGGTGTAGTGACGGAACTTTGGGACAATGGGGAGTTCCAGGTGGGAATGTTGGTTTTGACGGACTGAACGGAAGTAGTTTGTTTTGTTGGCTTCCCTCCCGCATGTTAATGAAGTGTGTCGTTACATTCAAAGCTGATGTTAATAAAGCCATCGGAAATTGCATTAACGCTTTTTTTCTTTAATTAATTATAAAAAGAATCGTGTTTCTTCATCTCCCCAAACATGTCTTACTTTATCATTTGCCATTTATTGTGAATACAAAAGTGCGTGTGACGTAGTATCGGTCAAAAAGTGTCACCTGTATCGGGTCTTGTAGTCGCTTATTCGCAAAACTTTTTTTTCTTTCTTTTTTCGATTCGCTTCAAAAAGCGAAGCGTAAAAACTTTTTTGCAAATTTTGGGCCTTTTTTTCCCCCAAATTTCTGGCGTTTCCATTCAGTTTCATTTTCACAATTCTTGAAAATGTAAATAAAAATAGGTGGATGGAAAGCCAACTATTATTCAAAGTGAGAACAATTGCCGTTCACACTTTATCGAAGACATTGATTTTCAAATTGTGAGTTCGGAGGGACCCCAAATACTGTCACATTGCTGTTTTGGATGGAAAAGACAAACTATTGATGTTGCACTTTCCTAAAAAGAAGAAATCAGTGCCTAGGCATTTTTTGTCCATGCAGTTGGCATGTTAGAAGAATGTGTAATTATGGTTTAAAATCTGACATATGCCTGCATATGTTTTTGAAGGGAATTTTTGAACATGTTTATTGGGTTGGGAAAAACCTGAACTGATCAGTCAATAAGTGAAATCCGTAATATAGATATACCCTATTTAAGTACACCAGAGACATGCTTTTACTGCATTTACGGCTAACATTTATTAAGATCCATAAAGCAGGCTGAGACCAACCCATCATCATCATCATCATCACATGACCAACCGTGCTGCTGCCATAATGAGTTACATTATCACTAAAGACTAGTGAGCCCTTTCCAGAAGCAGCTATATTTTGTATCATAAGCAAATCCTTTCTTTCGCCATACTTTGGCCTTTCCACCTTTGACCAAGATTAACTTCTGCCAAAAGTGACCGACACTTCAAAAAAATAAATCATGCATATCTCAGAAATAACATTTATTTTTCAGTCGGCTATTATATGCATGCAAAATGGCTGCCACATCCTGGCCCTTCAGATCACAGATCCATCAGGTGTATTGTAACAACAGAATGAGGCTCCCTCCATTGGCACTAATGGCAAAGGAACTCAGTTTACATTGAAATGTATATTGTGTGCATGTGTGTGTGTGCGTGCGTGCGTGCATTTGTTTGTTTGTTTGTTTGTTTTTTATTTGGGTTTGGTTAGATTTTAGTTATCATGTTTCATTGTACCTGTTGTCGTTGTCTGCCCCTCCAAGTTTTATCATGTTCACCTGTGCTTGTCAACTCAGTTCCTTGCGTTAATCAATCAGCTCCCTCAGCCACGTGTGTCTTGTTGTCCAGGTGTCTCTCTTTGTCTTATCAGTATGTTTGTATTTAGGCCCCGTCCAGACGGAAGCAAAGCCGGCTTCGTTCCTCCAAAAATTTCGTACACACAGAAACAGTTCAAGACTTGCGTGTGTCCAAAAGAAGACACTGAGGACGTTTAACGGCTGTAATGTATATGAAAAAAAATATTTATAGCAAAATATTTTGCTGCAAAAGCATAAGCAAGCTAAGGAGGCTGCTCAAAACGACTACGACACGGCTACGCGCCATTGTTGTTGACAGATTGATGGTTTGCGCGCAGTCACGCGAGAATTGGCGCATACGTCATCAATCTGCGACAACGCGTCATCATCGAGCTGCGACCATTACGTCATCACTGGAGGGGTATCCTGCATATGATGTCCAGACGGACGCGTACGGTGACGCGTTTTGAAATCTTTCCACTCCAGTTTCAGAAGTGATCGGTTTCAAGCTCCAAAACCGCACCATCGTGTGGACGATTGGCCTAAATGGTAAGAAACTTGTGAGGATACATTGGCTGGCTTTTGTGTGGAAGGGGCCTTAGTCCCCTGCTTTCCTTCGGTGTTTGTTGATTCATTGTTCTTTTCACCAATGTTTGTCTCCTGTCTCAAGTTTACTCAAGTCATTTCCTTTTATTTGTTTGTAATTTTGAACCTTGTTTTGTATTTTCAGTTTTTTGAATAGTCAAGTACTTTGTTTTGCCTTTTTCACTTTTGTCAAATTAAATTTCCTGCATTTGGGCCCACACCCATACAAATTTATGACACAAAATTTGCTATTCATTTTGACCTTAGTGGACTACTGTAGTTCTGAATCTACTCAAACGGGTTACTTTTACTTTTGCTCAAAAACATGCCATAGTCTAACAAATGAAAAAATCATTTCAACCAAAATGTAAATAAAGTGCACTTACATAGCTCTTTATCCTTTTGTGTTTACAAAGCCATTATTTATTTCAGTCAAACATATCGGAGCGTCGCCTACACGGGAACGTTGGCGGAGCATGTTAACTTATTTAGTTTAAAATAACTTACATTAACCACCAGGGTCCCAGACCTTTTAGAACCCAGGACATTTTTTCTCTCTTTAGTCCCATCTTAAATCCATCCCGTCCACCTCGTCCTAGCTAGTGCTAAGCTAGTTCGTCTCTTTTTTTTTTGTAGTGACATTTAAAGTTGGATTTATCACAGTTCATAAAGTAAGCATCTTTTTTGCTCAATACATTTGCTTTTTCATTGCAACCAATCAGCCGAGATAAACATGCACATTCTCTCTAAAAGGACATTAGACTATAGGTGTTGGAAAAAGATGATGTAATCTTAGTGTTTGAAAGGAAAGCCACATTTTAGCCTTGTGATGACTGTCCTGCTGTCAGTTAATTGTGGTTTGAATCTCCGTTTCCCAAACGTATCAATAGGTAGACAAGGAAGTAAACACCAAAAAGATTTGAAGTCAAGTTAAACTACCACTGATTGTCACACCCAACATAGTGGGGCGAAATTCGTTCTCTGCATTTGACCCATCCCCTGAGGGAGCGGTGAGCAGCAGGGATTGCGCTCGGGATTTGTTAGGCTACTGATTGGCGTCAGTATGTGAACTACAAATGAATCAATAGATCAATAGAGCGCAAACCTCTGCCATGGCCAAACCAATCTGTTTCTGGGTAGTGACAGTAATGTCAACTGAGTTTTTAAATAATACTGCAAATGTAGTGGGTTCTTCTTTGCCACACCCCTCGGCAATGTTCATATTTGAACACTTGTTTGTTTATACCAGGGGTGGGCACACTTGGTCCTCGAGGGCCGGAGCCCCGCAGGTTTTGGATGTTTCCCTTCTCCAACACAGCTGATATATGATCAGCTCATCAGCAAGCTCTGCATAAGCCTGATAACGATCCTGTTGATTGGAATCAGCTGCGTTGGAGCAGGGAAACATCCAAAGCCTGCAGGACACCGGCCCTCGAGGACTGAGTTTGCCTAATACTGGTTTATACTGAAGAACATTTTACTCACACATTTATTGGTGAGTGGGTCTCACTGTCCATAACATATATATATATAGATATAGATATAGATATAGATATAGATATATATAGATATAGATATAGATATATTACACAATTGAGGCATTATAAGTGAAGGGCAGCATAAGGGCACGTAAATGCCGCTTGACACTGAAGTACAACTGTAGGACTCACCAAATAGAATCATTTAGCGTAGTATTAATCGTATTCAGGAATGTCAAGTTTCTTTCTGGTTTTGCAGCAACAGTAACTCTCACATTCGGCCATTCATTTTCCCCTCCTCTCTTTACCCTTCAGCCACCTCTTGCGTGTCAGTATAACGATATATAGGGCCTGATCAGTGGAAGCTGATGTCCTAATAGAGAAGTAATGAGAATAGATCTGCTGGCTGCCGGGCCGTCCTCGCGTCCCGCCGTGCCGCTGTGTTCAACCACTTATGAAAGACATGAGGGGGAGAGCGTACGATGTGCTCCAGCTCTTAGCGCAAAGATAATATTCACTCTTTTATCCACCTCTCCTTGACGAATGACTGTCATTAATCAAAAGCCCTGTGCCTATATGTGCACAGACAGAGGTGAATACTGAGCTTTATTCAGTATGTGGAGAGGAGAAGAATACGCACATACCACTTACAATTTTAATAGAATAGAATAATCTTGAGATTGTGACTTTAGAGGTGTTAGAAAAAAAAACTATAAATGTGAAAAATAACATACATGTGGGCAGTTGCTAGCGTTTTCAGTAGATATCTTGGCAGTTAGTGAGAAGGCCAGAGAAGGGCTATTGTGTGAATGAATGTATCTTAGCCTCGTCCAACTTTATCATGAGGGTAAGTCATTAATCATGACATTGACAGCATACACACACAGACCGAAAAACAGACACTTGGCTGCTAAGCATACACACACACATGGTCATGTGCCATAGTCTTAGACCTCCATTGGATTTGTTATTTTAGCAATGCCATAATGACTGAATACAACCAGAATGTCACTTAGCGCAGATTTCCATCAATCCCAAACCTTCACTACGAGAAAAACAAACAAAAAACATTGTGGATTGCCATAATTGTGTTGTTACTCAGCAGGATGATTATGATTTTGGATGCTTACATTGATGCCGTGATGACATTTTTTAGCTACCCTTTTATGCAGATCATCACCAAATGTGTCCTTGTCTCATAAACTACCCCTCTACGAAACTTTGCAAATCGTTTTTATTTTAGGTCTTTTTTTTTTTTTTTTATCTTACCCAATTCACACTGACTGCGGACACGGTGCGCCTTCCATATGACCGCCACAAGGAATAGAAAGCTTATGAGTAGGCGTGTCAATTTCTTTAGTTGCAGTTTGGTGTGTATGAAGTGCGCATGCAGATTTTCATGAAGCTGAAGAAAATTACACGAGCCGGACAGAAAGTCGAGCGTCGGTGTCAAGGTAGATCCGGTATATTTCAAAACAAGACCGTTTGCAAACTCATTTTTTGGGGGGAGGGAAGCTAGCTAACTACATAGCATGACATGAATCGGACATTTAAGACAAAAAAACGAGCTCAGAATAAATTTAACATGACAAAATTACACTATTTAAACACAAAACGTACTTACCCATGGTAGAAGTCCCAGAAATGTCCAAAAGCATATCGATGCAGCAACAGGCAAGTGTGGCTATTGTTTACCAACAGGACTCTATAGACACAGTTGTTATCGCATGAACTCAACTCTCCAGTGTGAACCCCCGTGATCTTGTGGTCTGGCGGGTGCAGATTTCCGGACACCGACAGCTCACGCAACATATGCGGTGTGAATTGCAGTCCATGCGGATGCCGTACAGAAAACGCAACGCGTCGGTTTCGCAGTCAGTGTGAATTGTTAATGTGTCCTACTACTTAGTGTCAAAGGGGCTGCTATACAATATGACTGCTGATAGATGCTGATAAAAACTAAACTAAAGAACTAAAATCTCACATTATTACGTCAGTGTGTATCTGTTTCTCTGTAATTGCAATTGTGATTCATACCAAAATGGGACCACAGCAGTGATGGCCAGACATGCAGCAACCGTTCACTGATATAGAGTTACAAGAACCATGTAGCTCCTTAGCCTCTTACTAAATAAACGTGCTATAATGGAGGTCTTTTTTTCTTCTTTTTTTTGATGAATGACTTGGCAGACAGGGGATGTTGACCTATACAAAGTCAGTATCCTACACAGAGGCTCCCCTTTGACTTGGCTCCTTCCCATTGGCTTCAGTTGGACTTCTGGTCTGAGCCTACTTTTCCACTTGCCTGCCAAATCATCACCACATCCCCTAAGAGCATCACTGCATGTCTAAGCTGTACCTTGCCAAGCACACATGCCAGTGGGTCAACCAAATTCAGACATAATCTGACAGGCATCCTTCCCTGACAGTGAGCAGAGAAACCTCACCGGCTATTTCTAGACCTGTTGCTCATATGTTTGGCTTCTTTGTTATCGCAGTCACACACATCTACAGCATCATACTTTAGCAGAGGTCATTTGGCACTGGCTTCATCTTTTGCGTTGTAGCCAAAAAGGGTTGTCATAGTGAATTTCCCTCACACTGAGCGCACTTACAAGAGTTGGGAGGGTTACTGTTAAAAATGTTGTTAGCTATGTAATCCAAGTACCATAATATTAAAATCATGTAACTTGGATTACTCCACTCAGCACACAAATTTGGACTTTGACATGAAAGCGTAAGTGGAGGAAACCATTTTTGCTTCTTTGAGGAGAAATAGTCTTACTCTTATAGCTTTAAATATCTTACTTTGAATCTTTGCATTTCTACAAAAGCTTAAGGGCAGGGGTCTCAAACTTTCTGTCCGGGGACCATTTGCAGCCCACAGGATGATAGTTTGTGACATAAAGGTTTAATGCTAGTGCCTCCATGTTTCTTTGTTTTTTTTACCATGTCTGTTTTTTCTCTCTCTTTTAAATCCCTTGTAGGCCACTATGGCACAGACTCATGACATTTCGACAAAATCTGATCATGTCTTTTACAAAACCTGCTTGTGCTTTGAGAGTACCCGTCACGATCAGTCATTTGCGTGCTAACATCTCTATTTAGAGTGAATCTAATAGCCGTGTCTGAAAAGATTGTACCACCTCCACATATGAGAGCATTTAACGAGGCTATAGCTGCAGTGTTTAATAGTTCTGGTGATGATAATTGTGGGCTACGTGACGGCTTGCTCGTTAAAGTCCCTGCAGTAAGGGCAGATTTCATGGCTTTAATTGCAGCTTCTTACAATCACGCCAATCAGGGTCTTCAACTTGCTTCTTCGCCCAAATAATCTTTTTTTCTTTGTTTACATCGACCCGCTTGCAAGTTTTGCAGCAAATAAACAGAAACGACAAACAGACATTTGTTTTGATTGCTGTCCGCCATATGAGCCCCATTTCCCACATTTAATAACACTTTCACTTGCTGTTTTTATGTGCCATGCAGTCTCAATTTTCTTTATGACCCATAATTTATATTACCAAAATAACAGTTTTAGTGTACTGTATGCATCTGGTTCAATATACGTTTTCGGACCAAAAAAAAGTTACAACCAAATTAAAACTGCATTTTTTTGTGCTCACAAATGGAACATGCTTTAAAAGTTCATATTATTTGAGTCATTTGGCTATAATCAGCTTTGTTTGTCTTTAAATAAAATTCACTTTCAGGCTGGCACTTCTTTGCTCAGTGAAGTGTCACGTTGGAGAGGAAGAGCCAGGTTTTGCCATGCAGGCCTGGAAGTGGCAGCTCTGATGTGGCCTCTTTCCTTGTGCGGGGGTGTACATTGCTGCACATGGCTCGTTCATAATTTAAGATTTCTGGGGAGCTAAATGGCACTCTTGCTCAATAGTCGTCAATATGGCCGCTTGTAAAATGTGTCTGGGACGAGTTGGAGGCTAGCTGGCTTGTTAGGTGCTGGGAATGTCTGAGGCAGGTGGTAGAGGGCCAAGGTCCATCTGGATCTGATCACAGAACAGTAGTTTCAGCTTGTTGCTTTATTCTTGCTCATGGTGCCTCTCGCGCATATGTAGCAAACTCCCGGCCTGCGGGCCAGATGTGGCCTAGATGTGCTCATTTGATAAATAGTGTGTAATCGACCCATTCACTCATCATCGCTGCACTGATGAACAACATACGGAGCCCCTATGGTGACATGAAAGGGGAAAACAAATGTAAAAATAACTTTTGTCAGATAACACAAAACATCTGTGAGAGGCAACACTTTTTGCAAGATCTTTCATTTGTGTTAATGTGCTTCACCTCCAATGGCACACCATCACATTCAAAACATTGAAATGAGACAAGCGTCAACAGTTAATACAGAAATAAATAACATACCTGCAAACATCATAATAATTGTGTTGTGAAAGCTCATGTGATAGAAGTAAGATTTTTGATTGTTTTTGACCTATATTTGATAATTGTCAATCTTTGCATACTTTGTATGTGAGGTGGGAATGGAAGAATGGAAGAAAAAAGTATTCAGCCCTTATTAAATAGCATAGGAATAAAGAAAAATTAAAGTTGAAAGTTATTATTTCAACTAAAAAGCATCAATTTAAATTTAGATTTTTATATTTGTAATTTCGACAGGAGCTCTTTTTTTTTTTTTTTTTTTTGCAGGTCCTGATGGTGTAGTAGTGGTACACAGGGTGGGTTCAGTTCTAAGTGGTAATGGTTGTCTATCTCTTTGTGTGCCCTGAGAATTACTTTTGGAATAATATTCTATCCTGCCTGTTTAGATTTATGTTAAACAACATTTAGTTTTAGTCCGTTCAATAAATGTTTACATCGTCCGGCCTGCAACCCAAGGTGTGCTTTGCATTCTGGCCCCGAATGCAATTGCGTGTGTCCCTATAGTGTTGATGATTTTATCATGTCCACCTGTGCTTGTCATCCTTGTGCTTTGTGTCATCCAATCAGCCATGTGTGTCTTGTCCTGGTGTCTCTCATCTCGTCAGTGTGTGTGTATTTACTTCACTGCTTTTCAGTCCTTGTTGGTTCACTGTCCATGTCATGACCTTGCCATGTCGTGTTTCCCGTGTGTTTGTTTGCATTCTCAGTTCTATTTAAGTCTGCTTTAGTTGCTTTCTCCTTAACCCTTTTTTGCCCTTTTGTTATTTTAATAATAAACTGTTTTTTCAAACCTGACCTTCTTCCCTGCGCTTGAGTCCACATCAACACAAAAGCTGACAGTGTATATGAACATCAGTCAAACTGCTGCCATCATAAAACCTCTATTAACCGTATAGACATTGTACCTAATATTTTATTCATCGTGCAAATATGAAAAGTGGTTCCTGCTGCGAAAAGTGGTTCCTGCTGCGTAATGAATGAAAATATGTAAAAATACAGGAAAATTACTCATTGATAATTATTAAATATATTATCAATGAATTGTCTACTTACCCCTAACTGTGATAACGCAGAATGTATGGATCAAGGTTATTCTACTGTAGTTAACAAAAGCTAACGGAATAACTAAAACTAAATTTTAAGAATCATTTTCTTTAAAAAAATAAAAACTAAAGAGACAGTCCTCCAACAATAACGACCATATTGGTAGTTTTGAAATGGTGCCAAATTACAACCAAGTATTGGGTATTTTTGTTTAGCGACCTCTATCGGCCATGTTAAATAGCGCAAAAATCCAAAAGTGAGACTTGAACCCGGTTTATCCTGTCCAAAGATGAGTGTTGAACTCACTGAGCTATTTGGAGTGATAGTTCTAGTCTAAATGTTTTTTAGCGGTCTACAACCTCACTGTGCCTTTTCTAACCTCAACCATTAGTGTCCCATGTAAAGACGTAGCGTGTACTGAACAATCTCACTGAAAGGCTCATCCTAACCCCAACCATTAGTCCGACGGAGAATTGACATACGTCAACACTAAAAAAAATTTTAAAAAACACTGAGATTTTTACCAGCCAGTTAGCTCAGTAAGGTAAACATTTGTCTTCGACCAGATAACCCAGGTTTGATTCCTGTTACTTTTTTTCCCGCTATTTAGAACATGGCCAATAGAGGTCACTAAATTAAAATATGGAACACTTGGTCGCATTTTGGAGCATGATAAAAAACTACCAATATGGTTGTTATTGTTAAAGGAATGCTTTAGAAAAACAAAACTAACAAGATACACCATTAAGTTTTATTAAAATAACCAAAAATAAGTATTAATATAGCAAAAAATGGCCTTTGCTTTCATCTTCGTCATTTATTATCAAACATGAGCTAGATGTATTTATTTTGGTGTATAGTATAAAAAAGAAAACATTCACAAAATTAACAAACCTTCTCTTAAAACTAATTATAACTAAATTAATTTCCATAACAAAAGTCAAAATAAAATGAGAACTAACTATAGTGAAATATCCTAAACTATTATAATTCTGGTTTGGTTACACATTTTATTGTGAGGATGTCAATAATGCTTGGCCTTTGAGGTGAGCCTCTTCACTTAAACACAAACACTGCCGACTTCATGGTGAAACAGGTCTTTGTTTTTCTTTCATTACAGATGTTGATTTTACAGTATTTTCACTTAAGCCCTATTGCGCTGAGCTACCATGACAGAGTCATGTGTAGTACTTTCTTGTTTGGGGCTTTGGTACCTTGCTTTAGAGTCCGCCTAAGCATGTTGTAATCTCCACAATAACTATAGCAACAATTTCTGTATTTTTCTTGTCCCGCAGCAGCTGTCAACTCGATAAATTTATTTGTGAAGTCTTTGTGCGCTGCTCCTCCAGCTACTTTGGCCTGTATATTACCTGTTTAGTTTCGCTTTTCGACCTAACCTTAACAATTTATTTTGACATCTCTCCATTCATTGTCTCTAAGATCAAATATTCATTATTGGCAGCAGATGAAAGGGAAGGCGGGTAGAGGATGACACAGAATCAAAGCCCTGCTCCACCCAGTCGGTTTGCTTAATTGGGAACACAACGTGACATTGCACACTTGTAAATTTTTGTACGCCAAGACGACAACCATCTCAGAAGTCGCCCCACAACCATGGGGTAAGTGTTTGTCTTGCTTTTCTTTACTTTTGTTTTGCTTGTCAGCCTCTGCTTATATTGACTTAGTTTAGACCTAACATGTAAGTCGCAAATCCATGTACACTGTATGTATGTTTTAAATTAAAAAGTATATATATTCATGACATCATTACATCACTGCGTGCAGTTTTCTTGACAATTCTTATCAAATGACTTTGGCAAACTCCTGTTTTGGAACACATTTTTAAAATTTGAATGGGTGCTTATCAGTGGCATGCAAAGGGGGGGCCAAGGGGGCGGAAACCCGGGCATCCACCTGAGGGAGGCGTCTACTCCCTCTTGCCAAAGACAATTTCTGAATGGGCAGTGTAAATGCATGTGTATCGGCAGCCAATCGAAACAAATTGCTTGCCTATTCATCCTATTAAAAAAAAAATATATATAATAATAATAATAATAATAAAATAAAAACACACATGTAAATAGACATAGAGAAATGAGACAGGTTGAGAATGATTGCAAGGAAAAGGTTTCCCTTAACACAGTCTGACATACAGTCTGTCTCTTAGCTGTCCATCGTGTTTGATGATGACGCTTGCTCCAAAGGGGTGTGGGAAGTGGGAAGTCGGGTTGGGGTGTTAGCAACGCTGTCGCTGATGCCATTTCACGTGGGCGTGTGGTCCGATCCTTGAGACGTTTACCCGCTCGCAAATGGGGCAAGGGAACCCGGATGGGGTGGGGGGGAGATTGGTTGTTGGGTACCAGCCGCCCGTTGGTGTCGTTGAATGCGCCTCGTCGTCTTGGATGGTTTGATGTATTTGTGTAGCTGCAGTGGCACAAGTTATCTGCAAAGCTGATTTGTCAAGTGGCAGTTTCAAGTTGCGTGGGGTTGATGTTGATGCGCTTTAAGAGGCACCTGGTGTTGCCCTCCTGCAAGGCGCTTTGCGCCTCTCAACCGGCCATAGAGGACTTGGCGGGGCAGACGGTAGTCAGGTATGCGGATTGGTGTGTCCATCCTCCGAAGATGCTTCTTAGCAACGGCTGCTATCATGCAGATAGAGTTGCTATTCTGACATATGTACACACACGACTTCCACACGATAGCTTAGGTGGGGGAGAACACACACACTATATCCATCCATCCATCCATTTTCTTTACCGCTTTTCCTCACAAGGGTCGCGGGGGGCGCTGGAGCCTATCCCAGCTGGCTTCGGGCAGTAGGCGGGGTACACCCTGAACTGGTTGCCAGCCAATCGCAGGGCACACAGAGACGAAAAAACCATCCACACTCACAATCACACCTATGGACTTGAATTTGGAGTGTTCAATTAACCTGCCATGCATGTCTTTGGAATGTGGGAGGAAACCAGAGTATCCGGAGAAAACCCACGCAAGCACGGGGAGAACATGTAAACTCCACCCAGGAAGGGCCGAAGCATGGACTGGATCTCACGTCCTCTGCACTGGGAGGCCGGACGTTCTAACCAGTCACGCACGGTGCCCGCCCACACAGACTATAAATACATGCAAATAGACTTGTCGGTTAAGCTGCGTGAGTGTTTATATTTAGATGTTTTAATGAGTGTCATTTCACCTCACCTCTGAAAACAATTTGGTGAGGTGGATACAGTCAATCATTTGATGTCTTCCGGACTAGCAGGCTGACTTGTTTGCTTAATTAGGGAATGCAGTTTGAATAGGATTATGCTTAATTACTTGGCTCTTGGTTACCAGACAATTTATTATTTTTGTTTCCTGCATTTAGAGACATTTAGACTGCAACTCCTAATAAAGACTTGAATAATAAATGAGGTGCCCATGACTCTTGAGGAATGGGATCTATCGTTACCACCTCATCACTGTAGCAACTTTACGCTCATACCTGTACAAACGGTGTTCATACTAAAAAAACACTCGCACACGCACGTTTTTTGTTTTGCATGTAATTGCATTGCTCCCAAATTCAAATGTGTTTTGGGCACCATATTATGAAGATGGCGATGTTAAGAAAGGATGTGGCATGTGGCACGTGTCATGGCAGCAAAGAGAGAGAGAGAGAGAGAGAGAGAGAGAGAGAGAGAGAGAGAGAGAGAGAGAGAGAGAGAGAGAGAGAGAGAGAGAGAGAGAGAGAGAGAGAGAGAGAGAGAGAGAGAGAGAGAGAGAGAGAGAGAGAGAGAGAGAGAGAGAGAGAGAGAGAGAGAGAGAGAGAGAGAGAGAGAGAGAGAGAGAGAGAGAGAGAGAAAAAACTCCTACATGAAATCGGATAGTTTAAGATTGGAATCAGGCTTCCTCAAAATGTCAATAAAAATCAGACACTTGCCAATTCGACAAAATTAGAAATGGACAGGTACATCTAAAATTATTAAAATAAGCAATAAAACGTGTGTTTTTATATACTTAGCCAATAAATCAGATGTGATAATGACCAGTGTATTTTTTGTACTCATTCTATTGACTGACTGAGCAGGATTTTATGACTTGACTTATGTCTTGCTTGAACCAAATAACAAGTTGACTCGACTTGCTTGAAATGTGGTGGCGACCCGGCATAACTTCAGACTTGCTTGAGACTTGAGATTTGAGACTTGCACATATGTGACTTAATTCCCACCTCTACCCAATCCAAATTGGTCACTTAGCTTTACTGTGTAAAAAAAAAAAAAAAAACTTAACGTTGATTGGTTCAAGTTGAGTGAGGTGCAGGACATTGTCGAATAGGTTACTATGACAAGCCCCATGCCAAACTACAAAGTGACCAGTCAAGCGACTGTGTCTGTGCCCTTGTTCGTTTTGTCAAGTGCATGTTAATGTATTAATGAAATGCAGAGGAGAGGGTGGGGGCATTCATATAAACGGCTAATTAAAATAATGAGGAAGAAAAAGCACGTAGAGTAGTGTCACTATTGATTAATTCATTCATAAAAAACGAGCAGGCACAGCAGGGGGAAGGCCCCTGACAGTCGCCCCCGCTTCTCAGTCTTCTTCCCAGAATTATTCAAAAGAAAAAGAGGCTGGCGGAAACACAGGAGGAGAGACAAGTACATGAGAGAGAATTAAACTGCATTGAGTTCACGAAAACGATGTATAGTATGTCGAAGCATTTGGCTACACAGATAAAATGGCTGAAAAATAGAGGATCACTGTGTCATAGTAGTCAACTATTGTGAGAATTAAGTGTGAATGCTGAAAGACATTTTTAAGCCCCAGGCAAATTGTACAGTATCATTTTATTGATTTAAAATTTGACCAAGAGCATGTGTTTTTCCCCCCACACATTTTGCTTTGTACACAAATGCTGTGTGACATGAAGTTATTTAACATTCAAGTGTTTCCATCACTGCCCTCTCCTAAGGTGACTTTCAGCGTGTTTTCGTCAGGTCATTTGTATTTGTTGTCGCTCTTTGAGACAGATTAGATTCAGATTGCTCTCTAAGCCTTGTGCCCCCCGCGTCAGCTTGGAAACTGACTTCCTTGTCCACTGCTGCAACACATGAATGGGGAATGTGGTTCTTTGCCTATCTCCATTCACTTTTCTGTCATTTAAGTACTTTTCTCCAGCCTCTAATATTACAGTTTGTCTTGGGTCTGCAAGCTGGCTACGCCATGATATCTACCTTCTTGTTTATAAAATTGTCATAGAAAATGCAAACAAATCTTTGACTAGAAACCACCAAGTCAAAATGACAGCCAGCGGTATGCTTTTTGCACATTTCCTGTGCAAATGTTTCACATTCACTGTCTGCATGGCTCACTGAATCTTTTTCGATGTGTCAGTCCGTGCGCAGGCAGCAGCGGGGCAGCTTGACTGCAGACAGACATTCTCTGCTCCCTGCAGAATCAAGGCCCATCAATCATGTTAACATGTTAATTACTGGGATTTATTTTATTCAGCAGAAATAACAATAAGGATCCCATTACAGAGACTGGCCTGAGGGCGTAAGAGCGTGTGTGTGTGCTTTTGCGTTTGTGTGTGTGTTTGCATAGTGTATGTTCACAAATAAGCTGGGGAAGATCCTCTGGGGAACTACTTCCGTTCGTCTTGTACCACAACTAACCGCATTTAATGGAGATGTGTAAGAAATAACTATACAGTAATCAATCTATAAATGTCACTCATCGCAAATACACACACTAAGGGTATAACTGGAACTGGAAAATGTTGTTTTTGATGTCAAAGATGCAAGTGAATCAAATCAAACCGAATTGAATTGCTCTAATTAAAATCTATCGAGATACATATCAAATCATCTTTTATTGGAGAGATACAGCTTGGAAAGAAATGAGACTTTTAAAGAACTGACAAGTCTATTCAAATGTATAAAATGACAAGTAAAAAGTCCTTGCATCATACGCTCTCAAACTGAGCCATCCGTGAATAGTTTCGCATCCTAACAATTGAAAATCCTGTCTGATCTTTTGTGGAGAGATGCACACCCTAACACACACCCAAATGGAAAAAAAATCCAATAAATTCAATGTATTAGCAAAATGCAATAAGGACAAGGCCTGTCCACATACAACAATATTTACACTCCACTGCTCACTTTCAGAGTGCCAAAACGATAATCAAATAATAAGTGGTGTTCAGGTTACTTAAACTGACATTTGATGATAGGTTTCATGTTGCATCAATAGCACTGGCATCGGTCATGTTACACCTCAATTGAAGATTGAGGTTGTTTACTACCAGACACTTATACTGTGTGTTTACAGTAGAAGGGAAGGTGAAGTTTACGAAAATTAAGATGAATTTACCCATAGTACGTGACTCTATCGATCGCTGTGGGCTTGTGTGTTGTGTGGAAGTGCATATAGTTAATCTACTGCATCGTGTCACTAGTGTACCTCATTTAAACAAGCTGTAGATTAAAGTTGCTTCATGTACTTCAATTGGTATGTCAATTCTGTGTGAATATTTTTTTATTTTATTTGGTGCTTCGTCACTGCGACAGGGCGTGTGCCACTGACACATAAAGAAAAGCACAAAGCTTGGAAGGGAAACAGGAGCTGGGAATCTGATCTACCTTGTCTTTATCTAGCCTAGTAAAACAACAGCACTCCATAGCAATTCATTCTACAGAGGACATGCACATGTGTTTCGTGCTCTGTGCGTGTGCATGTGTGTGTACATGTGTTTCATCCATTGAAGAGCCTGAGGACATGTCCTCTAGTTCTGGAAAGTGATAGAAAACAGAGTGTGCATTCTTTCTAATGGCCTGCAGGGGGACAACGCCAATGGGTCCAAAAGCAGACCAATTATGTGTTAAAGGTCCTTTTTTTTTTTGCCAACTGTAGTTGTTTGAAGTTAGAATTATTGTTAAACTGGAAATAAGCAGTTTGGTATCGCAGTTTTGAAAGTCAAAATTAGCATTGTATTCCTCATCAAAACACACTGAATATCAAAACTGAAAGTTTGAGTCGGTCCCAAAAAAGCTTTGCTGGGCTGTAGTGTACGTGTTAAAGTGCAGCACCGCACTCGCATCACCAACTGCCCACCGTCGGCCGTAGAGCCAAGCCCGCGGCTACGTATGAAGCACAAGCTAGCTAGCTAGCAACGAGCTCCGGCTCACTCATGAATCATTGTCACAAAGGAATGATGAGGAAACACAAGAGAAGCCATGCTAATTGCTAAGCTAATTGCTGGAATTAGCTGCTAGGGTAATCAAGTATACTTTCCACAAAAGTCTGTAGAGCACAGTGTATTCATCTTTGAACAGCAAAATAAATAAGTGTCTGCACTCTGGAGAGATAATTTTCAAACTATGCTGTATGCTGTGCCTTATGTCAGCTGGGAGGATTGGCCTGTGATCTTACAAGTATATTAAATTATAAAATATTCATAAATCAATCATTTATTTTATTTGTTTGCTTTCACAATGCAGCCCTGAGTTTCGCTTTAGACTTTTGAGGTCTGCTTCATGTTCTCAAAATGACAGTCAATTTATTTATTTATTTCTCTTTGCTGAAAGACCATTCAACACATTCAGAAATAATAAGTTTAAACTGAAATGTATATTTTTGTTTGAATTTGCCCCACTGAAAAGGTTTTGCCAGACAGTAATATACAGTTTGTTGCCATGCTTATTGTGAATTTATGAAATAAAAATCACACACACATGCACACACGCACACACACTTTGCTTCAATGTCCCTGGAATTAACCCACAGCAAATGCACTTCAAAGTTAGAAAGTTGCTCCTCAAATGAAGGTATTGATTAGCAAAACTGCTTCATAAAGGGAAAAAAATTATTACAAGCCTTTAAGGGTACCTTTTAGTCCTTAATACATAATTAAAGAATCATATCCCTTTACAATGCTTCCTTCTGATCCACAAGCACATACAGTACAAACTTATCCATATATATTTTTTTAAATATAATGGTTATCCTCTTAGGTCTTTAAGCAAACTCCACACAAGATACTGGATTCGTCCATGTCAAAATTAAAAAAAGGGGGAAAAACTTTTTACGCATGTTTTGCAATGTGACCTTTTCACTTCATGTTCTCAGCTCTTAAAAATGAATAACGACCAAAGGATCTTTCTTCAGTGTTCACTCATTTTAAACGACACTTTAATGATTTGCCTGTTCACTTTTATTGTCACTTTGTATTTAGTACTTCTTTTTCACAAGATCAAAGTAGGATCCCAACTGATGTCATTTCATGATCATTGGCGTCATCGTGACATTCAGGAACCAATCTTGAGTAAGCAATCCTAACAATTTTATCTTATATGCAAAATTTTACACATAAAATGTATTTTAGTTAAACACTTAAGCTCCTTTAAAGCACCACTGTCCAAAATGTAGTCACTTTTGGATCATCTAGAAAAAATATTGAACTTAAAAATATATATATTTATTTATTTATAAGATAAGATAAGATAAGATCCACTGATTGTCACACCCACCTAAGTGGGGCGAATTTATGCTGTTGTTTTGGTTCAAACAACTAAGTAGAACACTTGAAAGTACTTGTTAAATTGATTTCCATGAGAGCACTTTCATTTGTTTTCTTCAATACCTTTACAGGCATGAAAGTACCGGATGTAAGCGGTTCCGGTTGTAACCAGTTTTTCTTTCCTGCTTATGTATTTCGAAAGTATACTCGCTTGTGTGCGACAAAGAGATATGCGCGAGGCCGTTTGATTGTTTCACCACCTGTGCCCGCCATGTCCACAGATTAGTGCCTCCCGCACCGACACTTAAATCAAACACGGCTCAGGTTCCTCAGCTGTCTTTTGTGTCGAGCGTGTTAAATGATTTTTAAAGTGGTCCTATCCAGTTTCTCCTACTGGTTGACCAGGCAAACTTTCATTGCCGTCTAACTTTTTTCTCAGATTCACATTGCTCATCAGAGGCCACCTACTCTAATTACATCTTGAAATAAGATGTACTGTACATTTATCTCCTTGCCACTCATCTGGTGTCATCTGGTGAAAAGCTAATATCTCACTCCCCATTCGGCATATAAGTGGCATCCTATTTGCATAGCGGGGATCAAAAGTGGGCAAGGTTGGTCTAACCAAGTGTCCTGGAGAGTGCATAGATGGATGCTTGCCAAGCAAACTCCCTCCTTGCACCCATCCCTCACTCCCTCAGAATGTTGATGAGTGTACCCACTCTAAAAGCTCACAAATTTAGCTCCCGGTGACAATGGTTAGGTCAGCCTAGATAAAGCATGTCCATTAGGGGCAATCGAGCTGGGGAACAGTGACAGACAGGAGGGCAGCGCGGGGGGAGTGGGAGGACTTTGACAAATAAAGGTGGCCATAACTCTGCCTGCCTCTTGCATCTATTTTCCCTTGGAGTCTGATAAGCGTCTAAGAATCAACTTGGTTTTAATTAGCAGCTCTTAAGTGCTGATTGTCATTAAGAAACTAATTAGCATATCACACATCTGATAAGTGGCTAAAGATGGTACTACTAACTAAGTCCATTTATTAAAATGATAGCTATACACTTTAGCACGTCACTAGACTTGTTTTGTTACTTTAAAGATTACTTGCTTCAAAAAGTAATTTAGTTACCTTACTGATTACTTCATCTTAAAAGTAACCATGTTAGATTACAAGTTACTCTAATGAGCAAATGCCATTGATTCAGTTTAACAAAAAATTACACCCGTTTTTGCCAGTTAATTGGAAGAAAAAATTTAACAGTGACAATAAAATAAAGACAGCCTCTTTGACTTAACATAATTATTTTAACAAAAAAATGAGTCTGATGGATTTCACTTAACATTAATGGGTTACTTGTTTTTAATTAGAAAAATAAATGAAAAGACTTTCTGCGCTTCATTTACACTATATATATATATATATATATATATATATATATATATATATATATATATATATATATATATATATATATATATATATATGTGTGTGTATATATATGTATATATATATATGTGTGTATATATATGTATATATATATGTGTGTATATATATGTATATATATATATGTATATATATGTATATGTATATATATATGTATACATATATATGTATATGTATATATATATATGTATATATATATATATATATGTATATATATATATATATATATATATATATATGTGTGTATTAAATTATTTTTTTTATATATTTTTTTTATAAAATACATTATTTTTAACATAGTATTATTAAAGCTAAATAACCATAGAGCGCAATGAGCATATATATATTATTTTTTTAGCAGACACAAACTCCATCTTGAAAATGTGAATCTATCTGACAATTTTCTCCATTGCTGTTTATGACCATGTTGCCAACTTGGTGAGTTGCCAAAGCCTCTTGGCAACTTGTTTTTGTCAAAAGCGACTAGTGACTAATCTAGCTACTTTTTCTGTTACGGAAAGCATTTAAGTCATTACGTTATTTTGAGAAGTGATGGCCTATTTCAAAAGCAGAATAATAACAACAACAACAGAAGAAAGTTTATTTGTAGTTCTAAACATATTTAGGGTGGGATTTTTTTACCCGCTTTTTGCCTCTCCCACGACATTATTCCTCTCCTACAGTGTCCATTACAATTACATTAAAATGGCCAATTATCCAAATTAGGTGATGCTACTCTGGTTTAGGAACATGCGAGTCATTACTGCGCTGAAAATGATTGTCACTTTCTCAGACTATTTTATTACTCTTGCAATGCCTTTCACCATGTTCAAGCTGTAAGTACCAGAATTTGCCTTTGTCACAAGTTTTATAATGAATAAATATTTGCACAGGTGAGCACTTTCCTATCAGCTCCAGTCGCTGACTGATGCCCATATTTCCGGCGAGTGCTTTATGACGCGAAGCCTCGACAAAATACACAGACTGAGCACTGGGTCAGTACGGACTCATTAGGTGTATTTTTTCAAGGTCTTGTGTATAAAGCACTCGCTGAAAATGTAGGGTTGACAGTGAGACGGAAGTGCTATAGTGTAATGAATCAGGTGTTTAGCTGTATTTTATTCTGAATTCATTGAAATTTAAATACATGTGGGTGGGGGGGGTTGACAAACGTGGGTGAAAAAAGTGTGCTGTTCAGTTCATTTAAATCTTGTCATTTTTTTCTCACTAGTACCTCATGCAGGCAGTTCAGTGCTACTGCCTGTGGTAGCCAACGATGATACTCGATCAAATACTGATGTTACATGTAGAAGAAATTGTGTTTTCAAAGCATCTTTTAGTAATATTAACAGATTAACATTGGTCTGATTACATGACAGGAAATAGTAACATACTGCGTTGCCGGCATCACTTGTTGTGACCTCATTATTGCACACCTCAGTAAAAGTCCCGTTTGGATCCTTCCTCCCCTTCTTTCGGTTCTTTGGATTCACTCACCCTCTCTGTTAATGGTTAGCCTGTGGTTAAGCGGTGTTGGAAGCTGATGACTGGCGGTTGGTGGCTGTTCTGCAGGGATTTTGGAGGAATTCATCTGTGACCATGTGGTTGGAATTTGGTCCGACGGCGAAGGCTGGCCTGTTGTGGCGGTGGCATTGCAGAATAATGCTCCTTTTAAAAGAGGACGAGTGGATTGTCACCAACATTGGCTCAGATCATGTAAACATTAATGAGTTTACTTATCAATCACAGGACTGACACATATAGATGAGGGACAACCATTCATTTAAATCAGTGTTTGTCCTTTACTACGGTTGTGGCAGGTAAGATTAGCCTATCCCAGCTGACTTTAAGTAATAGACATGACAAGGTACAACATAGACTGGTCGCCAAACTATTTACACTCCAAAGTACCTGAAATAAACCCATGCAAGCAAACTCCAAAAAGAACGCCCACACCTGGAATCCCGACCTTACAGGCAGACTTGCTTACCTGGTGTACTGCATGACTCTAGTTCCTTCCCGTTATATTTTAATCCCTAATTTTACAAGTACTTTGGACCGACTCTCCAGGTCTAAGTGGCCAATTACAAGTTAGTGCCTATTTCTGATTCTCTCGTCTATGTTTGATTATTTTCAAGTGACCTATATCTGATACCACTTTTTTTTTTTACATTCAGTGAGAACCTGAAACATCTGCACAGTCCCAAAACACAAGTAAAAAACTAAACAGATGTCAACATCAGGCAGCTACTGCACAGAAGTTAACAAATAATTCCTACAATACTATGAATACTGTCTCCTTGTTTCAGCGGGTGTTGTCGTGTTGTGATTTGCTGTGTTTTCATTAACTCATTCACTGCCATTGACGGCTATAGACGTCAAAAATTTATTTGAACTATTTCTATTAGTTTAACAATTTTCCCACTTTTGTTAACAAGAATATGAAAACCTATATATTTTTTATTTTATTAGAACAGATATAAAATTTGTGATTAATCGTGAGTTAACTAGTGAAGTCATGCAATTAATTACAATTAAAAATGGTAATCGCCTGACGCCCCTAATTTTTAATAGTCTTTTCAAAAAAAATAATAATTTTATTAAAAATTGGAAAAAATAATTACAATTATTTTATTTATATATATTAAAAAAAAGATTATTAAAAATGTGTGGTGTCAGGTGATTCAAATTTTTTATTGTAATTAATCGCATGACTTCACTAGTTAACTCACGATTAATCACAAATTTTATATCTGTTCTAAATGTAAAAAAAAATGTTTCTAGGTTTTCATACTCTTGCTAACAAAAGTGGGAAAAAATGTTAAACTAATAGAAATAGTTTAAATGAATTTATGACGTCTATAGTCGTCAATGGTAGTGAATGAGTTAAATGAGCTGAGAGGTCAGCAACCTCGCTTTGACAAAAGCTTTGACCTCATCCTCAGACTACAGACCAATGATATTGACACGTGTGCCAATACTTTAAACGGTACAGTTTAGACAGGCAAACGTACATGCAGGCTTTTTGTTTTTAAGCAAGTACATTTACACAAATCCATCTTAAACTACTGCACACTCACAGACTATAAAATCAAGTACTGCTGCGAGACAAATATATTTATTGTGATTTAAATTGCGCATGTGAGTGCTGTGAGAGATCAATAGTGGTATATGGAACGGCGGGACATGTCAATGCTTTAAGGACTGCTTGTGAGTAATGAGTTGGATGGCAAAGAAAGAGGGGGGAAGAGCAGTGGCTTGTCCACTGTGTTCATTGCACTCAGCTCTGTTATTCCCCAACCATCAGAATTTAACTATCCCAAAAGCTTGCTCAACCTCAAACACCATTTCCTACTTTCTGTCTACTTTTCGTCTTTGTGCCATCTTCTTTCCCATCCTTCTCTCCCACTCACCATCTTCAGCTCACTCCCGTCTTTGTGTGCTAATGTTTAATATTCTAAAGTTGGCTCAGTCCATGGCACACTGCAGCCAATACAGGCTGATGAGCTATAAATCTGGCCATGTTGACCAGTTACCTCATCGAGGTCAGCGAGAGACAGAGGAGGGAAACGTGTGTTTGTATTGTGTGTCTTTGAGGACCTAGCACATAGCGAGAACTGTCCGACCCTTGATAATGTAGACACCACTGATAACGCGCACGTTAAGTCCGTCAAGCGCTCAGTTTAAAAATTAAGCCATAACTAAAAACAAGGGCTGTGACCTCAGCTTTTCTATGGATCAACGATTCAAGCCTGTTTGAATAGGAAACACTTGATGTAACATGCTTAGTCTTTTGGCTAATCTTTCAGGATTGTGTTTGTGTGTGTGTGTGTGGGTGTAGATAGAAACAGAATGTAATCATTAATATAAATCACTCTAATTCATGCTTTGTATATTTTTGGGGTTAGCCTACATGTTCATTTTTGAGTAATAGTGACAAACCTATGATGATAGCTTCTCCACTCCAAACACAGTCCACATTTTCCTTGTCCGTTACGATGATGATGGATTATTTATTATTTATATTGTTGTTGCAAATTACATGTGGTATTGATGAAGGATGTTTGATCTATCTATCTATCTATCTATCTATCTATCTATCTATCTATCTATCTATCTATCTATCTATCTATCTATCTATCTATCTATCTATCTATCTATCTATCTATCCATTAAAAACTGAACTGTGACAGGTAAAGAAGTGTGCATGCCTGCAAAAATTAATAGTGTTCAACCGCCGACGGCCAATAATGAAGCAAAAAAAATTGTATGAACTAGGCCATACGGGAATTGGAGCAACAGGTGCAAAAAAACATTTTGAAGCAGGCCTATTACTGTAAATGGTGTTTATGATACAGTATATGAATATTCTGTTGACAAAATGGCTGGTAAAAATGACATTTACTCAGAGAAAGACCTCTGGCTTTGTTCTGGTGAGCCCAAAGAATGTGCTGAAGCTGCTCCCACAGCATGGCAGTCAAGAAATATGACCTAATGTTCAGTTAGGTACGTATAAAACTGATTTCTCTGTTCATTTTTGTTACGCGGCAGTCTTCAAGTGTGTATGCTGTAATGCAAAAATTGCTTACATGACTTGCATATTCAACAGCAAAATAATAATAAGATGATTACAAATCCTAATTCCAATGAAGTTGGGACATTGTGTAAAACGTTAATAAAAACAGAATACAATGTTTTGAAAATCCTTTTCAATCCATAATCAATTGAATATGCAACAAAGACAAGATATTTATTGTTTAAACTGATAAACTTCCTTATTATTATTTATTTCAAATATCCACTCATTTTGGATGTGATGCCTGCACCATGTTCCAAAGGTTGTGGGAGTGGCATCTTTACCACTGTGTTATTCAGGGGCGTAGCCAGCAATTTTTCATTGGAGTGTCCAGGGTGAAACCATGACTCATAAAGGGGTGGCCATAAGTTCATACCTGATATGTCTAAATAGTGTGGTTCTTAACCATGCAGCCATACCGTTCGCATGCCGACTAGTGGGCTGCGTAAAATAATTTCAGAGCATATGTTATGAATTCAATGCATTGGAGCAGTTACAATTATTAATGAGTTGCTCTGTTACAATAGAACTTTCTGCCACTTGGCGGCAATAAGGCAAATGTCAGTTACTGACCTGTACTGTGAAAAAGGAAACCGAACAGCGAAATTCATAAGTATAAAAAAAACAAAAAGATTTATTTGTTAAAAACACTGAACAATAAACATACAAGTAAATAAATAACAAAAATAAATCAATGATGCCTTTTCATGGACGAACATAGCACTAACATAGGCTGACATTCAGGCAACATGACAACTGTGTCCAAAAGCACACCCGCATATGCGACACAGTTGTTTGCTGATTTAAAATATATATATATATATTGAAGGTTTGTAATGATAAACTTAGGTTTATGTGAATGCCACATGTGTAAGATTCAGTAGGCATTGACAATAAATGCTGAATATCCAGGAACCTTGGGGTGGCAACCCTGGCAAACCCTGGCCATCACGCCATTGCTGTTATTGCACCTTTCCATTATACAACATGCAATGAGCGTTTGGGAATCGAGGACACTAACTGTCGAAATATTGTAGGTGGCATTCTTTCCCAATCTTGCTTGATGTATTGTACAGCTTCAGTTGCTCAACAGTCCGGGGTCTCCGGCGGCCCGTCTGGTAGTCGTACTATTTCACTATAAAGCCACACTGTTGTAATGTGCAGAATGTCGTTTAGCATTGTCTTGCTGAAATCAGCAGGGACAGCCTTAAAAAGATTTTGTCTGGATGGATGGTAGCATATGTTGGTATGTACTTTTCAGCATTAATGGTACTTTTACAGATGTTCGAGTTACCAGGCCATGGGCACATTTTTTTCATTTTCAACCAAAAAAATCTTTTGAGGATATGTTAGACCGTTGATGAGGATGATAAAATTCATGAGAAACATTCTTCTTCTGTTGCACACACAGTGGTGACCCTCGCCCCATCCCGGGGATGTTCTTTTTATGCCTAATCATGACACTCACCTGTTTGTAATGAACCTATTCACCTGTGGAATGTTCCAAACTTTTTTTTTTTTTTTAAGCATTCCAGTTGTTTGTGGCTCCTGACCCAGCTTTTTTTGGGATGTGTTGCAGACATTAAATTCAAAATGAGAAAATCTTTTGTAAAACAATAATGTTCATCAGTATGAATATTAAATATCTTGTCTTTGTAGTGTATTCAATCGATTGAGAAGGATTTGCAAATTATGTTTTTATTTATTATGTCGATAACATCCAAACTTCACTAGAATTGGGGTTTGTAGATGTGTAAGTTGCAGTCTCTGTTGTTACCTTATTAGGCACGTTATGAGTGGATTACTGACCCCAACAACCGCCCAACCTCCCACCCACCCCATTCAATGACTGCACTGTTATATACAGAACGGCGGGAAAAAATAGCCTGATTCTGGTTTATATAGACAGTGGAACGGATTAAACGCAATCATAGCTACCAGTCACCAGTTGGACAATTTCTCAGTGCGGACAGTTTTGCAACAGGCTTTCAGGTTGGAAGCATGTCTACACTGTGACAACATGCTGTTCCACTCAGCACGATGAAGTCGCACTTCACCCGCTGTGTCTCCATGTCTGTTTCTTTTTCAAATTGCATTAATATTAACACATGATAATGAAGGCGTGAACACAGACAGAGAGGCCTTTTCTCTCACTCTTTCGCACTGGGCCTTCCTCTCCGTATGTCTCTGTAACGCTCTTCCTGTGACAATCTAAACCAGATGCCACGGGTCACAGAGTTAAGGAAGAGGGTGATGGTGGTAGAGATGTGTGTGTGTGTGTGTGCGAGTGGACGTCAGTGTCCAGATATGTGTGGCTGTGCTTATGTGATTTGGAAGGGATCAAAAGTCAGGGGAGGAGTGGCGGGGAAGTGCCAAGCTAGAAGTCAATCGTTGGAGGGGTGGAGGACAGGGGTGGGGGGATTGCAGGGGCACGGGTCATTAATTTGCTGTCCTTTGTTTTGTCAGTTTGTTTTCATGATGGTCGGCCTGAAAGTAAAAGCAGTCAGGCTGAAAATTGTCTGCCTGCTCTGCAGCGTGTTCTCCCCTCCGGGCTGACTGAGCCACCCCTGGGATGAGGGGTGATGCCGAGACCAGAGGAGTTAGGCTGGGCTGGGGTGAAAAAAGGGTTGGTGAGAGTTGGGGGCAGTCAGGGGTTGACCCCACTTTCCTTACATACCATCCACTTCGGCCAAGATTGATCACAGATTACAGATAGCAGACCCCCTCTTTTCTTGTAATGCATCGCTCATCTCTCTGCTTCACTTCTCTCTTAGGAGAGATAAGCCCTCACCTAGTCAATTAATATCAGGAAATGAGTGCAAGCCGTAAAACTCTAATCAATGCACACTCGTGAACAGGTCAAGAAAGGTGTTTACTCATTCGGACAAGGAAACATTGCTTTGAACTACTCAATAGCTGGCTCTCCAAAGTTGGTTACAAGATAACTTCATTAAAAAAATATATGTGTAATTATTAATTTTTTGTCAAATGAGAACCCCCACCCCCATAATTTTCCAAATATTTCTGGATTTAGCTGTATCTGATTTAGGTATGGACCAATTGCTGGTTTGACAGTTTACTGTGGTTTTAAAATTCCAAGGTGTCAATAACCGCTAGTATTGGTTGTAACCAGTAGGGTATTTTATTTTTTGAGGGGATGTCAATGCGGGGCACAATATGATTGGCTGCTTGCAGAAATTAATTCCTTCCAGTTAACTCAACCCCCCCTCTGCGCTTAATGGAGGAGGAACACACAAGACAAGATATTGCAAATGCAGATGCCTTTTTGCTCTGATTCAATTAAATTGTCGTAAAAACAAGATGCCAGCGGATAATAGTTAGCCCGAAGGACAACATGAGTAGCCCACAGATCTGTTCTAAAAATAGCTCACCAGTGATGAGACAATGTGACTTTCTGAGATGAATTCAAACAGAAGAACATTAGCATTTTTTTTTATTTGCACGATACATGTTTCTTCTGTACTACATTTTTTTGTTTATTTTATTTATGCTCAAAGGAACAAAATTATTTTTAATACCATGACATTTTTTTGCTCAGGGTTCTCATACTGTCAGAATGTAATATCGGCCCATGCTATTCTGATTCTTCTTAGCTACAGACGACGGGTTTGTGGGCTAATTGGGGAGAGGATTTAGCATGAAGGATATTAACTAAGATGGAGACAGTGCAGCTTATCATGATTAAGTTGTAGAGTAGTGACATCAGCATAAACCTTTTGTATCAGCGCTCTGTTCTGGAGGTGCATCTGAAGAAAGACTTCCATGTTTTGTTACTCACTCTCCCAAAAAATACCAAATGACATCAACCTCTTCATTTTCCGTCCTCCTCACACTTTCCTCACTTTTGTACCCTATGTGCATTTAATGTTGTAATTTCATTCTGTCCGTGCTCCGAGAGGCCCGGTGCAGCCAAAAGACCGTGAGTCGAGTTAAGTTTCACAACATGTAATTAGGGACTAAGTAGCAAGGTCAACTTTGGCCGGCCTTGTGGCCAACACGCCCGTCACCCCATCTGCCCAGTCCTGCCGCAATTATCTATCTCCTTTCAATTCAAATAACTTTTTAATGACCTTTCATTTGTTTCTTGTCTTTCTTGCCCTCCTTTCTTTATCCCCATAATTGAGATACCAGTGGCTTCATAGCAGTCATCGTGTCATTGACATTATTCCCGCCATCCTAAAAAAAGACTGATGTGAAAGCCTCCTTATGGAGCTGTTTAGCTTAATTGTAGTTTTTCTCTTATAAATGGTTAATTGAAATGCCAGAGCGTAGCCTGGTTCAAAAGTGAATAAAAAAAGGTCCTCAGAATAGAAGTTTATAAGGGTTGTCTTGTTCACAATGAAACCCTTCAGGCAGTTTAGAAAAGAAAATCTATAAAATGAATGATTTTGCAAGATCTGCCTGCTGAGAGGAAAGATTTAGAGAGAAAGAGACAGAGAAAGATAATAGATTGACACTGTTCCAGTGAGGAAGAAAAAAAGAGGAAGGTTGATTATTGATGTCTCAAACTATTTTAAAGGTTTGTGACTGTTTTGGAAGTTTATCGATCAATGTTTAATTCCACATTTTAACATGAAGATTATTAAGAATACTATAGTCACAGCTTGCCTCAACATTGTCTGAGATTGTCATTTTGAGCTTGTTATGAGAGTTGGCATGGAAGTCAAAACCAAAGTCTTCCCGCACAAGGAACCATAAATTATAAATTAGGTCAGTGCCTGAAGTAGGCCTAGTTATATCATTTCTCCGACGTAGCCGTACAACAACAAAAATAAAAAAAAATAAAAAACATTGCTGATGAACTATAAATATTAGGGTTGTTCAATAATAGTACGATTACTCAAATCAGTCAGTCAGAACCAACTACTGTAATACTTTCACTACACAGTAAATTCTGTCGAGTAAATTTGACTCTATTTAGAGTGGTACCAAATAGACTCAGTTTTAGAGTAATTTTTACACTTGGAAGAGTGTAAAATAAAGAAGTGAAAAATAAAGAAGTAAAAGTCACTCAAGGGTTGAGGAACAAACTCACGACCTTTAGCTTGGGAGACAGCCGATCCACTGCCTGAGCAACAGAGCTCCTGCTGTGTGTTACTGTAGTAAGTATATTGATCGTGTCAGCTGGAATCTTCATAACTCCGAGACCAAAAACATCTTGGAGCTAAGCAAACAGTAGAAGTGGCGTAGCTCAGGTAGTACTGCGGCCGTCCCCCAACCTGAAGGTTCCTCAACCCTTCAGTGACTTTTATTTATTTTTTTGTCAATTATTTATTTTACTCTCTTCCAAGTGTAAATATTACTCTGAAACTGAGTCTATTTGGTCCCACTCAAAATAGAGTCAAATTTACTCTAAATAGAGACAAATTTACTCTACAGAATTTATTGTGTAGTCGTTATTGTTACCTTCCCCCACTTGGCCATCCATACGCTGCTCTTTGTTTGGCTAAAGGTCTTCATCCACGTCGCAGCCGAAATTTTCCCTTGCAATGCTGCGAGGAAAAAAAAATGTTGTGAATGTCTCAATCATCCTCTACAGTGATCGCCTGTGATATGCTGGACTAATTTTGACAATTGAACAGATGATTTTGCATATTATGATTTACACACTGAAATCCTGCTGACATGTTTTGAAGAGGACAGCCATTAGACTGAAAAAACAACTAATCCAGTTTGATAAGCCATATCCATCCATTTGGAAAATGTGCTAAATGTGGGCGCATTGTGCTAACTGTACGCTAAATGTACACAACCATTTTGCACAGATCCATTGAGGCAATTGAGACATGTACTAAGACATTGGCAATTTGATGACAGCAATGAGAAATGCCATTCAATTGACACCAATTGTAAGATAGTTTTGGGATTTGTCCATGGTATATTGAAAATGTCATCTCAGTTTCAAGAAATGTGCCAAACCTATAGAGAAAAACTGCAAATTCGGAAAATAAAATAACTAAAGTAGACTGCTGATATGCCACATACAGTAATTGCTTCACAATACAAGTTTTCAGTGAGTGGCCTGTTAAGAGCTACTTTGTTGAAATTATGTGCACTTACATAAGCTGTAGCGTGAGAATGGTTTCAGCCTACCCACACACACATGCACACACTCTTCTTAACTTATATTTGCGAGTCGATTTTAGGAAACAAGAGAACACGCTAAGGAAGAGTTGGGCTGGCGCAGGGGAGGTCCTGATGATCACAATCATGAGCGTGCTGTGCTTGTGGTGTCATTTCACCCCACATGGATCTCATGTTATTATTTAACGTCTCTTTAATGACACACGCCAGCACAATATTTGTTTATTTTGGCTATAGTTGTTAACGATCATAATATTGCGCATCATTTCACAGGTAATTTTTTTACAAATTGAAATACGGGTGCTAGCACATCTGCGTGTGTGTTCTCTTTACACATCTGTTGGCGTGTGAAGTTATAGGTTCCGACTGCGCCGGCCCTACTTCTCCTGACTGATGATAAATGACAGCGCCAGGAGCAGATAACCCTCCAGGAGTTTTTGCTCCGGAGAACAGCGGTGGAGAACATTCTGAAACTCCCCAGTGACTTGACACACACTGCAGCCTCTGTCCTGTTTGTTTTCTCTGCCGGGATCTCGCTCCCGCTCTCGTCCTCGCTTTCTAACATCCCTGCAATTGCTACTTCACCCCCTCTCTCAGCTTGCTCTTTTTGCTCAGGCCAGTGATAGAGGAAGGGCCCAGAGCAAACCTCCTCGCTGTAGGCAGCACACCATTCTTGGCGCCAGGCAGTCGCACAAGCCCCCCTTGCAAGAGGTTTTTTTTTTTGGGGGGGGGGGGGGGGTTACTGCTATGCTCTTCTGTCAATGTCTTATATAGAGGTGAAGAAAAGAAACACAAAATTTGGCTTCACTTTGGAGATAGGTGAACAAGGCTTGAAAAAAGCCGTTTCACATCACAGTTTGTGAGCCAAAATTTGCACCTCATTAAAAGACATTGACTCGCAAAACTCAGAATCACAGATTTGGAAGGTTTTCCGAAATGCGGAGACTTTTCCAAAAAGCTTTAGTGTGATGGACGCACATCATGTATGCTGTCGACCCTCAAGGCAGATTTGGCGCTACTTACGCCACAACCAGCTAGCTAGCAACAAACTTCATTGGCTATTAGTGTGGCTAAACACATTGCAAACTTGCTCCTGAGTCAGTAACCATCGCTTCCATGGCAGCAAATAGGCATCTGACAAGTATCGTTATCACGAAGGAATGACGAGAAAAGACGGAGAAGACATGCTAATTGCTGAGCTAACTTAAGACTGACACAGCTAGCGTGTTTAACACTGAAATTTAATTTTTGAGGTGATTGAGTCCACATTTTACAAACATCTGGCTTGAGCCGTGTTGAACTTTAAACAACAAAATAGAAGGCAAATTAATGAAGGTTTGGACTCTGAAGAGAAAGTCTACTTGCTGAACAGAACCGGAAATGGAAATTAATCACGCTTCGACACTGTGCCGTAAGTCAACCAGTGGCCTAGAAGCTATAAATTATATGAATGAATGAATGATATCCAAGTAGCATTAAAATATTTATATTACTAATTAGTTATGTGTTTGTTTTCACGAGTCCTGCATTACATTGTAGTGGCTTTTATCTTTTTTTAATTTTTATTATTTGTTACTATCATCATCGTTAATATTATTTTACTTTACATTGCCTCAAGGCAAGAATATGCAGTTTGCTGTTTAACACAATGTGAATTTAAAAAAATAAATCTGTACTCTTAATTATACAAAAATAATAATAATAAAACAATTGTAAATTCATCTTATTGTCATATTCTTATTGTAAAGCCTTGCTTCAGGTCCCTGGGTTTAATGTGCCACAAATAAATAAATAAATAAATAAATATTAGACAGTTGGTCATCAAATAAAGTCACTGATTTGCAACAAAACTGCTCCACAAAGAAAGAAAGAAAAATTTGGAGCCTGTAGGCAGGGCAGCCACCATCACAGTAGGCTGTAGCTCTGACCAACAACAAGCCCATGCATTACTTCTTATATCAAATGTTTAAATATGTACGTCTTTTTAGGGGTTGGTATTGGTGTGGAGGAACAGGTCATAAAGGAGCTGCAATGTGGAGATGGTGGGGGAAGGAAGGTGGAGTGTGGTGCTTTTACAGTCGCGTAGCAGTAGGCTCTGTTTAATATGAAGTAAAGAACAGATCCAACTGCGCCATTAACTCTCAATTACAGCCATGAGGCGGGCAGGATAAAACGAACTGAGCACCATATGTGTGTGCGTGTGCGTGCGTGTGCGTCCCTCATGATGGGCAAAATACTGCCATGCTCAGTGTTAAATTGAAGCCAAGTAGATGCAGTTATATAGCAGGTATGGTGGCATCATTTTCAGTTTGGCATTTGCCATATTAGTAGGTGTGTAAGGGGAGTGGTTTGTTAGTCTTACCACATGAAAATATTTCTGAATTTCCTGCCACGCCTATAACTGTTTTCAGATTATTTCTGCATTGTTGTCATCTGACATGACAGTATTTGGTTTTGTTTCAATTGGTTTCTGTAGAGCATATGGTTGAATGCTGTGCGCATTTCTGGTCCAACGACTTTGTAGGTTGTGGCCTCATAGGTAAGATTTGTAAAGCCCTTGCCAATGACATGAGACGTCATGTGATTTGGGGCATACCATTATAAAATCATGTACAAAGGTACATCAAAACATTTAACTGGAACATTTATTTGAATAACTGCATGAATTCTATGTCGGGCTTGTAATATTTATCTGCCCTGCCGAGTTAGAGATCCGACTTCAGTAAAAGGGTTGATTTAAAATCCTGACTCGTAGCTGAAAATTACGACATTCTTGTTTAACTACATCACATCAGTAGTTGTAGTATAGCATATGCCAGCCATGCAGGGTCAATGCCCGCCCCTTTGAAATGTCCCACCCTGTCCCCTGTACCTTTGGTCCATGAATATATATATCAAGATATACAAACTGTATGTGTTTGGATCATTTGAATTCATCAATTGTTCTTTATGGCAACTATATTTTATGTTGTGTTGTAAAAAAAAAATAATAATAATAAATTCTGTCATGGAAGATTGCACGTTTTTTTCCCCTCTTGCTTCACTTTCACTTTCTTGTTAATGACAAAACATTATAAAACTTTTTAATGCAGACGAGGCCTACTGCTCACATGGGACGGATGAACTTTGTGTGTATGTGTGTTCGTGCTTGCATGCATGTGTGTACTACAACATAGTTTGAAATTGTGATTATTCACTTTAAATATAAATTCAATGACTGCATGTCCGGATGTACATACAGTTTCCTTCTTACTTCACTTTTGTTGTTGTTTTAAGAGTTGCATAATCATAGAGAGGCCGCCAAGCTCCAGGATTCTCCACAGAATAAACGATATACTTCATGGACAAATGCAGACTTCGACCTGCTTTCAGCTAGTCTAATGTTTTATTGTTTGCTTTTGTGCCGTTTTTTTTTTTTTACATGGGAGTGTGAAAACAAAAATGCCCCCAGACCACTGGAATCTCCGGCATGTCTGCCAATTTCCTAACACGCTAAACAAGGTTTCCACCTACATGGCAATCAAGATGTGCCAGTATTGACACGTGCCAGTTTTTACAGGTGCACTGTTGACGAAAATAGGGCCCGTAAGACAGATATGCAAATCAATAGTCAAACAGGAAAGATGTGTGCACTGGAACTTACAAAAACAAGATTGATTGTTGACTCTTTAAGGTTGACCACAATCAACACTCCAAGCAGGGACACTGATCAACCTCCAATTTATAGAGTGAATATATAACTATATAATGTTCACAATTTGTCAAATAAGGGGAATCAAAATAAGCCCCCGTAGGGTCAAATCCTTGCAGTGTTAAAACTATTACTGTCTAGGCAGTGCCTTTTCAACATTCTTAGTCATCCACAGTGTTAGTAAAATAAAATTTAAAATTAAGAAAATCCTGGTGACTCCAATAAGGCACTGAAGGGAAACCCTGCATAATTTTGCTTGAGTATTTTTTTATATTCAATGCAACCAACCATTTGAAAGAGACAAACTACAGTAGATGTACAGTTGCAGGAAAGAATATGTGAACTGTTTGCTATTACGTGGATTTCTGCATAAAATGGTCATAAAATGAAATCTGAGTTACACATAAACTGAAAGTATTTTGTTGTTAGATCAAGTACTTCTCCTTACTGACACATTAATAAAGTTGAAAAATAGCAGATGACTGCTGGTCTCACCCAAAATTCGGAGTTCAGCCAGTCTGAGACCGAGACAAGACCAATAATTTTGGGAGTCAAGTCTGAGAACGACACCTTCAAAATGTGGTCAAGAACGGTTTTGAGTGTTACAACACTAGTCACTAGTCAATTAAATCCAAAAATTCATGTGCTTTTTCTATCTTAAACTGTGACATTTACATGTTGTGTTCAATGAAAACATATAACTGTTTGTGTGGTGCTTGCTTAAGAAAACAAGTGTGTCTATTGTTGTGGCATAGATCGCAGTTATGACTCATTTTTTTGCGGAAATAGAGATACCTTGGATTTAGGATTAATTCATTTAATTTGTTCTGTGATCAAACTCATTATTCAATTTACTCAGATAGCAAATTAATTTGCCCCATATAAGTGAATGAATGTGTTCTATATTATGCTGTTAGCACCGTGGTAGTGATTTGTGGGTTTGTCTGCTTGTACCATAAAAATACAAAAAATCAGCCAATAGTGCATCAGTAAATTTGTATCAACTTTTTTTCTCTTTCAATTTACTTGAGCAGTGGCGTAAGTGTGTTTTTAAGCCAAATTTGGGCTCGCAGAACAAAAAGATTGCCCAAGTGACAGCAAAACTAACAGCAAAAGTCATACAAAACTTGAAGTTTCTTGCAACTGTACACGTCTTGGACTTTTCTCGATGAACTTTTGCTCCATGGGATGCCACAATGACAGTCCTGTTGGTTTCCTTTGAGGACATTCACATTTAGATTGGCTCCCTGTCAGTATTTTGGGTTAGTTACTTGGAGTTGTTCCTGGCATGGGAAACAGAGGTTGGGCCTGAGCACCCTGTGGCATGCCAGGCAGGATGCTTTGGGATTTGCAGACGGCAGCCTGGCTTGGCAGCGCTCGGTCTCCATCGGCTAAAATGACAGTGATGTCAGACAGTGAGGGCGATCTTGCTCAAATGCATTTGCTCACGGCGAAGGAGATTCACCGAGTGCCACTCAAACCCGACGACCTCATGTAGAGCAGCTGTGGTGACCATTATCATTTTTGTGACAATGGACGCTGTCTCTGTACAATGCCAAAGTATACAGTGTCTGATGTTTTCTTATTTTCACACTGTCCTTTAAAGCTTCCCTCTATTCTAGTGCTGGCCTGTCTCTTCCTCTCATCCTCCCACTGTGTTTATGTGAAGAAGCTTGTTCCCCTGCTGGGATGGATGCCAGCCTCAAAGACCCCAGGGGACAGCACTTTTTGAACCCCTCTTGTCCCCCTGGTTTGATGCAGTGCATCTCTCTTGTGGGTTGTCTTTGTCAGGCACAATGGGAGGTCCATTACTTCAGACTCCTCCAACGACAATCTTTGCGTACCCCCCTTTCCTTAAAACTCACCCTTTCCCTGAGTTCGGCAAACTTTTTGTGTTACGGATGAATTAGGACTCTCTATCTCTTTGTCATATGTACTCAATTTTTTTCATATGTTATTTGAATTAGTATTTCGAACATGCATACATTTTTTTTAATTAAAAATAATAAATACAAATATAAAAAATAAAATTGTGAAGCCAAAACTAGTTAACCAACAAAAAATGATAATAAGGGGGGGTCAACGATTTAAGATTCATTTGGCAAATCTGGGACCTTGGGTATCATGTTTCATGACATATCATGTAGAAATGTGTGTTGGTTTCACAATAAAATTCCTTGAATCTTTGTGTGTGTCTGCAACAAAGGCTATTGAAAAAAAATGTTTTCATATAATACATGGTAGGAAAACAGTTGGTGTTCATCACACTGCGACTGCCAGCAAATGTAGTTTAACGCCTGAGGCTATGTGTGCATGTGCAAAGGCTTTAAGTTTGAAAGTGGACCTGATTGTTTGGATATGTGATTTTGGATGCCCACAGGGTCAAAGGGCCCAATTATAGACAGACAAGGGTCAAACAGAGATTGCCTTTCTTGGAGGCTCTTTTAACTTCACTATTCACTCACAAGCCGAATATCTGTATTGACCATTAGGACAATCCCACCTGAACCTTGGTAAAATGTAATTTTACTTTTTTTTCGGGGGTTATTTTTTATGTTGTTATTTTTTTTATTTATTTTTTATTATTATTATTTATTTATTTTAATTTTTTTTTTTTTTTTTTTTTGTGTGACACATACAGCAAAGATAAGCATGTAATGATTTTGATGCTAAACAGAACTTTTCTTATAATGAACCAAGAAGTAAAATTTTTCAAGATGTCCGATTTTTGTTATGCACTACAATGCCAATAATGTTTAATCTACTTTATTTTTTAAAAAAAATGACTAGATTTATTATTGTGTTTGATTAGCAAAAAAATATTTTCATGTGGAAACATGGATTTTTTAAATGTATTTTTTTTGCCATAGACTGATCACCACAGCCCTTCCAAATTGGTTCTATGTGATGTTCTGTGTCTCGTTATTTCACAGCATTTGTGGGTTTCCCCCCCGTGTGACCACTGACAAGCTTTTTACGGTAAAAAGGTAGAAGAGCTGAAAGGATGTGTATGTGTGAAAGAGACATCGAGAACACCCTGATATTCGTACCTTCCTTGCGTGAATACATTAATTCATTTACCACTTCGTGGCTGCCAAACTCAAATATTTACTTCTGTAGATATTTAATATTTATGATGTCGAAAGCAAATATTGGCTTGAGGATTGAGTGACACGGAGAGGTCAAACCCTGGGCTTGGCCAAAGGGGGCAAAAGGGAATGTTAGCTAGCATGTGTGTGGCGTATTTGAGTGTGTATGTGTGCACTCCCTGAGAGAGCCAATCCACATCAGAGAGGTGGAACACACTGCTCCGTTTGCTCAGAAACACACATGCAAATATGACACGGTTTCGCAAACAATTTACATGAATTTCTCTATTATACATTCACCAGTTTAAATATCTACTTGTCTACTAGAAAAAACAGCTGTTGATGAAAGGGTGTTCAAGTGTACATTGGGACGCATGTGGATGAGTTTGCCCTTTGCCTTCATGCGGGTGTATGTAGAAAATAATAATGGACATTTTTGTACGTGCTTTGGGATATACGTGCCAGGAAGCTGATCCATTGTGTGGGGGACAGTTTTACGTCCCGGATCAGCTCAGATAAGATCTTGTTTCCTTTGGACAGATCTCCCTCACCACTGATTCCGGCTCAAGAGCTCCATGACTAAATGGGGCATACCTAATCTCTTTTGAACTGACACCCAATAGAAGCGTCCCGAAATTGTAATATCAAGTTTACTTGACAAGATCTACTTTCAGATGAGGTTGCATGCGGCTTTTGTGAGAGAATAGCGCTATGCAATGACGACACTCAGCGAGGTGGAAAAGATGACAAAAAAGAATGACCCGAGTTCACCTTGGAGTTTCGTCGAAAACAGCGCTCATATGTATGCTGATGAATTGGTAGAACAAACTTGCAGGGATCCACAGACTTCATTCAAGCAACTTCCTTGTCAACTTTGTCATCCAAACACAAAGCAATCGTTTTTTTCTTATCTCCCCCTATTTCTACCTTTTATCATTTCTACCTTATGATCCATCTTTCTTTTTGCCTTTCCTTCTTTGACCTTTGATAAGTTACTGTGCAGGTGTGTGCAATGCATACAAACCGAAGATCTCAATGATATGATCCATTTGTTCTCTTTCTGATATGAACAGAAGAAGAAAAAACCTTTTGTGGCAAAGTGATTTAAAAAAAAAAAAGGCTTTCAGTGAATGAAATGCAAAAAGATGAAAGCAAATCCTGTGATAATATTTGAAAGTGATCCACCTTCAGTTCACACCGCTAAGAAGCGGTAAAATCTCTTTTGTTTTTGTTGTTTTGTGTCAGTGTTAAACAAATCTGTCTCAAAATGTTGACTTACTTTTGGGTAAAAAACACTGACTACACGTCATTTAAAAGAAGAATTTCATTATTTGATCAGTTAAACCAGCCTTCATGGTGATCCAATATATGGGACAAATAGCAAAGTGATGGAGTAAGGAATAAACCAGACAAGTTGGGACTCCAAGGACTCATAAAGTTATCTTTAGCCTGGTGAAGGTATAATAGCTAAAGAAGGCCATGAACGGATCAACACACAGTTGGGTGAAGATTGGCTGGTGACGATGAATATGATAAAGATTATATTTTTCTAGATAAAGCAAAAAAATTCAAATATAATTTGGGAAGGTAAAAACATTTAAAGAAGTTGAAACTTTAAAGAACCTCAGATTGATCCCTGTGGAACACCTGTATTTCTTCATACGTAAAGTACAGTTTATATAGATTATATTTTTATATCCTTTATTCTGAAGATATTGCAGCAATATCAGTTGCATTCACTTGTTGGTTGAGAACATTTCCTGCTTGTAAAAACAACCAAACAGTATGGCTGGGTTAACAAAATCGAATAATTGGCAACTAATCGATTTTCCTTTTTGAGCCTTATATCGATTCCTAAAACCATGTATCGATTTTTTCAATATCTCTTTTTTCCCATAAATTCATAAGAAAATAAAATTTTAAAGGCCAAAAATCTGTTTGTATCTTACTTGTTTTTTTTTGTTTGTTTTTTACTGTTCACTTAAATTTAAAAGTATTTTCTGTCGTTTATGAAAGACCTGACTTTAAGACAAATCAGAATCTTTTTAATTTATATTTACAAATATTGAATTAGAATTATGAAAATATTTTCATCTCATCCTTGCTGATGTCAATGTTTGTGTAACACATGGTACTTTTATTAATCAACTAAATCATTTAACCCGCTATTGCCCCTGCAAAATTTTATTTGGAATTTAATGTTTGTGCCGTTTTTATTTATATTTAAGAAAAATTGATGTTAAATAATTAATCAATATCGGATTGAAGTGGCGTGAATCAAATCTAAAGCGAATCGAAATGAACTCTTGCAAATCGAAATCAAATCGATTGAGGAAATTAGAATCGATATCCAGCCCTAAAAAAGGCACTGACTTACTTGTCTTAAGGACTCTTTAGAACATAAAGTTGAGTACCGCTGATTTTTTTTTTTGTGACTAGAACAGAAGATTTCCAAGATCACTAAAGGCTCCAAATGACGAAGACTGATAAAATGTATTATCTGAATGTGTCAATTGCCCGTTTTGTGATCATTAGTAAACAAAAATGTGTGTTGTCAAGGCAAAAAGGCCAAGGCCACGTTCATTGTAGTGGGATGAAATTAAGTGCCTGTGTGGGAATGAGTGGACCGGGGCAGCTGGTAACACTCCCTCTCTTCTTTTGTTGACTAAAACCATTTGATGCCATTGAAACAAAGCAAGAGTGAATGAATGCGAGAGCAGAGGTGATTGCTAGTGTGAAGGTGCAGAGCAGCGTGATGCAATGTGAGATAGCAGCTGTGTAAGGGCTCTGTGTGGGTGTGTACTTGTGCATGCTTGTGTGTGCAAAGAAGTGACTCAATTCCCTTTAATCGCATCAGCTCGCCAGCCTATTATAAATGTCTCTTTCAAACGCTCTCACTCATCCCGCACCCGCTTGTCCGTCTACATCCGTCCGTCCTTTCATTTTGCCAGAAAGTGCAGTAGGAGGAGCCGCCGATGGTGGTGGCATGAGGTGGAGATGTTTTGAAGCGGTTGACAGTTCCGCACCTGTGAGTGCAAGACAGTTTGTAACCTTATCTTTTCTGCTTTGTGCATGGCCCTTTTCTTTGCCATTGGATATGGACAAATTGAGCATTATGTTTAGGCAGAGGCCATGCGGATTGTCGGGAAGGAAGTCGGCAATCCCGAACTCTGCACAGCAGTAGCCTGAGACGGCCGATGACGAGTGATTCCATGTGTAAGGAGTGCTTCCTTCTCACGGCCGGCGCTAATGAAGTGTGTGCACCTTTTGTTTGACAGGCCCCTCATACGAGGCCAAGTGCTCACACAGACACAACTTCTTTTCGGAATATGCGTAAGGTTAACATGAATTTTTGACATCTATACCCGTCAATGGCACTGAATGAGTTAAGAACTCAAACTATGCGCACTCTATATTTGACATAGCATTCTAGTATATTCCTAGAGTAGCCACCCGCCTCTTTTTTTACCAGCTGTCCTGGGAAAATTAAAAATCTGTCCAGGGACACAATTTGTCCCGTTTTTTTTATTTTAGAAAGAATGCCAAAAACGAATTTGATTTCCTTAATTCTGTAGTCTAAAAATGTCCCCTGTGCTACTGTAGAACGCTTTACCGAGCGTGCCGGCGGCGGCACATTTCCGTAGGTGCACTTTGGATTACCGTAACTCTAGCACCGTTTGTGCTATCTGAAAAATCCCAATGGTGTCTGAAAGCTAAGACCTTGCGCTTTACAGAATAAAGTACTTTCATTACGGTAATTTCCGTCCTCTCACGGAAGCCAGGGAAATCAGTGAGTCACGACGAAAGAGTGCAGAGAGAAACAGCGATATTTTCAGACATTTCTACATCAATTCGAACAAAAAAATATTAACAAGAAAGTATGTATATTGACACTTGTATCACATGGTGGCTTTTTATAGAATCTACCAAGTCTGTGACTTTTGTTGTATATACGTAATTGTGGGTGACGCTTTTCTAGAATAGTTACACATTGCCACATCTTCTTTGTATCTTATTGTTTTTTTTTAGAGTGTGTGCCTTGTTTGTAGTTTACAGTGCGTGTGACTAGCTGAGTAATGAATATTCCAGTTTGTTTTGTGATGAGGGACATACATTGCATTACAGTCTCTCTCTCTCTCTCTGTGGGAAAAAAATATTTCTCAGCTTTTATAGATATTTGAACACAAAGTGTCACGTCCAAAATTATTCATACCTTTCTCCTCAAAAATCTATAGAAAAGCCTTTATTGGCTATTACAGCAAATAAAAAGCATCCTATAGTTGCCGATCAGCTTTTTGCATGACTTGGCTGATATTTTTGCCTATTCATCTTTAGCAATGAATGTCATCACCCTTGAAGGTTCCCTCCACAGATTTTCAACTGACTTCAAGTCTGGACTGTCTGGGCCAATGCAAAACATTCATATTTTCATCTGCGAACCATTTCTTAACCACACTGTTGTGTGTTTTGGAATTTTGTCATGCTAAAATTGCCACATATTCAAAATTTGCCGGGGGTATGAATAATTTCGAGCTTCACTGTTAAGTGCCCAAGCTTGATCAGGTGTCCTTTTTTTTCACAAATCCATGGTGGCAACCTTATAATATACCAGCCATCCATTTTTTGCATTGCTTCTCCTCCTCATGATCGCAGAAGTGAAAGACCCGTAGGGTATGCAAACTTTCGAGCACAACTGTATACTAGACTCTGGATTTATTGTCAGTCAAACACAGGACTCATACTGTATTGAGACACAACCATTCACACTGTCACTGAGTTTGAACTCAACCCACGGAATTCCATGGTAGTCAGTGACTCTGTGATGTAAATACAAAAAAATTATAATTTATTTTCTACAATTCAAAACAGTCTTGTGGCATAGTCTACTTACATCAACAGACAACAACAAATGTCAAATGATATACTTATTTTGACAGTTTTTCTAGTCTTGCCAAAATCAAGCTGCAACAGTATAGGGGCTAGCAAGCCAGTCCTGATCCCGCCACATACTGCTCAGACAAAAGTCCAGCTTTCGTTATAATGTCAACCTGCGTCGCGTCAAGCAAGTGCACGATAATATCTGTGGTCGATAATTGGCTGATAATTATCGGCAATTATCCACCAATTTGACGTCATACAGATAGACCAGATAATTAAGAAATCCACCAATAATAATAGACATGCCACGTTGGTCCATCTGTTGTGGTTGTGGCTCAAGTTGTGCCCAACTCCTCAACCCCTCCCCTTTCCTATGGCAGTCTCGTATATTTGTGACGTTATAGTGCGTGCGACCTCGTGTTCACAGAAGATGCATCGACATGGCCAGTGTGGGCTTTCTTTGCTATGTCTCCCCAAAATGTTACTCTCGTACTTTTTTGTTGCATTTTTAATACATGGCTGTTTTGTTTTGGCCAACTCAAAATGTGGTAGTGGTTGTCTTTGAATCAGAGATATCAATAAAATTCATCTTCATGGTGCTTTACACAATGTTTCAATGTATTTGTACATGTCAGACTTACAGTAGGACTTGAAAATACATTTGTATTCAAGTTAATTTTGCAAACAATTATCGGCTTACTTATCAATCACCCACATCGGCACTTTCTAAATTATTGGTTTATCAGGATCGGTTGAAAATAGTATTATCGTGCATTCCTAACTAAAAGTCAAGAGTGTGGACAAAAAAGCAAGACCCCATGACAAAAAAAGCTCTAATCTGTGAAGCCTGGAAGCTAATTGCAGCTCGGTTTGCAACAAACAACAAAAATAAACAGAAATTCTGAATCTGGATATTTTGGGGACAAAAAAAGACATTGAACCCCATTTTTGTGTACAGCATAACTTGTGCAACCTAACTGTGCACATGAGTGAAGTTTTCATTCTTTTGGTATTTGGGTGGATGTGCGCCGTTGTGGGAGTGAACACAGCTGGCTTGTTTCCCCTCATTCCCTTTAAATTCAGAGCTGTCAAAGCGCACGCAATTATTGATATTGTGGAAGCTTAAATTGACTCGCTGGAGTCCATGCAGATGATCTCAAAGTACCTTTAGGAGGAACTGTAAGCAGACCTTCACTTGCAGATGAAGTCAAGTCATAGATTATCATTCGTGTCTGTCTGAATCCCAGAACTGATTCATTATATTTCCATAACTTGATTGTGGTAACATTTATTTTAAATCCATTTACAATGAATGTTGAATAGGGTCCTGGAATGGACTGTATTCTGCTTTTGAGGTAATTGTTTGCCATTGGACCTTGTATTTAAGATGTGCACTTTTAGCTTGATTTTTGTTATGCTAACTATGTCATTAAGTTATGTATGGTTTGAGAGTACAGTCCAAATAATGTTGAAATAGTTGACATATGGTGGCTTCTTGTGGTGGGAAACCATGACAGAGACATCCTTTTGTTTTCTAATCTACCTTTACATTGGAACGAGTGGAATTTCCAGTCACTTTAGGAGGTATTCAGTTTTAGAAGTTCAACCGTATACTTATTGTAAAATTTATATTAATCCTGTTGTAAGCAGATGAATCATCACAAGTCACAAACCATGTGATTCCATGACATGTTGACAAGTTTACATAAATCGAATTTCCAATGGCTTGAGTGTACATTTTGAGGGTTATGCATACACAAAGTCCTCTGGACCCATGTCCACTCTCTCACCGCAACTGAAGCGAGATACAGAGACGCGTGTGTGTGTGTGTGTGTGTGTGTGAGTGTGTGCTGTAGGAAGGGTGGGGGAAATGGATTAGTCAGTGTGGGAAGATCAGAAGAGACAGATACCCCTGTTTCCATGCATCCTATTAGGAAGACTCCTGTTTCCAATTATAACTGGCTGTAATGATAACACAATGTGACCGGCAAGACAATGGGATGACTACTAAATCCCCGTTTAGTGGCGTGAGCGGTGGTTAGGCTGAGCGATGAGGCTCAAAAATGAAGTAGAGCAGTAAATGGTGAGCGAACAGACTTTGTGTCTATGGTTCCTTTTCCCAAGGACTTTCACACACTGCCATGGGTGAAGACAAACAGGGTCAAGCCAAGATAACAAATGAATGGGTCTAAATTAAGTTTTATTCACAAATAACAGTCATAAATCAAGTTACCTCGCTGTTTTCTTATTGCAAATATGCATTACTTTTATCAGCACGACTGCCAAAGTCCTCATTGTGTTTCTTCACGGGGTTGGAGAAGCTACTGAGAAACTTCCAGGACCACAGCTCAGCTCTGCAAACCTATTTGACTTCCACTCCACACTCTATCTGTCTTGCTCACCCCAGCGTGACCCAAACATGCGTATTCACTGTGTTTTCTGGACATTTGGGGAAGGTATGGAGACTCCAAACCAAACCTCTGCCATGCCAGGTCTGAAGAGGAAGGAGGAGTCTCTTTTTTGAGGAAATCATCGCAGAATCCAAATAACAGGGCCCGGGGCCCCTCTGTCAGGCCAGTGATCGATGATGGAAGTCTCACATGCCCGCACCGACGGGCCACCGGTGAACAAAGAGGGGCAAATATATAGACACGCGAGGGGTCATCCGTGCCACGGTTGGAATGACAGACTGCAAGAACGAAGGATGAAAGAGGGAAGACAGTGAATGAGGGAGGGATGTAGAACGACCCTGGCTCAGGTTGTTGATTGCTCGTCTCTTTGATTTGAAAAGCAGACATGTCTTGCTGTTTTATTTCGTCTGCAACATGTCCAAAAATTGCCTGCGTTGGGACAGCACTACATTTTCGTGATTGCAGCTCCCGCAGCTGTGGCCACAGGAATTCAGCCCAGCCTCTTTCCACTCGTCACCATCTCTCAGGCTATCTCCCATTCAGGTCTTCTCTCTCTCTCTCTCCCTCAATTTCTCAACTTCTTAATTCATCTCGAAAACACAGTGGCCTTGTGTTTCACAAGACAATCACTTGTCTTTTCCCACCCTCCCCTCACCTGTACAGGCAACAAGGTGAGCCTTCTGTTTCCTAATTATGATGCATTCAGGACTGATGGGAAAAGGAAACTTGCCGTTTACAATATGCAACCTCAAGCAAATGTAAAGAAAAGAAAAGAGAAAAAAAAACTAGTCAACGTCAATTGACGTTTTTGGCGGCATTCATTTGGATTTTAGTATACGTCATGAAACGTTTTTGGCGGTAAAATTGTTTAAAAAAATTTTTTTTATCTGTTACAATCATTAGCAGGTTACTAAATGAAGACTATAGTCGAGATTAGGGCTAGGCAATAAATCAAATTAATTAAATTAATCGTCATTTTTTAAATCGTTGAGAATTTGCTAAATCGTGAAATCGAGTTTTGTCTTTTGGATTATTAAAAGCTATTGTTCGTATGTGCTGTTACATCCAAATTTTATTGTGAGTTGTAATTTTGGCAGAATGCTGAATGGGTAGTTTACAAGACATGTTTACAATAGCTACTAACTACTTAATTGTGGCATTTAAGCACAAACTATAAATATTAACTTTGTTAAAACTGATTCAGTATACGTTATTGTTGTCTGAACATTTTGCACAGGAATTATTTGGTTATTTTCACTACCTTTAAATCAATATTTGATAGGTTTATTAGATTACAATTGATGAAAATCATAATCGTCCTGAATGACTGAAAAAAAAAAATATATATATATATATATATATATATATATATCCCAATCCATTGTAGTGAAATTTAGTTTAGGAGTAATTTCATAGCATGGAAACTTCAGCTTGATCGGATCAACGGTTGCTAAAATATTGCAGTTTATTTTTTTTCTTCACTTTTTGGTAAAAAGCCGCCAAATTTTAAATGGCCTTTCTCAGCAACCATGGTCCAATTTAACAAAAAAAACAAGGAAGGTATATCTGGAAATGGGAAATCACAAAGAATCTAATATGGATTGTTTTATTTTAGTTACTCTTCTTTTACCTAAAATGAAATTACAACCTAGTACCTTCTGAATCTTCATTTAAGAACCTGCCATCTATTTTAAAGGGGGCAAAAGCATCTTGGCGGGTGGGCAACACTCCTCCACGGCCTATAGTAGGTGTACCTTGTAGTACCTGGTTTTGCCAGTAGTGAATAAAGAGCATGTCTTCGTTGAGCCGCGTAGATTGTGTGGGTTTTCCCTACCAGACAACCATTAATCCATCAATATCTCAAACCCCGTATCCATTCAAAAGTTTAAAAAATTTAGTGATAAACCTAGCATTCACAGTACACTAAAGTATTAAAGGAAAAGTCAAGAAACAAAATGATCCATCGTTGTTATGTACATAAAGTTAAATAAATCTTTCATTGTCTTTATGTCTGACTTCAGGGACTTGCGTTTTAATTGTTCTCTCGAGGGTTGACCAGCGCAGCCAATAAAGACTGCAGCTTTACTCACCATGTTCACTGCAAGGATTTCAATCAGCTGTGCTCTTGCCAGTAACCACTCATATGCTATCCAGAGACCGTTTCCCTCCCAGGTCGTCAAATAGGGATGCTCTGTTGCTGCTAATCTGTCTTCTGTCTTGCATCTTTAAGAGACGCTGAGGGATTTCAGTATAAACTTTGACGACAATATGAGATACTCAGAGTATGACTGAGAAATGTAATGCTGTAAATGGGAAAAGTCATGATTGGAAACAGGAATGAAACAACCTTCTTCCAGTGAATGACTGCCGTGGGGGTCGCTGGAATCTGCTTTGCACACATGTCTTGTGTAGTCCCGTGTAGTCTATGTCGAGTTTACGTTTGTGTTTTACTGTCAAGTCATTTTTCTCTGAAGTCCAGACAGAGCCAATTAATAGGCAGGAAATGAGTCAGGTCCCGACTGCAAGTGAGGTTGATGTCTAGAGGAAATGACCGCGAATGACCAACTGAGAAAGGAGAATGACTGATCTGGGACTGGGAGTGTGTGCATGCATACATGATTCTTTCCCAGTATGATCAATTCTCCTTTGTAATGTGATATAGCTTCATTTAATCGCGAAATATGAAGCATTTTATGAGACTGACTTAGTTTAGGGCTGAAGTGAGTCAGAATATATTTTTCCTGCAAGACCCAACAGGTATGGATAGAGCAATTGTCTTTTCTAGCCAGAATTCACAGACTACATTTTGTTTACAGGGACTCTTTTTGTGTCTGCATGTTTTGCAAAGAAAGCTCTTAATTGTATCCTGCCAAGGGACACGAGTGAATCGATATATAGCCTGCTGCAGTGATGTTTTGCGCACACAATTTTATATTGATGATATTCAGATTAGTAGTATATTTTAGATGTTAGCCAAGCTAATTATCGATTTTTGTATTTTGGCTCCTGAAAGCCATGTAGCTATAGCTTAATTTGTTTTTTCATAGCTATAGAACTGTCTTATTTTTTTAAGAGTAAAGTTACGTTGTTAATTATAGATTTGTAATTGAAATTCTAGAACCACGTTTACTAACTTAGCATTTATGATGACTAGCAACTAGCATTGAGCTAGCGATTAGCATATAACCTAGCGATTAGCGCATTAGCTTGCAAACGCTAGCATGCTAGCTCAGCCTATTTGTCATATAACAGAAAAGTAGGACACAGTGTTTAGTTTTATTTTACCAGATTTTCAAAATTAAATAGCGGGGCACTATATAATATACAGTACAATAAATTTCACCAAATTTCATCATAATCTAAATCAGTGCTATTGGAAGTTGACTGTGCCGTTTACCTCGCACCGGTCAAACATTGGAACATTGGAAATATACCGCTAGCAAGCTCAGCTTGCGTTGTTTTGACCAGCGTGTGGCGACCACAGTGAATAGTAGGACTACATTTCCCATGATTCTTAGATGCGAAAGCAGGAAGTAGTTCCAGTTCCAGTCACTGCCTGCTACACAAGTCTGTCCTGCTACCAATTAGATGCGGAAGCGAATGAGAACGCAAACGTGAATTTGGAGGTAAATAGGAACAAACTTAACAGTTAAATTTACTTCGAATTGTTTTTATAGTATGAATCTCTATGACAACTGTGTGATTGACATACACAACTGTCTAGTTCTTGCAGGAACGTAGCAAGGGCAGAATATGTATGATAAACAAATGATCGATGTCTTGTGAGATACATGACGGTTCTTCATTGCAATGTATTTCTTGTTTAGCAGGAATTTCTCCGGAAATATTGTTTAATATTTATTTTCCCATTTTTTAGATTGGTATTATATACTATGTATAATAATTGGTATTATATTCCGCTTGTGTGCCTGTGTTTCCATTTCTTTGCATACGTGTGTTTTATTCCTAATGGTGGTCGCATCATTTGGTCTGCTGCATGAAAACAAAAAGACCTCTCTCCCATGGTAGGCTACCTTTCGCCGAGGGGAGAAGCAGAAACAAGGCAGCTTGTTGGGCTCTCTTAACATCACTCCTCCAGAGTACTTTATAGGAGGGTCAATGTAGTTAACTAGTGGCAGGCGTTCAGATGGGTTGTGCTGCAACTTCAAACAGACAACATTATGGCTGTGCACGCTCACAGGATATTGCACTGTAAGGCCACTGGACGGGGCTGCATTACAGAGAGGAGGCTTTGTATCAAGCCCATTAGAGCTCTAAACCAACCCTAATGAAGCTGTTTCCTTTACAAACTGAATGGCTCAAGGGAAACTGGGTCTAGATTTTAATAAGACCTCCTCCAATCCCTACTAATATGCTGGATTTTTTTAAATTATTATTTTATTCAAGGTAGTAAGGAGTTGACTAGTGGTCCCACACAGTACCACCCTTGGAAAAGTTAATTACGCATGATTAATGGAGCGTTTTCCTTGCAATGATATCTGTGACAGCACAAAGCTGTCGTAAGGCTTGTCAGGCCCAATTCGAGCTGAATAAGTATTTATGTGATCGCATGTGATGGGGCTCCTCTCAGCAGCACCAGCCCTCATCAATCAAGCCCTGCTGCACGCAGTAGTGGGAAATTGGTCTATCAGCGTGGCTGCCTCCCCCCCACTCCCCAAAACCGCCGCCACCACCTCAGCCACCTCCCTCCCTCCCCATTCAATCAGGCCTGGGGCTACAATGCTTCTTTAGCTCTTACTTCTGACCAACGCAGAGGTCACGGGGGGAAAGTGGGAGCCAGAGCCGAACCCATCCATTACAGCTCTTGTTTCTCTCAGTGGCAGCCGGACGGCGGGATTCTATTAAGAGCTTCGTCTATTCAGCACTGAGATTACACCAGGGCCTTCTCTCAGGACACACCTCGCCAACAGCCCCCGAGCCTTTGCCAAAACCTATAGCTAGCCTTGGGGCCATAGGAAATCACCCCTATACTACGTTTTTTTTTTTTTAAACAGCAGTCGTTGTGTTGTTTTTCTACAGCCGTAATGAGAAAGACCTACAGAGAGCATGAGAGCAAAAGACAGGGCAAGGAGCCTGGAGAGGAATGAAAGCAGACAGTTTAACCTGAACCTGATCTTGTTTGGGATGTGGACAACCCCTCCCAGTCTATGAAGGACCAAAACTGCCAAAATGAAAAATAAATAAATGACGAAATACATAAATAAATAAATAAATAAAAGTGAAAATAAAAACAGATATAAAAAATATATTTCAAAAATTAAATACAAAAAATAAATATAAATGGAACTAAAAACAACAAAAATATATATCCCTAAATAAGTAAATAAAAGTAAAAATAAATGCAAAAATAAAAACTGAGATTCAAAAATAAATATCAAAAAAAAATTATAAATAGAATGAAATATCAATCAATCAATAAAAATGCTCTGCTCTCATTTATTTATTTCATGCTGCTCTGTCAGGTCAAAATGTCATTTAAATGAGGGGCCGGCTTGCATTGAGAGTTCCAGCAATGGACGACAATCTTGTCCACTGTCACCACAACTTGTTGTCGAGCAACTCAACTCGCAAGTTGTGGTGACAGTGGACAAGATTGTCGTCCGTTGCTGGAGCTCTCCATGCAAGCCGGCGAGACTTCCTTGTTCGCCGACCTGCTCACTCGACCAATGAAAGGCAGTTTGCAACGGCAGAGCCCAACCCAAGACACGCTTAAGACCGCCTCCTCATTTGAATAACATTTCGTTCTGGCTGCGTCTGCAGCATGAAATACATAAATGTGAGAGCAGAACGTTTATATTTATTGATTGATATTTAGTTCTACTTATATATTTATTTTTGTATTTATTTCGACATTTGTTTTTATTTATTTTTTTACTTTTATTTATTTTGGTATATATATATATATATATATATATATATATACATTGTACATTATGTATATTGTTGTTGTTTTTTCCATTTGTATTTAATTTTTGAATGATATTTTTCATATATATTTATTTAGTCATTTATTTATTTTTAATTTTGGCAGTTTTTGTCGTCCATATCAGTCTGCTTGCCTGCACACTTGCCACTGAGCTTCTATCACACTGACACACGGCCAAGAGGAATTAACACTCACATGCACTAAAGAAAATCTTCCTCTCAAAGTGAAGATGAAATGCCTTAGCAATGGTGCAAAGAGATGCAGACCATCTACACTTTTATAAACACACTTCCGCGAGTAACATCTCAGTCACGACTCAGCTGCAATTACGCAATAAACATGTCCCGACGCCACATCAAGCTGTCACTCCGCTGATGTTTAAGAAGCTCGTTTGTCTCTAGCATGCCAGGAGGGACTCTTCATTTACTTCACATGCACCATCACATTAGAGTGAGAATGGAGGGGAGTGCTGCCAAGGTCGTGGCCCCGCTTGAACAGATGGGGGGGTCTTCCCGTCAAGGAGGAGGAGAGAGACAGGGCTTCTGTCAAACAAACAGAAATTTAAGACACTTCCTTCTATCAGGATGTCCACTTTGTGTACATACTCTCTTGAGCTTGGTTATGAACAACCCTTCTGTCGTATAAACAACTGTAACAAAGTGCATTTATCAGGGATAGAGAGTTAAGGGTGTGAATAAAGCAGGATGTTCTTTTGTCCAACGAGACCCTAATGTCAAGTCATTGTATTAGAAAAATATGTAATAAGAAATGGAGAATCCGATAAGAAAAGGGCTGGCGATTACCAACCAAGGTGCCATGAGAGATCCTCAGGGAAAATTATTTCGCTTCCAAAACTTATAATTTTTGTATTAATTCCAAATATATTTTTGCTCTCCCATCTATGCCAATGGAGTATAGTGACAAAAAGAACAACTACATTCCCTTCCTTGAGACTAGATTAGTAGAAGGCACAATAAACATGCATGTGCATCCACCTGTTGCAACTCATGCAGAATAAGTCAGCGCTTCCTCCAAGTAGAGAGCTTTGTGTTCAATTCAATCGTTTTTTAGTGTGCTGGGATTTTATTTTCCCCTAATGTGCTGTAGAATGAGTATCTAGGCTAGATTGTTTCGGAAAAACTGCAGGAGTTTCATGTGGTCAAATCTACATTAAAGTACTTCGAATTTCCAAATTCTGGACTCCTACTGAAACCTTTTGCTCGCCTTTGAGAGACAGATGGACTCGGCAAACTTTCTACAAGACTTCAGAGTGACTGTTTTTAGAAGAATATGTTTCGGACAAAGGTCATAAGCAAGCACAAAAGTCCACCTCATTCGTTGTGTAGTATTCTCCACCTTCCTCGATGAATTTGAAAGATGGACATTCTCTGTAATCTCAGAAAAGGAGATTGTGGCTTTTGAGATGAAATGCCATTGTTGTTGACTGAGGGTCCCCGATACAGTAAATAGAAGTTAGAACCAACAAATCCACCAAAAGTGAGATAACTTCAGCCAATGGGATGGGCAAACATCCCTCCATGCATTTTCTTAACCGCTTATTCCTCACTAGGGTCGCGGGGGTGCTGGAGCCTATCCCAGCTGGCTTCGGGCAGTAGGCAAGGTACACCCTGAACTGGTTGCCAGCCAATCAAAGGGCTCACAGAGACAAACAACCATTCACACTCACAATCACACCTGCGTGTCTTTGAAATATGGGAGGAAACCGGAGTACCCAGAGAAAACCCACACAGGCACGGGGAGAACATGCAAACTCCACCCAGGAAGGCCGAAGCCCGGACTCGATCATACGTTCTCTGCACTGGGAGGCGGACGTGCTAACCAGTCAGCCAACGTGCCGCGATCGACAAACACCTTCTTGAAATTGTGAAGAAGCGCAGACTTTCTTGGTTTGGCCATGTTATAAGATTAGCACCAAGCCTTACACAAGCCATCAAATAACTGTGGAAGGAAAGTGAAGACGAGGTCACCGCTGGGCTAAAATCAAGACATGGACAATAACGCCATTCAACCAACTTCCGGACATCACCAAAGACCGACAGGCGGATGGACTTAGTGTACTTGTACTGTATCTCATGTCCTCTATGATCCTATTCTCGGTGGACTGAGGAGCAGTTATGGTGGAATAGAAAATTGCCCTCTACAAATTGTTCCCACAAAGTTGGAGGCATAGAAAATATGAGAGAGCTTCTGAATTGAGTGTAAAACATTCCCGTCAAGACTTTTAAGTTCTGAAGGTCAAAGATCAAAGGTTTCATGTACCAATGACAACTCCTGAGTTTCGATGCTCAGGGTGGGTCAGCACGTGAGGATCGCTCCCGCGGTGTTTTGTCGCTCCGTTTGGAATTTGCGGCATGAACGCTAGTTAACAGGATGGGAATGCTTCTTCAGGGGTAACGTAATCAGGGCCAACTTCCTCCGATTCAGAAGCCGTAAGCGTCGCTCTCCGCCTCTTTTGTTTCAGCCCAGCAGTGCTGACAGCAGGGAGGAAGCAGCCATCTGATGGTCAGAGATGATGAAAATGAATAAACACCATATCCAGGCAGGGAAAGAAAGAAGTTTAGCAAACTTGGATGTGACTAATGTGTCTGTGTGTTGATGTGTACTCGTGCCATCTGTGCACCCACATTCTGGCCGGCGAAACACTCCTTAGTGAAGAGTTGTGTGTGGGATACTCGGTAGTGGCTGCTCTGTCGGGTCAGTCATCATCTCCAGCTGCACGCCTGGCACTTTTGTCTTTGTTAAATGTTGTGTGACATTGAGATTTTCCAAAGTGCCATCTAGATAAAGAAGTGCAAAGAGAGAAAGAAGAAGAATGGGAGGGAGTGGAATTCGGATAAGAGCTGAGATGGTCTGGTCATAGTCCAGCGGTTGTTCATCTGCGCCTCGGCTCTAGATCTATCTGCTCTCTGCCTCCAAAGAACTCACACGCACTCCTTCATCATTTTTGTCCTCACACACACACATGCAATGGCACCAACTCATCATACTGTCCACACACACACACACACATATCGCTCCATTCTATCACCACGGTTCCAGATCCTCCATCGATCCTCTCGGCTCACCGGCCCCACAGCAGACACCTGCAGGTGATTGATCCCCAAATCAGTCTCACACAATGCCAGAGCAGTAAAAACCATAACAGCCCATCATAAAAGCTGATTTATCTCCAACAGGGCCTCAGCCACACGGTTAGAATATTAACCCAAAAGTGTATAACACCTGAATGATTGGTCTGGAATTGAATAAACCCGACAAGCAGTGATGCTCGTATCTGATGGGTCTATTACTAAAATGTGTCATGTGTGATTCCATTATGTTAGAATGAAGCAAATACAACTATAGTGGATGTGCTTGTGTGCATTTACATGTCATCATATTCAGTACAGTATCATAAATGACGTCGTCAGCATTGCAGATTTTCAGAAGATTTACATTTTGGCTTTAAAAGAACAGAGACCTGCATTTAAAAAAAATATATATATATATATATATATATATATATATATATATATATATATATATATATATATATATATATATATATATATTACGTTTGAACGTATTTACAAGTATGTTCAAATGTATTTGCAAATTTGTTGAAACATATTAGCAAATAAGTGAATTTAAATGCATTTGAACAAACGTATGTGCCAGTCAGATGTTTACTCCGTAGTTCCGTTCCGCAGTTGTCCCATTTCACCTCAAAACGCAATATTTTTATATTTACCTTTAAAATAGATTGGGGCTAGTTAGGGCAATCTACAACATAAGTTTTCAACCGATGCAAGGCAAAGGAAAAGTGAATTTTTTTAAGTATAACGGCGGAATGCAGATTACCTCTATTTGATTTATTTTTTATTTTTTTTATTTACAATGAAGCATGTGTGCCAATTTACTGATTTATAGATTACTTTAAATCAGGGGTGCTGGGCGATTAAAATTTATAATCATAATTAATCGCTTGACTTCAATAGTTAAGTCACGATTAATCACAAATTTTATGTCAGTTTTAAACGTACAATAAGATGTACAATAAAAAAAAGTTTTCATACAATTTTTTTTGAACTAATAGAAATATGGCTGCATCTTTTAGTCATTGATACAGTCATTTCATAATAATTCATAAAATTTAGTTAAAATTTAAAAAGATGTACTATACTGAGTATGATATTGATTTGTGTTGAGGTAATTTTTCTGCCACTAGATGGCATAATTGCATTTGTGAGACATTTTTCTTTTCATATTAAGAGCTCTTCAATTTTTAACATCAAGTAAATTCTGCATATTTTTAAAATTGTAAAATACAACTTGACCCCAGTCTCCACAAATATATGCATTATTATTAAAGTGGACATGTCTGCCGTGTTGCGACTGGAATTCCCCCAGTAAAGGCTTAACAAGTAAGGGCCGGTCATTAATAATTTGTTTAAAAAAAAATTGTGGCGTTAAAGGAACTTTAAATTAACTCAAAATTAACACACTCATTTTGACACCCCCCCCCCACTTGTGATTTTTTTTTCCAGATTGTTGTAATCATTTTTTTTTTCAAGCCAACTCAAGGAGACCATTTAAACATAAAATAAATGATTATAGGAGAATAAGCATGTCAAATCACCTTGGTGTTTTTGTTACGTGTTCTTGTAGGAAAGATTTAAAGGAGTATTGTGTTCGAGCGTTAGTCACAGCACAGCAGCAGTGCTTCAGGTTAAATCTAATTCTAGCCTAACTCAGCACTGCTTTGATGCTACTGAAAACCAGTGAAGCCTTTAATGGGAGTCACTCCGTGTCGCTACGTTACTGTTGCTGATTTGTTGTTTTTGCAGGTAATTCTGACTTTAATCATCGCACTTACACACTCAGCTACTGACCTGAGCTGTAAAGCAGATCGAGTGGGCTGTGGTCTCACATTCTCTCGTTTTTTCCACTTACATTCTTTAACACCTTCTCAGGTTACAACGTTCTACACTTATAAATTTTGAATGAAAAAAAATAGAATAGATAAATAATATAGAAAAACACAATTATTTCAAACCGAACAAGGGCTTCCCTTACATGTTCAAAGATTTATCTTCTTCAAATTCCGTTACATTTGCTGCACTTAACTGACAAGGAAGTGTTGCTTTTCTTCCGTCACAGTGAGCAAGTCTAACATTTCAACCTGATACCCGCCAACATTAAATATTAGCCTTCCAATTGGACACGCCACAGGAAAAGCAAATTGTCTCAGTATTCCATCTGCAGCAGGACTTTAAACGTTAGACTGGAGATAAACGTAATGAATGTGTGACACTTGCTCTCGCTTGATCTGAAGTGCCGTGTTCAATTCCATCACGCTTTACCTCCGCAACATAAAAAAGCTCTTTTAAAGATGATATCTATGAGCGTTTGAGAGCCAATTTGTTCACCCTGCGGCGAACGGCAACATGCTCTAATTACCTCGCTCGCCTCCTGTCTCAACAGGGCTGAGTGGGGCTGTTTAAGTTTCCAGTCCATTCTGTACATGTCGGAGCTGTACACTCGTTGAATTTATGTCTGCAAAAGCTGCCCTTTGCCCTTTGTGTAGCTTTATCGCACCCTATAGCCTACATACAGTGTAGCCCTGTATGCCGAGGCTCCATAGAGGAAGTGTCAGTGATTACTATACAGCTTGAAGTACTTTCAATACATCCCTGGCATCCCACCATTGTCATGCGCCCCCCAGCTTCATTTTCAAAGATGGGCTTTTTTGTACATGCATGAATTTCGCCTACTTGAGCAGATAACCACATCATAAAAGTATCTCCTTCTTGACGGTTCTTCAGTGCAACGTTCACATATTTTGAATCAGTGTATTTTATCGAACATAATCTGCTTAGAAATAAAGTTTGGGACTGGCTATATCTAAAAACACACCAATTATGTTAACATGTTAGACTTGGATCAAAATCACACTGAATCAATTCTATCTGAAGGCCGCCAATGACCAACGCCTAGCAGGTGTGAGGGATTCTTGTGGACCGGGTGTTTTGGGCTGCATCCATCCATCCATCCATCCATCTATCCATCTATCCATCTATCCATCTATCCATCTATCAATCTATCCATCCATCCATCCATCCGTTATCTATCTGATTCGGGCCCATGTGAAAACGATAGCTAGCTAGCGAGCTAGCAAGCTAGCTATTTAGCTAGCTATCTACAATGGTGCGCCCAGGGATTCAGGCCCATGTGAAAAAGACATACTGTATATATATTTTTAGGCCCTCCATGTCAGTGCTGTATATTAAAAAAGAATATTTTCTAGGGCTCCCATCAGTCGTTATTTTTTTCTCTCTCCCTGTCTCTGTCTTTTAATCTTTCTTTCTGTCTATAAAGAAACGAGAGCCATATGCTTTACGTTGCGTAATGGCTCAATTGAACGTGAATGTTGTCTTTATTTAATTGACAAAAACAAATAAGTCTGACCCCTTGCTCTAGTACTAAACTGATGCTTAAATATAATGATAATGAAATTGACATGTTGGCCTATAGACTCTCACACAGAGCTGTCAAAAGCAAAACAAACAGTGTGAACACAAAATATCCAGGTGCTAATTCAGCAAACATGTCAGTCGTGTTTCTCGCAGGCCACAGAATTTGTCAGAAAATCATCCTATACTCGCTCTTTCTGCCGGAATGCCTGACTGACCCCCGGCAAATGAAAATAATCCACAGTAATTAGAAGTGGGCTGGTCTGGTCCTGAGAGCCCCCGGGAGGCCGGGTAAACATGGCGGAGGGGCCAGTGGAAGGGGAAGGGGGTGAGCTGACCTTGTCCACATAAAGCAGTGATTTATGAAGTGCAGGGCACAGCAGCAGGGCTTCTGTCTTCTCCTGCAGAACCAAATTACTGAGGTGGAGATTAACACACTACTCACGACAGGCCTACTTCCAGGCCCAGCAATTTTTTTCTATTTACATTTTCTCCTTTCATTTCCTCCACTCTGTCTTAATAGTAATTGGTATGGACCGTATGGACACGGGGTCGATCTAAAGCAGCAGGATTATACCACTGTACACTAATCTGGGGTCAAGGATTTTTAGGTTCGAGGTAAAATTGATGTGTCTGTCTTAAGCATTGTGTATCTGCAGCTTTTCAACCCATCTCTGGGAGGTCTTCCCAATGAATGGCGGGCCAGTTAATGGGGATTTGGCTGCAATGCCGACTTTCTCTCCTTTTCCTCACGGTGCCCTCCTATGCAGGAATGCACCGCACGGGCCTCCGCAGTGTCTCCATGTGGAGCTGTCTGCATGGCTGGAGTCGGTTTGCAACCCACACGGGAATCCCCCCTCTTCAGTCCCATTTTGACTTACAAGGAGCCTGAGTCTAGCAGCAAAGTCCAAATCAGCTGTCAAAAACATTTAAAATCAAAAACATTTAAAGTCAAAAACATTTAAAAACAAAAAAACATATGATCCGTAATGCTGCACCTCAGCTAAATTAAAAAGAAGAAATTTCACCATAAACTTGTCTGCAGTCATGTATGAAAATATTTTTTTTCCATGACTGAACTCCCAAAACAAACAAGAAAGCCGCAAGGAAAATTTGCAGTGCTTGAAAGCCTCAGCATTAAACATGATTTGAACACTTAAGATCCAAATAGGTATGAAAATATTGTGTTGTGTAGATGGAAGTAATATAGCCTGAAGCTGCCATGTGTTGAGTTTGTAAAGTGTTGATAAACAGCTTTCCACAATCTTTACAGCAAAGGCGTCCAGTGATTCAGATAAAGCACATTTATTTCATCTAAGTTTTTATGGCTCAAATAAATGCAAATGAGTGCTTTGCATCGTTTGTTCAGACTGTTTAAACAAACGATCACCCATCACATTCAGGTGAGAGCAAATTGCATTGAAACATGAAACGAATTATAATGATTACATGCAATAATATAAGACTGTATGAGAAATGTTGAGTTTTATAATTATTCCACTGCTTTAATTTTGCTTAAATGCCTATGCTGTCCGACTTTCCATTCAGAACAATTGGAAGTTGACTTCAGTGCTGCATGCCATCTGCTGGCGGGGAAGGGAAATGCAGTGTGTACTGCTGTAGCGGGCATTAGGGGGTCCTGCTACACTGTTACTCCTTTTTTTGTTTGTACCCCCACAAATCTGGAGTGTGCGTCTTTCCCTTTGCATGCAGAATCAGAATGCTGGATCAGACGCGAAAAGGCCATGAAGCCTTCTCAGATTACTTGTATTTAATAAACAATGCATCATAAAACAAATCCCTCATCCTGACAGGAAGAAAATAGAACAGCTCATTCGGCTTGAGCTTTCCCAATTTATGGCTAAATTAAAAAGGCTTCCAACAATGGACAAGTCGAGGAGAGGCAGGAAATCAATGAGCGGGCGGACCGGGGTCTCTGTTCGGTTCTCAGGGAGCACAAAACGATGGGAATCGGTGGCGGGGTCCTGCCTTATTTACACATGATTTTTCCTGTCCTTCCTGCACATTTGCTCCGCGATTTGCCAAAACAATGGCTATTATCTGGGATGGAAGGTCAATGTCACAGAGTTGAGGCGTTATTCATCATCATCTGCTCGCGCCGCAGCCCTTGATCAGCTTTATGAGCTGCCTGTAAGAAAGTCGACTGGCTTTATTTTTGCGCATCCCGACGTGTCTTAATTTTGTTACAAATCACACTGATTCTTAGATCAGCTTCTCGCACAGATGTCCTTCTAAAATATAACCCTGAAATGAAGCTCATTAGAAAACAAACTAATCGTTCGGCCACCATTGTCGTAAAACGTCTCATGAACCGACACCGTGTGTCGTGAACAAGTTTGGAGAAGATGTGAACAATGGCTCCCTTTGAAGCTTCTGTTGGTTCATTAAAGTGTGCCGGGCCAGTTCATCCCTTTAGAAGCCCCATCTCGACCTCTCTCTGACCCCGCTCAACCTCTGCGACCCAGAGCCCCCGTCACTTTACAATTTACTGCGGAGAGGAGTCGCTTCCGCCGGGGGGACAGTCGCGCAGAATGGGGCCGTGAGGATGGATGTCGCTTTATGGGATCATGCGTCAAAAAAAAAAGGAGAGAGACGCACAGCAAGAGAAGAACTCTTAAAACGCTGCCTTTATCATATAATTGATACATCCCGAGCATCACAATAAGAGGAGGAGGTGGGTGGTGGCTGTCTGGCTGCCGGGGGGGACACCTGGATGCGTCAGGACAGGAGGGGTGACAAGAGAGGAGCGGACGAGTCGCGCACAGTGAAAAGTTGCAAGCGAGTTGATGTACCGGAGGGAATTGCAGCCGGGACGTCTGCGCCGGGACACTGCGAACAGAATCGAGATGTACCAGACTGATCCGTGAAGGCAACGCGCTGATGAGAGGACTGGAGTTGAGAAAGCACGCGGTGTGTGGCGGACAGTGAAGTGCGCGCGCACCGGAGGATCGAGTCTTACTTGGAGACCTTGCATAAAACTTTTTTTTTAAATGTTTTTATTTTTATTACAATTAAAAATGGACGTCGCATCGTAACTGACGAGATTGAGTTAATTTTAAAAAAAAATCCCCAGCGATCATTTGAAGCGGAGTTCCATCACTTTTGCTCACTTGCACGCGCACTTCTTATCCCCAAGTGCTTGAACGCAAACCACGTCCAACGGTAAGGAAAAAACGACTTTGTGAATTAAAACCTTTATTTGATATTTATTTATTAGAGAGTTCGCTGTCGCTGTCGAGGCAGATTCTGTCTGACTTTTAAATTCGTTCAAGACGGGAAGACAATGCTGGAGAGCCAAACAAAAGGATTCAGTCAACCTTGATAATATATTCTTGTTTTATGTTGAGAAGTTATTTGAGCCTTGGGCAGTGTTTTTTTTAAGCAATCTGTTAGAGACAGACACTTGTGAATTATTTTAAAAGCTGAAAGAAAGCGAGAAACAAAAAAATTATATTATCTTTTAAAAACGACGTCACTTCATGCAACTCGTTAACAGTGTCCACAATATATTTTTTGAGATATTGTTTTATGTTCTATAACATTTTTCATGATTATTTTTTATAATGCATTTACTTTTCGTGTCAAGAAATGTATGAGCAAAGCGTCACAGGCCATGTCCTATTACTGTTGTCCCTTCAGTTTAAAATTGTTACATTTATTAATCTGTCCTTGTTAAAAACGTTGTGTATGTGGAAAAATGTGCTTTAATTTTTTTTGTGTGTGTGTGTCTCAACCAATAAATAAATTGAATACTGGTATTTTGTAACTGTAATTGGCTTTTATTTCTCCCAGCTCACTTTATTATTATTATTATTATTATTATTATTATTATTATTATTATTATCATTATTATCATTATTATTATTATTATGATTATCTTTATTATCATTATTATTATTACATGCATACGTCCATGTTATGTCTACATGTATAGGCTATACATACGAAGGGCTAGTTGAAAAAAAAAAGTCATGACAACAAAACACATTTCATTGTTGCCTCTTATTTCCCAGTTTAGATGTTAAAAATATTTAAAATCTGCCTTCATCGCAAACGTCAATTTCCACAGTGACTCTCAACATCCGAAGCCTATTTCTCAGTGGGAGGGCTACACCAGTAACCTGGACTGATATTGATCTCTACTTGTCTCTCTCCCCAGATCTTGGACGGGTCAGGCCATGTGAAATATTGTGTGGATGCCAGTAAACCAGATATCGGGAGCTGGCTGAAGTACATCCAGTTTGCTCCCACTGCCAAGCAGCATAACCTGACAGCCTGCCAGATAGATGATCAGGTATGTGAAGATGCTTGCAGCGTGCCCATGAGATCAATACACACTAGATTAAAATAAAAGAAAAGATTTTGAATTCCCAAATGATGATTGGAAAAGTATGCATTTTTAACTGCCCTGCTTGCTGTTGTTGCCTTGGAAAGTGTTATTGTGATTCCCGTCAGATAGTCCCATGTGCGACTGGCCCACCCTGCTCCCACTTCTCTCTCTCACACACACACGCGCACACACACACACAATGCAGCTCACTGCAGACTCTTTGCGTTATCAGCGTGTGTTTTCATTCTGTAATTGTATGCTGGCTTCTGCCGTGCGAGGACCACAGGCCAGGATCAGAGGCGGCCCGTGGAGATGATATTTCCCCACACTTCCCTGTCACGCTGGCGATATAAACTCTTAGATATGTCAGGAATGTCACAGTCTTTTGCTGCTCACCTGGCTGTAGTCAGAGGTGCGTGCTGCCCACATGGGGGTCTGTTCACCTCACTAATCCCACTCAGCCATTCCTTCAGAGAGGCTGGTGGGCAAGAGACTAAACTTTACCTGACACGCGTGTAGAGCATTCCATGGCGTGACCTGTGTGGAAAGAAAAGGAGTTTAAGCGCCATGCTTGTCACTGAAAAAAAAAGTTATTTGTGAGGAAAAGATGAACAGTAAGTCGCTTCTTTTCACAGCAGTTGTTTTGACATTATAAAACAGTAAAATAGTACACATGGGAAGCAGGGTTGATGCACTGATTGATGCTTTTTTTTTTTTTTTACTGTGTAACGTTGGGACATGGGCCAAAGGTGTAAATAATAATAATAATAATAATAATAATTCAATACTATTTATTTATAAATAGAAAGGTGACCAAACTTCCTCTTTTGCTTAGACATGTCCACTTTTTACATCCTGTGCAGGCTTCATAGGGTTCATGAAAATGTTCAGTTTTCAATTGTTTTGACCAATTAGCATATTTTGAATTTGACTGACACTTTAAGCGACAAATGGGAGGCCGACTGCACCTACCCCGACAGGTCTGCTCCTACTTCGATCATGAGGGGTGTAAGGGGAAAACAAAGTTGAGTTTTGTGTGCGCGCATGTTATTATTTTCATATATATGAAATTAATTTTATATTTCTTTTTTAAAGAAAAGAGTAGGTCAGCTTTACGTACCTCACTTTGTGAGTGTTCAAATGAGGTGCGGAGCGTAATTTTAGCTCACTAGTAGCGCTCTGCGCTCCCAAATGGAAGACATGGTCTGGGTATGGGTTCGATCTCCCAAAATGGAAGATGGATGGATAATAATAATAATCTTCATCATCATCTTATTATTATTATTATTATTATTATAGATGTTTAATATCACTTTTTTCTTACCGATACCAGTATGAGTACTCAACTCTTGAGCAATTAATGATACCAAGTACTGATACCACTAGTACTTTTGATTCACAAAATGTCCCCCGAAAAGTAATGGCAGATCATTTTAAAGACCTATATATCCCATCATAGCAGTATTTTTCAAACTGCATGAAATTAATGGCAATTCTCTCTTCTTGCCGCCGTTGCAAGTATTGATATCGGCCCGATACCGATACCTGGTATCTACTTTTAAAACCATCCACCCTTGAGAATTCGAATGCTCCCACCTGTTTCTTCCAAGAAACAAGAATAACATGCTAACTGACAAATGTATGGCTTTGTTGAAGGTCTTACCGAGTAACATTCCAGTCATTCGAGCAATAGTAATGCTGGACTAAAAATGTCCCGCAGTTCTGTAACTTTAACATGTAATTCAAAGGAAAGTGATGTGTCGGGTATTCTTGCTCCTAAAAGGAATCCCTGGCCATGTTGCCTTGAAAGACACAAGATGTCTGGAATCACTTGGCCTCCGTGTTTCCAAAGTGACAGGCAGACAAACAAGCAGAGAGAACCGTGCGCGAGGTGTGACTCGCTGTCAACACGGCGGTTCTGCTCTGGTTGCCGTGTAAGGCTCCGACAGGTTCTCGGACATGGCTGTGATGAGGTGATTGTTAACTATTACACACTGTCACAGCGCAGTACAATGTGCCGTCTTTAAGCCTTCCGGCCGACATTGATGTTTTTGAAAACACACTGTAGCGCCTCACAATGCCTGTCTGCATGCTCAAATTGAATAGACTAAATGTGGGGTGGTCTTGCAAAGCCCCTGTCACTTTTTTGCGACCGTGTGCCGCTTATGAGGGCTTTTTTGTTTGCGCTTTTGCAGTCCGAGTTCACACATTCAAGTTTGAGTGTGCATTTGAGCATCCATGTAAGACGGGAAACGGTTCGTTGTGGGCTGTAAATGGCAACTTGCACAATACGTGAGTCCAACAGGTTTTTACAACCGCAGAGAAGTGCTGAGTCTGAACTCAGCTTGAAGCCACACGCACGCACGAACCGCCACCAGATTTGAACAGAAGAGACAGAGTGGGGCTCCCTGGAGCTTACACCGCTGCTAAATCTCTTCGGAGAAGTGGATTTCAACCAATCCGGCGCAAAACCTTCCACGGAGATGATTTGCCGTGTGATTTATATGACGACACTGTCATATAAGCTCAGCAATTTCCAGGTGTGTTGGTCATTATGGCTCACTCGCGAGCTCCAATTCAGCCCTTGCAGTGTGAAAGTAAAACCTCTTATTTCTGACCCAGTTCTGTTTACCATAAAACTTTATGAGCAAATCTCAGGAGGGGTGAGTGTGTGAGTGAGGAAGGAATGAGTAAGGAGAGAAGGGGAAAGAGCCTGTTTTGTCTGTTGAAGAAACTGTTTGGGATTTTTTTTTCTTCTCTCCCCGCCTCTCTTGCACTCTTCACGTCATTCATCATAAAATCATCTTTAGGACTTTGAGAAACAGTATTTCGTCAACTTCAGGTGAACATTCGACAGTGCAAGGTCAAGAGCTAAACAAAACCTACATAGTAAATTTCGTACATTTACATTTAATATTATATTTGGTCCCAATCTAACCAGAGTAAAATTTACAGTTGAAAGAGAGTAAAATGTAAATTGAATGTAAAAAGTATACTTTTTTTTTTTTTAGACTGGTTGGTCCCAATCTTTTTAGAGTAAAATCTACTCTATGAATTTACTGTGTAACTTTCCAAAATAAGAGATAAGAGATAAGAAATAAGAGAGGAATGAATACAAAGATTGTAGTTTTACAGCTAATATGAAATGACAAACATGATTAGAATCACACTGTCGAATGGTAAATGAGCTTCCACTTGTAAAGCGCTTTTTATTTTATTTTTTACCTCACTTAACATTGTTTCCTCATTTTACCTTACTGATGACGCAGCATCACGAGCAACTGGGGCTCCACAACCTCTGGGTTGGGCGATGACCACTCAGGCGTTGAGCCCGCCCCCCCAAAAAATGTATTGCAATATCATGTTTTAATGCACACAAAAAAATAGTTTTTTTAATATTAAAAAAAAGTCAGTTATTGCGATTTTTGTGTTTTTGTTGTTGAAAAAAATCAACTAATGTCACTCAATGTCTGAATTGCATCAAGATGGACTTTAAAGAAAGGGGAAAAACTGATTTCTTAATGATTAACAGAACAATGATCTACTTATTATTTTATCCTTCCATGATGCAAAGGATTAATTCATAGCAAATAACTTTTACAGCAACTGAAGCATTGTTAAAAAAGATTTTTATTCTTGACCCCCTGTCTTACAGTTGCATATTTGAAACCACGGAATTGAATGTAACTCAAAAATGTTGAATGTTGGCCAACACATTCTGAAGCCAATTAACCATCATAACCCTACATAAAAGACCCCTGAAGACAACAAATCTCCCATTCGCTTTTACAGTAAAAACAACACAACAATCAGCATGTTAATTAACCTTTATTATTAACCTTTAACATACAATTGACATGATTCTGTCCAATAATGCTTGCACTCACTCGATGATCCCAAAGGTTTGTTGAGGCTGTCTGTTGAAACCTTCCCTTAGGTGTGTGTTTCGTCATTAAGGTAATGTCTGTAATTAGTGTTTTAATAACGTGTGTCCCTCCTCTTAGCCTACTGTTTCAACAGGCTGCCAAATAGGTTATTAGTGTAATTATCATCATCCAGCTTGTTTAAAAACATTTCATACAATACTACAAAGGCATCTAAATGTTATGGTGTACTCACGCCCTAACAGGCGTGTTGATCTTCAGCCCATCTCACACCTAAAATTATGTATGTTTGGCACTGAGATCAGTACACTTTCCGTCTCTCGGCTTTCAAAAGGTGGCACGACTTTCCAACAAGTGCAACACAAATTTACTGTAATGTGATTGCTCCTTGCCAATTGTTTACAATTATCACTGTCTTGCATGATGTAAATACAACATTTGGGCAGTAGGATGGATGAAGTAGTAGTTGCGAGGTTCTGGGTTAGACAAAATCACCCATAGGTGTGAATGTTGTGTGTCTATATATACTCTACGTTTGACTGGCAACCAGTCCATGGCACAGTACACCCTCGGGGTGTGCCCAAAAATAGATTCTCATAAGAATTGCGATTCTCATTTCGTGCGATTCAGAATCGATTTTAAATGTCCCCAAATCGATTTTATTTAAATAATTTTATACTCTCTTCGAGCGGTGTGAATTGCCTAGTACCCGGCGATTCGATTCGTATCACGATTCATAGGTCACGATTCGATTCGATACCGATTAATCCTGAAACAAATCTATAAATTGATTATTGCGATTTAAAAAAAATAATAATAATTTAAAAAATATTAATCAGTAAACTTGTACATGTACACTGTAAGATTTGTATGAACATGTATTTATTTATCTGGAAATTCAGGCTTCTAACTGAGCCACTGCATTTAACAAACAGGTTGCAGTCTGTTTCATGTTTGAACAGCACTGAAATAAAATATTAAGGCTTAATCTTCCATTAATATAACATTCTTCCATGCTTAATGTCTGAATCCTAACCCTAAGTAAGACGTTTTGCTGAATATTTCTATAAAAAATTGATGTTTAAAAATCGATTCGGCCGCATATCGAATCGATTTGAGAATTGCGTGTTGTAATATCGCGATATATTGCCAAATAGATTTTTTCTAACACCCCTACTGTCTTCCCTTTGTTTGTGTGTGCCTTTATTGGGAGCGCTGTTCATGTTGTACCCGATTGGGCCACATAGGGGCAGTTTGGTTCCACGCGGCCTGACACACAGTTAAGTTGTAGCCACATTAGAGAGTAGAAGGAAAAAGTCCCAATCAAGTTATTCCAGTAAAAGTTGTTTTTTTACAGCGTGGAGCCATTCTTTTGAGTGATAAAAGTGCTGTGAGTAGAACACTAATTAGCATTAACGAGCCAGACCAATTCCTTGAACATCTATAAATTGAAGCAAAAATCATTGTCAATCAAATCATTTTTTTAATCAAAAATCGTCCCTAATCGAAAATTGATTCTGAATCGAATCGCACACCCAAAAATCGGAATCGAATCGTGAGACATTCAAAGATTCCCACCCTTAGTATACCCCCCTCAAACCCGATGATGAGCAATGATGAGTTTGAATGGCGTAGTCTGAGTACGCCCTTAATCTCATTCAGTCTATTGATTCTCACTTACTATTGAGTGAGGACATTTAAGCATTTCACAATCATTGTCGGTCACATAATTATATTATATTATAACTGTCACATAATTATAAACCAATGAGATAAGAAGTGAATAAGTGTCTTAACAAAATAAAATACATTCAAATGTTTGCATTCCTACAGTTTTCTTTTTTCCAACCTTCATAAGGCAAGCAGAAGTTTCCCAGTGATCATGATGGTATTTCATTTTATTTCACTTGTTTGAATGCCATTCGCTTTGGCTGACTCCATTGCTACTCAGAGCCTAATTCAAATTAACAAAATGTCCACGACGTAAGCGAAGTTAATAAATGATCAGGTAGTTGACCGCGATGATAAGAACAACATTTGTTATTTTCTTGAATACGTCATTGGGTTCTCATACATTACAGTACTTTTAAGAGGGTTTGTTTTCACTATAGTTAAAGTAAACCTGTCATCAGTGGACAACCCTGTGTTGTATCCATGTTCAGCAGAATTGAAAGACATGTTTATGCATTACGTTAGGAAAATTAGTCATTGATATTTTTCAAATAAATTATAGCAATGAGGCAGTAAATCTGTTCTCTACCATCAACCAATCTATTGAGTCATTTGTGTTAGTGATAGACTTATAATACCAATACCTTTTTAAAGCACAGTCCTTCCAGTTTGTTGGTCTTGCTGGTCTGCAGGTTTGGTGATTCTACATATTTCAGTTTTTGCTATTGAATTTGATGTGGATTTCAACTCAAGACCATCATTCATTTGGATTGTGACCTTGTATAACATGAAAGCGCTGCCAAATAGCATACAAGTCAATTGAATGAGTCACCAGAGTGTGACCTGAGTAAACGCTTAGCACTAATTACTTGGCTATTAACTAATGGTGACGAGAAAACAAGTTGGATTAGGTGCTTGTGCACTTTGATGGGAAAAGAAGCTTCGCAGAAAGATCAGATAAATAGTTTGCCTTTGTAGTGATGGATTTTATTCAAAGCTGCTGGGATTTTAGACAAATATTAACCGATTACAATGGGAGCATGTGGTGTCATCTGTCTGGATGCTGTGGAGAGTCTTTGTCATTACATTTTTTATTTTTTTTTGGAGAGCTCAGTATTGTTCATTCGATTTGACATGTCATCATTGCTCTCCTTTTTTATTTTTTATTAAAAAAAATTTATATATATATATATATATATATATATATATATATATATATATATATATTTTATTTTATTTTTTTGTATGTGGGTGAGGATGTGTATGTGTGTGTGTGCGTGCGTGCGTCTGAGCGTGTGTGTATTCATCAGTTCACCTAAAACCTATTAAAAAAAATCCCATACTAATAATATAATATAATAAGAAATTGCCAAATGCAGAAACATCAATATAAGTTATCACGATGTGGTGGCTCTCGCTAACAGGCAGAATTAAGTAACCAGAATTAGGTTAAAAAATTCTATATACGTAGAGCATGTTTCTATAAATTTTGAGATTTGGTTTTTATTTGAGGCAGATATTTTTTCCATTAAAATGTGATTGTCATTACAAACTCCAACACCCCAGTTATCTAATCTCTATAATAACCTGCTAATTTGAAACACTGTTTGGTAGATAACCGGCAGTCAGTGTGTTTGTGTGTGTGACGTACGAGTGATGACGGTTCGGATCAGGGTGTCTTCTGCTCTGGAATTAGCCAGTGTCTGTTTGTTTGTGTGTGTGTTTTTCTTTTCTTTTCAGTATTTGCCTGTGGTGACCTACGAGGAAGAGGTGGAGTATGGCAAGCCCTTTGAGCATTTATTCCATATCCTTGATATCAGACAGTAGTGTTTCTCACTAGTTCAGTCTTTGTCAGCACTAGTTGGACAATTAGCCACACTAGCTATGCACTTTGTCATACTAGTTGCACAGAAACTCTGACTAGTCACTCATTTTTAGCAACGTGTTAATTAGTCAAACGTGAATTATTCTCACTAGTGACATGTGTCCTATGATTTCCTTGCACTAGTTAGGTTGTGAGACCTGAAACATCCACTAGTTCTACTAGTGAACATTTTGGACCTCATTAGTTGAAGTAGTTCAGTCAAGATGTCTCACTAGTCTAACTAGTGAAAATGTTGGGCATCACTAGTTAACTAGTAAAAACGTTTGAGTGTCACTAGTTCAACATGTAGACTTTAAGAGGCTTCCACTAGTTAACATGTCAGTGTTTTGTCATTCACTAGTTAACAAGTAGGTATTTCAGCTCTCGCTAGTAAGCTAGTGCAGAAAATCAGAGGCAACTAGTTAACATGTCAGAATAATTCACGGTCAACTAGTAAACATGTTACAGCTTTTGTGCCTTACTAGTTAACTAGTCAGACGTTGAACATTACTTGTTAGGTCCACTGGGCAACTAGTGCATAAAAAAAGCTGACTAGCTGCGAGTTTGGCAGTACATGAATGCTTATACGTATGTGTCACTAGTTAGACTTGTGTCAGCACTAGTTGGATTAAAGTGGCACAAGTTGCAGAAAATGGGTGACATGTCAGTGTTTTTGTACAAGTAGTACGACAAAGCGCATAACTAGTATGGCTGAATGTTCTGACGAAGACAGCACTAGTTAGGAAACACTACTGTCTGATATCAAGGATATAGAATAAATGCTCAAAGGGCTTGCCATAGTGGAGCTGTTAGGAGAATTCCTCACGTGTGCCTATGCTTGTGTATGTGGCAACACTTTTACTGCCACAACACCTCAAAATGCAGAATTACGAAGGCAGTATGGGCAACAGATGAGTGCAAAGATTGAAATTAGTCTGTTGCCTTGAATTCAATTGATTTCAATCGGGTTTTTTTCGCTTTCATTCTTTCTTTCTTTGAATTTCGACTTGGGAGCACTCCACGCTCTACTAGTCATGGTAACAACGCAGTCCACCTTTCGTTTGTCGCGGAAAGCATCAGTCAAATTCAACATATTTCTAATTGGTCCCATGAAAAACAATGACATATTTTGGAATGTGGGGGAAAAGCCAGCGAACCCGAAAATGCAAACTTCACACGGGGGAGCCTGAGCTGAGATTCAATTGAATGTCTCAATTGTAAGGGAAATATGCTAATCACTGGTGTTGCGCTACTTAAAACCCACATTTTTATGTGTGCAACACATGTTTTTGCAATACAGTGGTATCTTAATTTAGTGCCTCAGCTTACAAGTTTTTCAAGTTACAAGGAGTCAGTCACCTGGTCGAATTTTTTCCTTTGTGTTTTATTAATTAACGAGCTGCTCATCCAGAGGAAAAAAGGCGAGTCATAGTTGCTGATGCACTTTCAGCCATTAATTGAATTGTAAAAACAATCAAATGCACACGTACAAAATGAGAGCATACAAAAGAAGCAACAGTCAGTCTGGCAGCCCAAAAAATTCTTTAAAAAATGCTGATAAACATCCAATTTACATTTTTTCCCGAAAGGCTGTTAGTAAATGGTGGTGGTGGGAACCACAGAATAAATATATATATTGAAAAAGAAAAAGAAAAAAAAACTTCAAACAGTGAAAATGCGAATTTGCTGGTGCTGAAATGTGAATATGCATTGACTGTAGTTGTAAGTTGTAATATCATCATTTGCCACTAGATGGCATGGCTCAGTTGCACGTACATCGGCTCTTATACTGACAAACAGTAGCTTAATTGTATTAAGATTTTGTTAGAGTTGATTTTCGTGGAAAAAAAAAACACAAAATGAGTTATTGTACATGACTCATTTCATGTTGTGGGTGTGTCTGCCTCATGTGTTGATGAACACCTGTCTGAGAAAATATGTTGTTGTCTGTACTGAGCTGTGACATATTGTATTCGTCATGTGTTTGTTTATGTATTTCAGATCTTCTACAAAGCCACTCGAGATATTTTCCCCGGTGAGGAGCTTCTACTTTTCATGAAAGCAGAAGAGTATTCATGTGATACTTCCATGGCTCCTGATATTCACGGTCTGCATCATACTCACACACACACACGCACTACATGATGTTGCTCATTGGGACAACTTTATTCCAACAATGTTCTCCCCTCTCACTTTGCAGAGGAGAGGCAGTACCGCTGTGAGGACTGTGACCAGCACTTTGAGTCCCGCAGCCAACTGCTGGACCACCAGATGCAGCAGTGTGGGATGCCCCCCTCCTCCTTCCTTGATGCAGGTTTGGATTGGTTCCTTGTGCTCTTCTTTCGGTGTCCATACTTCCTTGTGATATTTTACCGGGCTGTGATTTTTAGATTGAACTTGTCTTGTGTGTCTAGGAGAGGACAGTGACATCAATGCCCAGGAACCTCAAGACCTGCGGCCCATCCACATGTCTCATGATTTTCATGAGTGTAAAGAGTGTGATCAGGTCTTCCCGGATATGCAAAGGTGACTTTTTGTTTACTGGTTGAACAGAGTCGGTGCTGCCTTTGCTAACAGTCAGATGTAACAAAGTATGCGGCTAAAGGCGCCAATCCAACATCAGCCTACGCAGACTATTAAGTACCTTCTGTGCATGCGTGAGAAGTAATACCCCTCCACACCATCGGCGGCACTAGTCACTATACGTCAACGTTAGAAAAAGGCAATCGGAAAACTTTTTACAGGGGTGTGCTATAAAAACATACTCAATGCATACTGCTATTGTTCTCATTTACGATGTAGTCCGCCGCGAAGCACACCCTCAGGCTCTTTACAGAGTATCGAGTATTATTATAAATCCTACCTGGTATATCTAGTTGCGGTTCCATGTCTTGCCATAGTTTGGCTTTCATCACTCGATCGACCTACCCTTTAACAAAGGCATTCTATTGCTCAGAGTTTATCCGCGTTCATTCCTTCATGTTCTTGTGCTGATTCGCTAGTTAACAGCCAATCAGAGTGAGTGCTTTGCGCATCAATCAGAAGGCCACTTCCCAACACCCGATGTCGGATTGGTGTATAGAAGCCTTTTGTCTCACCAAGCACGCTATTATTTAGTTCAATCACGGACAGAGGTGGCAAATCCAGTACCAGAAAGTAAAAACCCTGTCACAGTTTGGCTTTAGCCCCAGGTGCTAGCTAGTTAGCTCCCTAGCTAGCTCCCATGGTGCTTGCTTACCTGCTAGGGAGCTAGCTAGCTAGCACCTGGGGCTAAAGCTTAACTGTGGGATGTTAACTCACTAGCCAGCTCCCATGGTGCTTGTTTACCTGCTAGGGAGCTAGCTAGCTAGCTAGCACCTCGGGCTAAAGCCAAACTGTGGGATATTAGCTCACTAGCCAGCTCCCATTGTGCTCGTTTGCCTGCTAGGGAGCTAGCTAGCATCAATGGTTAAAGCCAAACTGTGGCGGGGATTTTACTTTCTGGACCTGGATTTGCCACCTCTGATAACTGAGTCCAAACATGGTTTCAATGTTTTTGACTACTTTTGTAACAGTAATTGTATTGCACTGGAAGATCATAGCACTCGCTAAGCATCCACTCAGATTGACTCACAGTGACATATTTCAATGGCACCCTGAGTGATTTTGTTTAGAGAGGTTTTTAAGAGATTTTTTTTCTCTCTCTTTCTTATTGTTCTGTTGTTATCTGTGCTTCGTGCAGCCTGGAGGCTCACACTCTGTCCCACTCTGAGGAGAGAGAATACAAGTGTGACCAATGTCCCAAGGCCTTCAACTGGAAATCGAACCTGATCCGACATCAGATGTCACATGACAGTGGCAAGCACCATGAATGTGAAAACTGCTCAAAGGTAAAGTAATGACTTTTGGGGGGAAAAGTGTGATGCTTAAAAGCGCTGTTTGCTTTGTATTCTAGGTCTACTTGTTTGTGTGTCTTTGGTCGATAGTAACACCCCCTATGCGTCCCTGTGGTTCCTTCCCCCAGCAGGTGTTCACAGACCCTAGTAACCTGCAGAGGCACATCCGCTCGCAGCACGTCGGGGCGCGGGCCCACGCCTGCTCTGACTGTGGCAAGACGTTTGCAACGTCTTCGGGCCTAAAGCAGCATAAGCACATCCACAGCAGTGTCAAGCCCTTCATGTGTAAGTCACTAAGACCCTACCTATGTAAGTTTCCTCAGTACATTATAATAATAACAAAAATAACATGCTTGTGTGATTAGAAAACGTGTTTTATGCATTTTCAGCTTGTACTCAGCTTCAAACATGTAATGTTCCAAAGTAAATAGAGAAGGGGATGTTAAGAGCCGTGACATCATTTAAGAGTGGACAGCAAACACAGGCACGCAAATATGCTGATGATTATTTAACTGGCATGTAATTGGAGCCACTTCCACTTGGTCAAATCCAAGTGACCTACTCTGACATAGCCACACACTTTTCCCCTCTTGCATACCCCAGCAAGACACATTTTAACCTTTCACACTCTCTTTTCCCTAAAGCATTATGACCTTCAACCTTTTCTTCTTTTCCCTGACCCGCCACATGCCAGCATGTGAAAAGCAGTCCATACAGCAGATTCTGCTCTCCTTTTCAATGAAGAATATTAATATACATACTATATACACAAGCTAGGATGAATTGTTCTCCACTGCAGACCCTTCCTTCACTCCCCCCCTCTATCCCCTCCGCACCATTTCTCACAAATAGCAACCACATGCACTGCTGTCTTAGTGCTTGAGCCCATTTGCTGTAATCAACCGAAAATATGTTGATCTAAATACAACTAATGGTTGTGTGAAACCATGCTGGGAAAAGCCGTGTGTGTCAAATCTTTTCTTTTGTCTATGCATGCATTGTACGTACAGTGAACCCTTACTATTCGCCCGGTTAGGGACCAAGATTCTTTTGTGATAGGAAAATGTCATGAATAACAAACAAGCCCCTTTACAAATGTTAATATTTGTCTATGAGTTTAAATCCTACATATACTCTAAAACATCATTATCATTTCAAACTCATTTAAAACGTTGCCCTTAAAAATAAATAGTTTATAGATTATTTTGATATTGGAAAAGATTATCGGAATTGCTACATGGTGCAATTTGTACTTTCCTGTCAGGCTTTTTATTAGGTTTTGAGTCAATGACACATAATTTAGGTACTCTGTTTTATTTATGCATTTTTTAATATGGCAAACTACTCTTTATCTTTAGTTCGGCACTTACTGCACCTTACGTTGAGCAACTAGGCGCCACCAGATGATCAGCTGTCAACTTCCACCACTGTCAATACCGGACCTTTCTTTGCATGATCTTGAGAAGTTAACCACCTGCTTTCTCTGAGCCTCACTTACTTGTCAGGCCTCTATTGGAAGGTTCCATTACGTTTCTGCTATCTGTCAAACCAACCAGCTACCAGCTAGCTCCACTAACCCCTCCACTAACATAGCACATAAAGAGGAGCCTAACCTTTGGATGGAGTCTTAGGGCATTATAGAAAAAGTGCAAAAATACGCACATAGGTGCGTTTATCAGCAAATAGTTGTGGTGATGTTCTACAGAAAAAAATGGTGAGTAGGTGAATTTGCAAATGATTTGTGAATCAGCAGGGATATACTGTATAAATCTTGGATCTGAACGAAATATGACCAGCTCAGTGGCCTTGTGGTAGAGTGTCTGCCCTGAGACTGGGAGATTGTGGGTTCAATCCCTGTCATACCAAAGGCTATAAAATTGGGACCCATTTGGCTTCCTGCTTGAGATTCAGCATTAAGGGGTTGGAATTGGGGGGTTAAATCACAAAATGATTCCCGAGCGTGGCCCCTGCCGCTGCTCACTGCTCCCTCAGGGGATGGGTCAAATACGGAAAACAAATTTCGCCCCTCTTAGTTGGGTGTGACAATCAATGGTACTTCAACTTTAACTTTAACAAAGTTTATATTTGTTTTGCGTGTTTTGCTATTAGATTGCAGTTTCACATGAATACATGTTTAGTAGGATTCTCTCAAGGTAGAATATGCACTAAAATTCCAAATGGGGCTAATTATTAGACATCAAGGTGTCATTCCCGTTCTAAAATCTAATTGCATTCTGATATCAATATATTGTTGGTCTGTAGGATACTTGTCATAAAACGGTGGCAAATAAAACTTCCACCAATGACTTTCCACTCAACTATTGCAACAAAGATTACACCAAATATTTTGTCCAGACCCTGATGTGAATTTCAGTAAACAGTACGGTAGGTAGTAAATATTGTTGACGGACTAATAATAAACAAGATAGTGTCTCCGTGTTGGTTATTGTCACTGTACATCTCCCAGGGTCAGACAGAGTCACACAAGCACTTGAGTTGACTGTGGGAAGGTTACCCAGCACAGGATGACAGGGACCCAGCTTGGGGACAAGGCAAGGGAGCTGAAGGGGTGATGGGAGAGACTCAGGGTGGGCAAGAGGGGTGGGGGGCAGTATAGGACGTGGGACCTGTCCTGGGAACCAGACTGCAGGATAGGATTCATTCAACTTTGCTTCCTTCACAAACTTAAAATAGAGCCATTGTACTTCATACGCCTAAGAATGTGTGTGTGTGTGTGTGTGTGTGTGTGTGTGTGTGTGCGTGTGTGTGTGTGTGTGTGTGTGTGTGTGTGTGCGTGCGTGTGTGTTTGTGCACGTCAGTGCACTTGCATTCCTTTGTGTGTCCTTCTCTGTGACTTAAGTTTGTCTGTGTTGTGTTGATGTATGAGCGCACGTGTGTGTATATGTAATTGTTTATGGAATCCCTGGGACACAATGAGGCTTGGGATGCCTGGGAACGTAGTTTGATGTGCAGCTGATGAGTGGCAACAACTGACTCACACTGTCATCCTATGACAATACCAGGATCTGGACACGCCTCACCTCCTCATTTTGATGGCAAACCATTGTCATATTATTGATGGGAACACTGCATTTCCTCTGCATCACATGTTAAGCAGATGTGATTGTGTGATGTTTTTCTAAGTACTTTGTGTATCTCCTTAGCACACTCTGAGACCCTCTGTTTACTTCTCTGTGCCCCTGCAGGTGAGGTATGCCACAAGTCCTACACGCAGTTCTCAAACTTGTGCCGTCACAAACGCATGCATGCCGACTGCAGAACGCAGATCAAGTGCAAAGACTGCGGGCAGATGTTCAGCACCACCTCCTCCCTGAACAAGCACCGACGCTTCTGTGAGGGAAAGAACCATTTCACGACAGGAGGAATGTTTGCTCAAAGTATGCCACTCCATGGTGCCCCGGGTTTGGACAAATCAGCTTTGGCGATTGGCCACAGCAGCGCTGGGTTGGCTGATTACTTTGGAGCTAGCCGCCATCATAGTGGGCTTACGTTCCCTGCTGCACCGGCCTTCCCATTCAGCTTCCCTGGCCTTTTCCCTTCTGGAATCTACCACCGTCCACCACTGATTCCAGCCACTTCTTCCTCAGTTAGGCAACCAGCTCACGCTGTCGTTGCTGGGCCTGGTGCAGAGATAAGTAGGAATCCACTGTTGCCTCCTAGCCCTGGAGCTCAGGAGTCCAGAGAGCTCCTTAAAGCACTTCGAAAGGACAACAGAGGACCTGAAAGTCAAATCACAGTTTCAGACCTCCACACTCAGATCTCATTGTCCTCTACGAAGCAACGCAACAAGCAAAGTGACCAATCTGAAAGCAGTGATCTGGATGAAGTCAGCACACCCAGTGGAAGCGATCTAGAGAGTATGTCAAGCTCTGAGCTGGAAAGTGATATGGACAGTGAGAGAGATAGGGGTACTATGCGGGAAAATGGCAAAAGCCTAAAAAGGAAGGTTAATGACGGAAGCCCCCAAAGTCTGAGCCTGACCAGCAGCGGTGCCGATAAAAACATTGCCGGACCTTCCCTTACCCCTTCCTCATTGGACGAGCACACAGCTGTGACAGGGGCTGTGAATGACTCTATTAAGGCCATTGCCTCCATAGCTGAGAAGTATTTTGGCTCTACAGGCCTAGCTGGCCTGCAGGACAAAAAAGTCGGGTCACTGCCCTATCCCTCCATGTTCCCTTTACCTTTCTTCACAACTTTCTCTCCACCAGTTTACTCTGTTCAAGACAGAGATGGCAGATCTCAAGTGCTGAAGGGTGAGTCACACTCACAGGCAGACGATCGCAAAAAGGCTCAGAGCAAATCGTCATCAGAGTCGCCATTTGACCTTACCACCAAACGAAAGGAGGAGAAGTCTACCGCGTTGGAGCCTTCCAAAGTAGAAGCCTCCCAATTTTTCGGGCAGGATCAGCCTTTGGACCTCAGCCTAGGCTCCAGGGGGCGTGGATGCAGTGACAGAGAAGAAGGGAAAAAATTGAACGATGGTCATCAAAATGAGAAGGCAGTCATAGAAACTCCAAAGCCTGACTCCTCGTTACAACATGCCAGGCCGACTCCTTTCTTCATGGATCCCATCTACAGGTATTGTTATTCCCAGTGGTTTTGTCACAAGACACGTTCCCAGCAAGAACCATGGTTTGATTCAGTTTGGCACAGGACAACCTTTACATTTTCCATCCATTTTTCAAATTGCTTAACCTCATGAGGGTTGTGGGCATGCTGCAGCCTATTCCAGCTGTCTATGGGCAGTAGGCAGTGTATACCCTTAATTGTTTGCTAGTTGTCATCCATCCATACATCCATTTTACAAATCTGTTAAAGTTATCAAAAATAATCATTCACTAGCGAATGTTGTAATTCTTGAGATCAGTCCTGATCTCAGGACCGTTCTAAAGACCACTTTTTAAGGGTCTCAGTCTCATCCCAGAATTTAAGGCATTTTTATTTGGTAGACAAGTCTCAGTCTCGGATAGTACGTCCTCTGGATTTTTTTTTATCAAGACCAGCCGAGACCAGACCAGTACTACTGTGATCACTGAGAAACGCAGAATGCAGGTGCTTTGCTGTCTTCCCGGTGTCACCAGCATGGCTATGCACCCTAGATTTGCTTCACTATACTTTTTCAAAAATAGCGTAGCAGAATTTGTTTTTGTTGCAAATGTAATGGAAAAAGACGCCTATGGTCTTTTCGGATATTCATTGACATATACTGTACAGTCTTGGTCTTGTCTCTGTTTCAACCTCCAAAAGTCTTGTCTTGGTCTCGGCCTCTAAAAGTCTTGACTACAACTTTATCAATACCATCCATCCATACTCATAGCTGGACAATTCCTGTCATTGATGATGCTCATCTTTTTTTAGACTACTTGCGTCAATGACGGGAAATGACGATTAACAGAAGTGCCCAGCTCTGGGTACAAAGTGATATCACACACGTAACACGTAGCGTAAACAGTTCTTGCTCCGCATAATTACTGTACATTTCCACTTAATAAATGTGATGTCACAAATGAACAGCAGCAGGCTGCAGTTAGCGTACTTCAGTTGTTTCTTTTTTTATTGCAACTTTCAAAATCCGTATTTGTGTTAAGAGCTAATAGAAATCTACTATTAGCAGGGTTGAGAAGAGGAGAATGAGTGATCCGTTTGAGACGCTGAAAGACAAGTACATGCGGCCAACTCCAGGCTTCCTCTTCCATCCTCAGGTATGTTCTGACTGTGCTATCAACATGGAGATGTACTTACATAGATGGCAAATCCAGGTCCAGAAAGTGACAAGCCTGTCACAATTTGGCTTTAGCCACAGGTGCTTCTACTAAACCATGCAACTAGACTCAAACAAGATCGTTAATCTGCCAGTTGATTACAAACACCTGTGGTTAAAGCCAAGTTGTGGCAGGGTTTCTACTTTTCTGGTCCTGGATTTTCCCATCTCTGGACCTTAGCTAAACATAAAGTTTATGTTTAGCTAATGAAAATATGTATACATTTATTTCATGTATGTTTTTGCAAAAAAAAAAAAAAAAAGGAATACTTTGACGTGCTTAGAGCCTTGACTACTACTTTCCAATGTGTGTGAGTATTTTGAACTACATTCATTTAATCAGTCTCTTTTGTGGGTGAGAACGGCGTAGGAAAGTGAAAACAGCACTTTCTCAGGCATATGATTCTGTTCCCTCTTTTCTGGCCATTTCAGGTCTGGTTTTTACAGGCTGTTTCATTTGGCTGATTTATGTCCTCTGTCCAGACTGTTGCAAAGGGCCAGCCTGCAACGACCACATGGTCGTCCCACATGCCTTAATGAGGTGTCCTATCAGTAGAAACACTAACAGAGTGCTTAGGTTGACTTTATGATGTCTGGACACACAAATCATTCCCAGAAACCCCAGACTAGGGTCCAAGTCAGACCAGGCAAGGGGCCCTTCTGTATACTTTTGAGTAGGTTTGCGTTCAGTCACCTGACTCATGGCTCGGCCATATATCAAGGCAAACTGAGAAAATCTGAAAGACTATAACTTTTTTTTTTTTTTTTTTAAACCTTTGTGTGATTCAGCTTTTTAATTCCTGACAGGATATTTTATTACAAAGCACTATGGGCTCATATTGCATACTGGCTGCTATTATAATGTTTTTATAGAGCACAGGGAAGTGTTAGTAACTATGGGAGACACTTATAATTCCGCCACTATAACTTTGTAGTTAGGCAGCTTATTGCTCCTTTAAAGTTTAATGTCTCAAATCACTTTTCTTTGACCCATGTATCGCTAAACATATTGATTGTTGCCACTTTCTGACTTTTTTTTATTTTTATCTTTCTCCTTTCAGTTTCGTTTGCCAGATCAGGGCACTTGGGTGAGTTATTATTTGTTTGTTTTTTTATCACAGTGATGTATGAACAGTGTAAGAATGTTTTGTTGTTTTTGTAGTTTTTAAAGCCATAGCATATAGCATAGCACAGTCACAGGCAATGTGATAATCACTGTATGATAATAATAATAATAATAATAATAATAATAATGATGATGATGATGATAATGATGTAGGAGGATGCAAGCCACCTCATAATTCAGCCAGCTTTGTAGTGTAATTGTTTTTCTTTCTTATCGTCAACATCAGATGTGTTATAAATGTAACATTTTGTGCCACTATATCATATTGTAATTTGCAGCCCAGCTAGTTTTCAAATTTAAAAACTACATCTAGCGTACACAAGACTGATGCAGCAGTTCAATTTTTGGGGTTTTTCCCCTGATTTAATTCTTTTTAATTTGTTTACATTTTTGGTATCTTGATCAAGTCCTGGTCTGATACAAATTAAAGGCAAGAGTGGGAATTTCCAACAGTGCTACACCCAAACCAACCACTTTTGAGCATATAGTATGTTTGCTTATACAGATAATGAAGTACATCTATTGCAAATGAGCATGGGAGGAGGGGGGCAGTGGACAGCGTAGTGAAGGTAGTTGTTTAGTCGGGGCTACTTTACATGTGTCCAAGGGTAACAGTCTCTTTGGGACACTCCCATGGCGCGAGGGGGTCGAGGGTTGAACTAGTTCCTCTCGCCAAACATCTGGTTGCTGATAAAGATCAACAATTGAGAATGCATCTCACTAATTAGGCCCTCGCAGCATCACTGACTTCTGAAGATAGCCAATCAACCGCTGGTCCCACTGCGACACTACAGCAACAAGCAAGTTCACAAATGCTTACACACTGCCTCGGGGCGAATGAAAAGGGATTTTCATGAGGTGTGTGTCTGTGTGTGTTCAAATGTACGTGTAAAGGGCTCTGCTATACAAAAGAGTAGAGTGTATGACTTTGGGAAAATTACCTCAGAGAACAGTCTGGTCTCTTCTTGACATTAAGTAGCTTAAACATTTCACACACAAGGCACTGTGACATAGTCAAATAGACTTAATCAACCTAATCCATGAAGGGTGCACATCAATCATTCAAATGAAATCTGCGATTAATGTTTTTTAACTTTTCATATATCCTTACAGAACAAGGCTTATATATTACAAGTTTGGTTTGATTCAATGAAATTTAAATAAGTAGTAATATAATATAATATAATATAATATAATATAATATAATATAATATAATATAATATAATATAATATAATATAATATTATATAATATAATATAAGCAGTTCAGGAAATGGATGGATGTATTTGTCTGCGGAAGCGTGGAATTGCCAATGTAGATTAAACATTTTTGAATTGCAAATATGTTTAAATGTAATTGGAAATATGTTCAAAAAAGGGGAAAAAAAATACATTCAAAACTATTTGTAGGCTAAATGCTAAAACTTAGCATTTTTTCACGTAATGCCATGCATGGCATTGCATAGCCCATGGCTTATGGGGGAAAAATGTGGAACGGAAATCATGCATAGCAGAGATAATAATTTATTAAATTATAAATCATGAAGAAACAGTGTTTACTAACTTAATTTTCAAACGTATTGATATCATGTAAAAAAATAGCTTTTTTTTCTTTTCTTGTGCTTGTGCAAGCCAATACCTTGTGACATTATAGAGTTTTTAGCGTTTAACCGACAAGTACGTTCAAACATATTTGCAAACTCCACATCGGCAGTTCCACACTTCCGTAAGTATACTGTAAGTACGCTTATATGAAGATTATGCTGTTAATTATTATTAATAATTTATTATTGACTAATTTAATAGTTATTGTAGTAGTTGGCAGAAGTGTAGGATCGGATCGGATCACAAAGTTTTTCGAACATATTTTTTAAAATATTTTTTTCAGATTTTTTATGATGAAGAGCAGTTGCAACACTCTTGCAAGCTGCAATCACAATGACGATCTGAATTAAAAATGGAACATACTTGACAAGCCACATCCTCTCACAGTGAGAATGCCCAACGTGTCAGGGACTTTACACTCAGCCCTAATCACTTGCTTACAACACATGGCTCCATGTACTCATTCATTAGTTTCTCTCAAACTTGAGTCTTTCTTTCTATTGTTTTTTTTTTTTTTTTACTTTTATCACTCCATCACTCTTTTTCCTATCTCACCTATCATCTTGCCCTTCATCGTGCTTCCTCTCAGAACCTCTTCACCTCTCTGCTCGCCATTTACTCCATCTTGGCGCGCAGCCTGAGTGGGACAGGGGCTGAAAACAGGAGATGGAATGTCAGAGTCGAAGCAGTGCTCCCGTAGAGGACCCGAATCACCACTGATTTGTTGCCTTGATGAAATAAGAACAAGCTGAAAATTCAATACGCACAAAATAATGCAAATGTTCGTGGCCCCCTTGGAAACGAAGGGATGTGTGTGTATGTACGTGTCTGTGTGTGTGTGGGATGGCCTGTCAGGCCCGGTGCTCTACTGGGACCACCACCCCGCTGCCTCCCCCTTCACTCCCCTTGCATCCCTGCTCCTCCCCCACTCCGCCCCTTTCAGCACAGCGATATCATTATTACCCATGTCTGGCCCTTGATCAGCAATGTCAACATCTTTCATATTGACGAATGTGCTGTCTGCCCGCATTGTGCACAGAATGGTTTACTGCCCAGCAGTGGACATGAATCACTCCACACACAAACACAAACACACTCAGACATGGATCTGACAACACACAGATACACACTTGGCACGTACAATCACACTCGCGTACAACGTGCATGCCTGAAAGCGCGCACACACTGCGCTCCCTCACATGCATTACAAATGCATTCTTCTCTCTCACACACATACATCTATTTTCACACACATAGGTGGCAATTAATCAACTATGACCACCTCGCAGCAAATAGTTTCTTGTCCATATATCCACATACAGAGCAGACGAGAAGGCATAATTCTTCCGAGGATATCTGATGAAAGCAACTGTTCAACTTCATTAGCAGATTGGCTGCGGTCGTTAATTCTTTCCTTGTGTCTGTGTTTAGGTGTTGTGTGAGAGAAAGTTGTGTGAAGCAACTAAAAACTTCCTCAGAACATGTCAGGAATTCAAATGTAGGCTGTGAAATTGCTGCTCACATTCTCAGAGTGCCTTATTTATAAAAATAAACAAATATGCACGTTTGGTTTTGGCAATTTTTTCGAAGTATTTTTATACCAACATTTTGTCCATTGCTTTGAAATTTTCAGGCTGATCAGATCGATGCTAGCCTCTTTCGTCCAATGGCATTTACTGTAGTTTTCACACAATAAATTCTATAGAATAAATTTGACTCCAGAGTAAATTTGACTCTATTTAGAGTGGGACCAAATAGACCCAGAGTAGACTAAGATTTACACTAGGAAGAGATTAACATAAAAAAAATTGAAGAAAAAAATAAATACAAGTCACTCAAGGGTTGATGAACAAACTCACAACCTTCAGATTGGGAGACTGCCACACTAGCACCCGAGCTACGCCACTCCTACTGTTTGTTCATCTCCAAAGCTACATTCACACTTCAGGCAAATGCAACCCAGATTGGATTTTTTTGCCCAAATGCGACCTGTATCTGACTTTTTTATGCCAGTCTGAACGGCTCAACTCCGATTTTTTCATATCTGACCTGGGTCGCTTTCATATGTGGCCCTAGATCTTCTTCTGTGCATGCGGGCCACTTTGGGGACACATAACGTTTACAGACTGGGGTCGCAATTAATAGGTAATGTGAACGCTTGCTCAAAAAAATCGGATTTCACAAAAAATTAAGCATCAAGACCTGCAGTGTGAACGTAGCCCAGGAGACCAAAGACAACGAGAGTCCATGGAATAATTGAATCAGCTGCAGCTGACACAAACGATATACTAATAGAAAGCAAGAGCTGTGTGGCTCAGGGCGTAGATTAGCTGTCTCCCAAGCTGAAGGTCGTGAGTTAGTTCCTCCACCCTTGAGGCACTTTTATTTCTTTTTTTTCCCAATTCTTTATTTTACTCTCTTCCAAGTGTAAATATTACTCTAAAACTGAGTCTATTTGGTCCCACTCTAAATAGAGTCAAATTTACTCTACAGAATTTACTGTGTAGTTTTAAAATCACATCTTCCTGTTGCCTCCCTTCAGATGTCAGCTATTGAGAACATGGCCGAGAAGCTGGAAACGTTTGGCTCCTTGAAGCCAGACTCGGGTGACCTGCTGCGCTCTGTCCCGTCCATGTTTGACTTCAGAGCTCCACCCTCAACGCTTCCGGAGACGCTGCTACGCAAGGGCAAAGAGCGCTATACTTGCAGGTAACTACAGCATTTATTACACTGGGGAACAATCTGAAAAAATAATTCTGTTGAGTAGATCTTTATGCTAATTGCATGCTCATTTTCTAGCACGTCAGGTTATTTCTCCACAGTTACACCCTCCGTTTATAAAAAATTCCACTGATTAGCTATAGTAAGACTGTAGTAAGAAGAGTTGGTTGTTTTTAAAGCTTGTAACTATTACATCTTAGTGTTTTATTTACATACATACATCTATTTTTCTTCTTTTTTGAAGAAATTGTGTTTTTTCATCGTGTGCCCTGCAATTGGCCCAGTTTAGGGTGACCCCCACCTACCGCCCATTGACAACTGGGATAGGCTCCAGCATGCCCGCAACCCTTGTGAGGATAAGCGGTTAAGAAAGTGGATGGAGGGTGGTCCTATCTCTGAAAAACTTGACATTACAGAGAAAACGGAGATCAGTTTTGGAATCTGCACCCAAAATTCAGTTTAAATCAGCTGTCATACCTCAACAAAAATTGTGATCCCCCGTGTTATCAATATTGTTGTTCAAGATTCAGGAGGTTTACGCTCATGAAGAAACTGAAGTTCTGCAACTTAATTGTCATTTTTCTCCTACACAAACCTCCAAAGCACAGATTTTAAAATCAACATTTTGATTTACATTTCAACAATTTAGTTTTCTATATTAGTTTCTTAAGTTACTTTTTTTCTACAGTTTTTACTTCAAGGAAAATTATGGTGTTGTTTTTTTCAAGAACTTTGAAAACACTGCTGACATTACATATATCTTGAATAGATACTGCGGAAAAATCTTCCCACGTTCTGCCAACTTGACGCGCCACCTTAGGACTCACACAGGAGAGCAACCTTATCGGTAAGACTCTTTGTGACTTCATTTACTGTATATTAATTATTTAGTTGTGTGTGATGCCACTGAAGCCCAGGATCTGGCTGGCCACTGCTATCCTTGGTCCCAATGCAAGTAGACTACTTACTACTTAAATTTTTTTTCCCAGTTTCTTGCAGATGTATCCAAATATTTTCTCACACTTCAAAACTCCTTGTGCAATTGTGATACTGCTAAATAATTTGCATCTTAACCCTGGAGAACCCAAGAACCCTTTTCTTCTTTGGAAAATTATGAATTGTACATTAAATGACTGCTATAAGTTCACTGAACATCAAAATATATGTTTTTTTTAATTTTAACCCTTTTTTTTAAACTAGCTCAGAGTTGTTAATTTATCAAAAATATATATATAAAACATACTCCTAGGCATTCTGCAACATGATATGAAATAGACTAACAAAAAAAACACAATTTTACCATCTGTTGGTTTGCTGAGAAGATGGTTTTCTTTGGATTGATTTCCAGCTCAACAAAACAGCATGTTGCCAGCAATCTTGTCACCACCACTCTGGCTCATGTAAGTGCAATATTCATCCACTAGATGGCCCCATGCAGGGGTCAGAAGTGGCACTCTGGACTTTTGAAGTTAAATTTGTAAAAAAAAAAAAAAGGTATTTGTTATTTGAGTAGCAGAATTTATAGGGGCCAAATTTGACCCCGTGGGTTCTCCAGGGTTAAAAAAAAAAACGCTGTGCTATCACCCAGGTGACAATATTTTTCAGGAAGAAAATCAAGAGGGAACTATTGTGTGAACGATCTACCGAGAGAGCTTTCAAGTTTTTGGGCTGAATGTCTCACCAGGAGAATCTCTCTTTTCCTACAAACATTACATTCAACATCTCTACCAAAAACAGAGCAAAATTGCTGTTTACAAAAATACCTTTACCTCGTTAATATAATGAGTAATCCCTAGCCAGAACAGAGCTTTGTAGTCACTTAGATGGAGGAATGTTGGCCCGAAGCTTGTAGGAGGCCTTTTGACCACAGGGGAGCGAAAAAGACTGGCCCGGGTCATGACTGACCCAGCCTGATAGCCTCCACTCCACACACTGGCATTCCATTAAACATCATCGCTGTTTATTGTAATTTGTGATGGTGATAACCATGGGGGTCCTGAGGGACAGCCAATCGAGCAAAGTTAATTCCAGCAGAAGAAAAGATGTAATCTTCTCGTATAATTTTGCATGAAGAAACTTGGCAAGAACGACTAATTTTGCTGGGATAGAACACAATCTGTTGCGTGCTTATTGAGTGAGAGAAGAATGCAATTTTATTGAGCTGGCTGGAGATGAGAGGCAATTCTCTTTCACCTTAAACAAGCTGCTCCATCATGTCTGGATCTGTGGGACTGTATTGTGTGTTCTGCATCAGAGATGCAGTTATGATTCCCACAGAACAAACCAAAGAGTTCCAAAGTCATGCAATTAGTTTTTATCCCACAGATGTAAATACTGCGACCGGTCCTTCAGCATCTCCTCCAACCTGCAACGGCATATTCGCAACATCCACAACAAAGAGAAGCCTTTTAAGTGCCATTTGTGTGATCGATGCTTTGGTCAGCAAACCAACCTGGATCGTCACCTCAAGAAGCACGAGAATGGGAACCTGTCAGGTATGAAGCAAATCTCTCATTTCAAATGAGAACTTGAAGGCGACCGTGCTAAAGAGTCCCTACACAATTTGCTCATGCTGCAAAATAATGCTCAAAGCCAAAATCATTTACAATAAATTGCCATCTGGCTCTTGAGTTCATCACTAACGTAGCTTATGGATGTGATGGACTCAATGACTTGACCTGATTGATCAGAATCCCACACAGTCAACAATTAGCACACTGAAAGACAACAAACATATTATTATTATTATAAGCATCACAAAGTTGATGCACATATTTTCCCCAAATGCTACTATAGGATTGACTTTGGACATTTGTGAGCTACATATAAACAATACTGTATATACAATTATACATGCATATACATTGCAAATTTATTATCTGGAATGAAAAACAGTTTTAAAGGCTGGGGACCGTATAAACAGAACTAACGTAATTCTGGAGTGAAGGAAAAGATATCCTGTCACCCAGTTCCAGTCATGTCCAAGACACACTTAGGGCCATCCCCTCATTTGAATAACATTTTGCATTTCTGCAGCATGAAATAAATAAATGTGAGAGCAGAGCATTTTTATTTATTGATAGATATTTTATTCTATTTATTTATTTATTCTTATATATATATATATATATATATATATATATATATATATATAGTTGTTTTTATTTCCATTTATATAGTTTTTGTATTTAATTTTTTAACTATATTTTTTTATAACCGTTTTTATTTTCACTTTTTTTCATTTATTTATTTAGCCAATTTTTTTAATTTAGGCAGTTTTGGTCCTCCACATACCAGAACATAATACTGAAAAATGTGTCCCCCTTGTTTCTTTGCACAGGCACTGCAATGTCTTCTCCACAGTCGGAACTAGATGGTAGCAGCGCCATATTGGATGACAAAGAAGACTCTTACTTTAACGAAATAAGAAATTTCATCGGCAACACAGGCCAAAGCCAAACATCACCGGACCCCTCTGAAGAAGGGTAGATATCGATACTACACTTTCTCAACTCTACTTTCTGCATTTATTTTACATCTGGGCGAAACGGCTTGATGTAAAATATTGGTCAATAGCGGTCTGTCTGTCTTAGACTTGTATTTTGCTATCACTCCAAACCATCTTAGTAATTGCCAACTGTTGAGAGAGCAATCATGTGTGTCAACATTTAAGGAGATCACAGCTCTTTCACGCATTAAATCAGGTGATGTCTCGGTGCATGCAAGTTCGTCTGTGCATTATGCAAATACATTCTTGGAGCTGCGATCAGGTCAGATAGCAGTTGTGCAATCTGCTCGGCTCTCAGAGTTTGTTTTCACGCGCCTCACGTCGGCGTGATCACAGACCCGATTGTACGGCCCGATAGAGATCTCGTAGAATGCTCCATGATTGGTCCTCCAAGAGCAGGAGCAGGCGCAGCAGCCTCAGGAGAATGGGAAGAGAAGCTCGAAGGGGGAGCCAAGCAGTTGGCCGGCCACATCTGGAACCAACATGTCTGCCTGCAGGAAGAGGGTAGAGGGGGTGGGGTCACAAGGTCGGCCTGTGTTTCCTTTCAAAATGGTGCGCTCCTGACTGCTTCTGATAGATACTTTAGCCTCAGCAAATTACCACGTTTGAAAGCATAATTAGCGAATCTGTTTTCTTAATCACAGAGCTCTCGCTGGCTCTTCAGGAGTCACTATTCTGAGCCGTGTGGGCTCAACACGGCACAAATACCACCTCGTCAGACTCAAACGCACTCCGTCCCAGTTGACGCTCGCTCTAAAACACGATGCAGTATCAACATCTGATAAAGTACAAAAGATGATACACATCTTCTATTTCTGCACACACTTGAAGTAACTGTAGTCCATCGAATCAGGTATCGTATACAGTAATTATGTGATGATGTGTGTTACTTTCCTATCTACACTTCTCTTTCTCCTAGAGTTCTTTGTGCAAGATTTTAAGTATCTGGCGAAAGACATCTCTGAGTGTAATTAGTGAATCAGTCTGAATGTGGTTCCAGGTGATTTAGCAAATAGTGGTTTCCTGTGGCACTGAGACTGAAGGAAAAAATAAGACTCTGGCAGTTTGGATAGCTGGTTCTCTTTCACTCCACAGGGAGAGCAGAATGGACCGCTTGGCAGTGCACTCATAATTCAACTTCCAAATGGGGCTGTCAGCTAAATATTTTGCCTATTAGATGATTACTAGATAGTAGTGAAGATAAACAAGAAGAGAGGCTGAGCACTCCATTTAAGTGCTGCAATGATGAAGTTGGTGCTGCTGTGCCCAGAGGGGCCCTGCAACCTCGATGACAAACGAGATTCCGGCTTTGGTCCGTCCCAGCTGCCATGTCCTGCTTCGCCACTTTGTCTAACGGGCTACTAGCCATTGTTTTAGCACATACAGAGGCAGAGGAATGTTGTAAGAACATTCTAAAAACACACAAAAATCTTATAGCTTGAAAACATCAGCTAATGCACTCTAAAACAGTAAGGTAAAAAAAAAAAACAATAACAACCCAAATTGGGTCAATAGGGACAGACCCAACTTTTTGGGTTATTCATTTATCTCAAAAAGTTGGGCTAAATGAATAACCCACAAAACCCAATTTTCGGTATAGCTTTGTACAAAACAACACAGCTGGGGAAGGGGGCGCGTTTTTTTTTTGTTGGTTAAGGGGGATGGTACAAACCAACCCAATTTGGGGGGTTGATTTCTACGAAGCATTTTTCCATTTGGGTTATTCATTTGACCCAACTTTTCGGTGAAATAAATAACACAAAAAGTTGGGTCAAATGAATGATTCACAAAAACAATCCAACATGTGTCGGTTATTCATTTGACCCATCTTTTTGGTTTAAGTTGGCCTAACTGAATAACCCAAAAAACAACCCCATTTTTGTTTTTTTAATTTCGGAAGTGTTTGTACAACATAACAAAATTTTTGGTGTTGTTTTGTACAAAACATTTGTTTTGTGGATTATTCATTTAACTCCAAAAAGTGGGCTGCATAACCCAAAAAGTAGTTTTCTGGGTTATTCATTGGATTTGACCTTTTGGGTTATTCATTTAACCCAGAAAGTTGGGCTTAGTAACCCAAAAATTGGGGCTAAATGAATAACCCAGAAAATAATCAAATCTTGGGGGTTGTTTTAATTTGGGGAGGGGTTAGAGGCTTGTTTTGTGGGTTATTCATTGACCCAACTTTTTGGGTTAAATGAATAACCCAAGGTTATTTTTGGCCCAACTGTTTTTAGAATGAGTGTATAATTTTGGATAACTTCAATACACAAATGTGGTGTGTTCTTGGTCTGCAGTGTCAATGGTGACCCATTTGAAGAAGAAAAGACTCTGCTCATGGCCAGGCATGGGTCACACGACTTGGAAGACGAGGAAGCAGAGGAGCTTGCTGCTGATGAAGATGGGGAAGAACCCAGCAACATCCGGAATGAACCCCAAGAGGAGAAGCTCCCGAGCAACATTAGTAATGACGTCATACAAGATGGAGTGGACTTCAGTCGGACAAATGACTTGAGCCAGAGCTGTAAAATCTCTCCAAAGAGGTTAATCAGATATCTTAACTTAATGCTGTCGGTATTTTAATTTCAACTACTGACATAAAGATATGTTTTGGGGGTTTTCAGGTATAAGGACGAAGAAGAGCCGAGTGGCTACCCTGCCTTGGATCAGATCCGTCACTTTTCAGACATCCACAAGCTTGAGGAGAGCGAGTTGAGTGATGGGGAAGGGGACGAAGATAACCTATCATTTGCCCCGGCTTCGCTGAATGATGCCGTCAAACAGCCCCTCTTTCGGAAATCGAAGTCCCAGGTAATGACATTTTGTAAGCACATTTAAGGAACCGCTAATTTACATACTGTATTGTATTCTCTATTCAAACTCTCATTTATTTGGAAGGCATTTTGGCCCATGGAAAATAGAATAAGTATTTCCAGGGTCATACAGGCAATTTTAAGTAACGTTTTAACAAACCTGACTGTTACACCCTTAAAACTGCTGTGTTAAAAATAACCCAAAAATAACCCCAAAAATTGGACAAACCTGCTACTTGGGTCAATGTGACCCAACTTTTTTGTACAAAATAACCCATAAAATTGACCCAAGTTATGGGTCAATCCTTTTCTCTTTTATTTAAACCAATATTGGGTTATTTTTACCCAGCAATTTTAAGGGTGTAAATATCTAATTATTCAAGTTAATTATAGTTATAGCTTACGCATTATTAACATCACTGACCAATAGCTGATGTAGTGACGAATATGCAGAGGGAGATTGTGTCATATACTTGAGGTGTGCTTATTTCATGCAAAGACAACAGACATTCCAGTGTACTTGCCATTTTGCTTTCGTTGTGGATCTCAATTTATTATCACTTCAGTCGCATTGAACTGTGCAGCCAGGATAGAGATGTACAGTATATTTTCCAGGGACAACATTCAGAAATGACACTTTGACACAATGAAAATTAGTCAGTGTACAGCTTACACTCGCTCTGAAAACAATTGGGTCAAAAACAACCCGAATTGGGTCAAGAAAGGACCGACCAAACTTTTGGACAGGGTAAAATGAATAACTGACAAAACAACCCAGAAATTGTTTATTATAATTTGAGTTATTAAACTCAAAACATTGGGTCAAATTAAATTAATAACCCACAAAGCGACCCAATTTGGGTGGGGGTTTAGGGTATTTGTGGTTTATTCATTTCACCCAACTTTTTGGGTTAATTGAATAACCCAATTGAATTGCATCACAAATTATTTGAAACAACTTTTTGAGCCATTTCAACCCAAAAGATTGGATCAAATTGAATTAATAACCCACAAAACAACCCATTTTGGGGGGGTTGTTTGTGGGTTATTTATTTGACTCAACTCTTTGGGTTAATTGAATAACCCCCCAAAAAGTTGCTTGTCCCCTTTTGACCCAATTTTGGTTATTTTTTAACCAACTGTTTTAGAGTGTAACAGTGTACATTATTGTTCTCTCCGAATACAACCATTAATAGCTAAGCCCCTGGCAACAAAAGTGAGTACACCCCTAAGTGAAAGTGTCAACTGGAGTTGAAGTACTGTATTTGACACTGCTCTCATGACAGTAATACTGCAGTTTAAACATTTTTAAATATCTTTCAAGAAATATCAATCCCTTTCAAAGTTGTTTGTGCTGCGTATGGCAACTAAAATGACGTCCTCATCACTTTCCTTTCCCAGGCATACGCCATGATGCTGTCTTTGGCTGAAAAGGACTCTCTCCACCCCGCCACCCACACGCCGGCCTCCATGTGGCACAGTCTGGCTCGGGCTGCTGCCGAATCCAGTGCCCTCCAGTCCCTCAGCCATGTATGATGACACCCGCTTTTCACCTTTTACTCCCCCCCTATACCCAGACTCATGGAATTGGGAACACATTGCGGAGGCACTCTTCCTCTCAATGTCTTAGGAATGACTGCTAAGCAGAATCATGGCCCTTCTGACTGCTGAGTGTAGCGCCTTGTACAGAAAAACAGGGTCCTTGCAGACCCCAGCCCAGAAAACCTCAACTTCTAGAGAGAAAAATATCCCTCTGAGACCTTCAAATGGATTTCCTAGTACGGCACCAACCAGGATGGCGCGATTGTGGTGGAAATAATAAATCTAAAGTAATAATAGTGGTATTTATTCTCTTCATTTGCACACCAAAGGCAGCTGGTGGACATGGAAGATGTGCTGATGTATCTTTGATAGACTGCATTCACTGCCCAGTTCACACAAAGCAGGGTGAATATTTGGACTTGCTTGGGTCTGAAAGGCAAGTATGTTTAACTGTAACAGAACCGTGTCTTGAAAGGCATAACGTATATTCAAACTGTATTGCAATTCAAACCCCTGGGGTCTACATGAGTTGCTTGTAAAAAGGAAAAAAAAATGCACTTGATGTAATGAAGGGTGGTAACAACGTTGGTTCAAATAACGGCGTGTCATAAAAGTTCTAAAACCAGTAACGATAGCAAAGCTAAATCAAGCCAGTTCCCTCTCTGTATTCACGGTGTGTCTGCACAATCATTGCGCTGTACACGATTGTCTACCGACCATTCTGTACTGCCTTCCATCCTGCCGCTATCTGTGAAAGGTTATAAATAGACTGTCATTTTAGTGGTTGAAAAGAAAACAAATGTTTTTACTGAGATAAGTAGCCAGTGCTGAAGTTAAATGTTGTTCTGTCTTTTTCCACGCCATTGAATCCATGCTAGTCAGCCAACAATACCACTAAGTACCCCGAATGCTCGATGTAAACTATTCCATTCTTGTCTTTCATTAATTTAGACAATCATGATTTTGTTTGATTTCTTTTTTTTGTTGTTGATGTTGTCGGTGTTGTTGGTGTTGTTGTTTGTTGTTGTATGTTGATAATTGTATTTATTTCATGGCAAACTGTAGTTTGTTTACTGAATAGCACTGCTCCAAGCCTGGGTGATGGCAGATTCCTCTTCGGGCCCATCTCAGACTTCGTTGGGGTTTGTAGATTCCATTTGAGTGCCAGATAGTATTAAACATACAACTCACTTCTTATTATTTTAATGAAATTGGTTGATGATTAGATTAGGTTTTTTATGACAATTTAATGATTCAATTGTAAAAAACAAAAAAAAACGAATAAAATAAGGAAAAAAAACACTATATAGAACAAACTTATTAAGACAAAACAACCCAGGTATCATTTGTTCATAAGCGCATGGTTGGTCTGCTAAGATTTGTGTTGAAATTTTCTACAGTTGTCTGCAAGCTTGTGTGATGTTCAGTTCATGTTAAAGTGCCAAACTTTAAAAAAAATAAATAAATAAAACAGACTGCTCTTATGTATCCTCCCGTTTTGAGGGACCACTTTTTTTGTTTTTGACCATGTTTATAATCAATTTGAAAAAGTAATCAGCGAGTTGAGGTACTTTTATTTTCATGCTTTTTACAATGTAACTGTTATGCATTTCAATTCAAATAATGTGGGAGGAGCAACTAAATAAAGGACTACAATGTGGATTGACACGTCTTCCTTCCTTTCTTTATTCTTCATTTTACTCACTCATTCAATTGTAACCGCCCTCACGGCACCCCCATGTAACCCCCTTCCCATGGCCATGATTATGACACCAACATGGTTTTCTACACACGGGTCAGAGAACCACCTGGCGCTTTCTTCTGGCACTCCCATGGCCTCCAAAAGCAAGCGACAGCCTGAACTCTGCTCCTTACTTTTTTTTTCTTTCCCTGGGCATTGGCTTACAGACCGAGCTTGAATGTGGTAGTGGGAGCGGAGGCAGGAATGTGTCCTCTTCATTTGTATCTGTTTGTGGGGCATGATGGATGAGGTGGGTAGATGTGATGACCCGGCTCATCGCTCAAACGCTCAATAAGAGTCCCATCCCGTGCAGCAGGCCTCCCCGTCCCGCACCCCCTTCTCTGTCACTCCTGCCAGCCGACGTGGGCGGACATTGTGGCCGGGAGGGTTTGGAGGTCTTGGCAGTTCCATTGTCCGCAGGGCAACTGGGGAAAGGGGGGTTTGCAGGGTTGGGTGAATTGGGCATGACGGTGTCGATGACATTTACAGTGCTCTTGGTACCCTAATGGATGAAGAGTTTTCTTAGGGGATGTCGTCACCCTTCAGGGTTTCATGGGGCGTCCACCTTTGATGAGGTCGAGGGGGGTCAGGCATTGTTGATGAGGTCGACGTGGGTCCTACAGCTTTGATGAGGTCAGTTGCAGTGATGGTGCAAGACAACTTCGTAATGGAGTGGCCATGACAATGGTCCTGAGTGGGACTTTTGCCACCTGTTTTAGCATTGACCAAATAACACCTCTTTGATTACGTGAAGCCATCCGTCACTAGGCAAAATTATTATTATTATTATTTTTATTATTATTATTATTATTATTGTTGTTATTATTATAAGTTATTATAGTATCTTGTGGTACTGTAATAATGTTGCAAGCCTGAGGTTAGGTTTTTATGGCAGCTATATTTGATATTAAATCCCCATAACTGATCAAGAGGGTACTTGTTGCTTCAGGGCAACAATTGATTTTCCTGATTTCGTTCAACAATATAATGTCTACTTTGCTGATTATAAAAAGCAGAAAAACACATTTAGTATCATTTAAGTCAAAAGGGGATAGATAGATAGATAGATAGATAGATAGATAGATAGATAGATAGATAGATAGATAGATGACACAATATTAATATATTTATATAATATGTACACTGCCCCCAAGTAGCCTGAAGTGAGTAGCCGAACGTTTTTTTAATGGTTCAGATGCAGCTTATTTCATTTTAAACAAATGTACCCAATATAGAACAAGAAAAACCTGCATCCCATCATTTTTTGTGATAAAAGTATGATTTCCTAACTTACATTAAGAAACCAGGAATTAAACCATCATTTAAATGTGAGCACAAAATTTGCCACTCCACAATGGCCACATCCCCGGTGTATGCATATGAAATTGCATATTTAATTATGTTAGCTATAATAAAATATCCCCCAAACAAAAGTCCACTGCCTCTGAAATTGCCGAAACTGTAATGAATAAATATGCAACATCATCATGTGTAACAATTTTGTGTGGGCAGCAGAGTGGTGTGAGAAGGAAAGTGTTTTTCCTTTACATAAAGTACTTATTTATGTTGTTATTATATACTGTTTGCGTTTATGAGCACATATCCCTTGTTTCATTGGCATGACTTGCTGACATCATTAAAACTCATTCGCTGCCATTGACGGCTATAGACGTCAAAAATTAATTAAAACTGTTTCTATTTAACATTTTTTACATTTTTGTTAACAAGAGTATGAAAACCTAGAATTGTATTATTTTTGTACATTTAGAACCGATGTAAAATTTGTGATTAATCGTGAATTAACTAGTAAATCCATGCGATTAATTATGATTACACATTTTAATTGCCTGATGCCCCTGATTTTTAATAATATTTTCTTTTAAAAATATTTTTTTTTTAAAAAAAATTTTAACAAAAGAAAAGGACATCAGGCGATTAAAATTTGTAATCGTAATTAATCGCATGACTAGTTAACTCACGATTAATCCCAATTTTTATATCTGTTCTATAACCATACAAACAATTCTAGGTTTTCAAACTCTTGTTAACAAAAGTGGGAAAAAATGTTAAACTAATAAAAAACAGTCTATAACCGACAATGGCAGTGAATGAGTTAAGCTAACTTATCTTAAATGCCAGGGTGGCATGGCTATGTTTACTGTGTGTTCAAGTCTAAAGAAACACATTAGTATTGATCCCCAACATGCTATGCCTATAGAATGTATGTTTCCAGACAGGTGGGCACAATGTGGGCAGCCGTGCCTGAGCCTTGAAGCCACTCAACTAATAGGGCATCTGGCACATTCCCACCTCTAAATCCATCACACAGGCCTCTCAGTCCAGCTCTTGAACAAGCCCCCATCTTTTTTTTTTTTCCTCCATTCTTTCTCTTCCTTTCCTATGCCGTTGATCCAGGCAATCACCCCTCTGCGTGGCATGTAACTGAAACATACATCATGCCCTCCACAGGGAGCGACCACGATAGCTGGCAGCTCTCACACTGATTGACTTGGCAAACATGCTGACTCAGGCGGCGGGGGGAATCCGTTTCAGAGTGGGCGGCAAGGATGGGCGTAGCCGGAATGGAAAGACAGTCGAGGGTACTTGTTGGCACGCGAGGTAAAAGTGTGTTTGTGTGATGAATATGATCAATCTTGCATAAAGCAGTGCAAAGACGCATTCTCATACTACAGTCTCCATTCTATATATCCCTGTCTTTTCCTGAAAGTCAGCCCAAATTTTTTTTTCACAATAATATGCTGTATTGGCCCCCACTAGTCTGGACAAGGCATTCTGATTAATATTGTGCTTGTGGAATATGAGTTAAGTAGCAAAATCCATCCGTTTTCATCCATCTCAGGGGTCGGCCATTTTGTTACTTGTAGTCGATTAAAAATGACATCAGAGTTGCTCAAGGCTCAGGTAACAACCAATCACAGCGCAGCTTCAGAGAACTGGTGAGCCATGATTGGTCGTTGCCTGAGCCTTGATGCAACTGTGATGTCATTTTCAGTTGACAGCCAGTGGCAAAATGGCCGCCCCCTGCGTTGGATAAAAACAGGCAGATTTTGCTGCTTCACCCCCTTTCCACAAACACATCATTAATCAGATGCCATGTTTAGATTAGTGGGGGTACATACAAATATTAATGTCAAGAACATTTTAGTTTTTACTTCCCCTTTTAGGCTGCCGACATATTTATTAGATTATTCATTAGAATTATTTAAAGTATGTTCAAACGTTGATCGATGAAATGTAGGCTAAATGCGAACTAATACTAATATATATAAATAATTCCACATTGTATTTCCTCCACACAACTGTGAAGAAAGTCACTAAAATGCAAGTGGAGGACATTTTTGACGACAGCATCTCTAATATGATGAATGCATTCTTTAAATGTATTTCTGAGCACTCGCATGAATCTTATTAGCCTAACATAATTACTGTTTGAAGGTTTGGAACCGCTGAGAATTGTAAAAAAATAAAATAAAATTGAAGAGGAATACAAAAACAAGTATTGATCATGTGATTAAAAGCCACCATTCAAAAGTTTAGAAATATCCTTCTAGTTTTTCTCCCCAATAAAGATCATATTAACAGAGTCTATACAATATTAACATGGCGAAAAAAACAAAAGTCCTCTTCTTTAAAAACGTAATCTTTCTTCTTTAAAACAGTTATTTTTCTAGGCAACAACCAAACAAATGGTGCATGATCACCCTCACTCTTTTATCTTGGCTGCCAGCTCCGTCAGCCGGCGTTGAAACATTCTGGCCTTTTGTGATATGTGGTTAAATACAGAGGTCCGAAATGGTCTCTGGGACGTGAGGCGAGGGCTGTGAAAGTGATAGAATCTCCATGAAAAAAGTGGCGTATGCCTAATTACCACCAAAAAGTACCCATGATTTGATCTTGCCTTTTATGGGCTATTTCATCTGTTTCCTGCACCTCTTTTTTATGTCTCCTCCCCCAGATAGGCAGGCTTCTTATGACAATAAACCATTTACAAATGCCCTCCAATGCAATTACCTCACTTGGTAGTTTAAATATGCAGTTTTGGGACGATTGACCACATGATAACTTCCTTGAAGAGCATTGTTAGATGTACTGTGAAAAGTCTGAGGCCATCACTAGCTTTGTTATGTTAAGGGCCGTTCACAGGAGTAATTGTAAGTCAAAGTCTGCGCTTTCAAGTCAAAGCAAAAGTTGGTCAAATGACGGCGGAAAAAAAATCCTCATAAGTCAAGTCACTTGTCTTGACTATTGCAACGATTATGTCAGTTGTCCAACTAATTTGAGTCCCTACAAATGGAGATCGTGTTCTGCCTTAAATAGATTGTACAGTACACAATTTTTAAAGCATACTTTGCATAGCCATACAATATGGCGGTCCGATACAGTGACCACCCAGCGTTTAAAGGATAGATGGCCTTTCAGGGCCTGTTTGACCATAAACAGGTGCATGTCATCTGAAGATGAAGGCCTCGCCGATAAACATTATTGGAGTACATCTGCAGCCTGTCACAACACAAGCTGAGCTGGGGCGGCCCCCAGTCCATCCATCACCAACACCCAAGGGAGGATGTGTGCTGATTTTCATCCGCCACTGCTGGGTCGTTTTCCCATCAGTCACCCCGGGGATGCGTGTACGTTCGGCCCAAGCACCTGCCCGCCCACCTCTGCCAGACCGCAACCACCTTTGGCCGATAGCAAAGGGAATGCTCGAGTGCGCTTGAAAAATGTCGTATCTCTGCTTTCTCTCGCAAATCCATTGCACACATCACTGCGTTCCAGTGCACACGATTGATAGATCAAAACAGGTGTTCACAATTTTCGTTTTTATTGTTTCACTCAGGACATAAAATAAAATAGGAGGACATACTTAAATCTAATGAATGCATTCTATACACACACAAGTCACCCATGACACTGGTTCTCAAGGCCGGTCCTCGAGTACCCCTAACCAGCCTGTTTTCCATGTCTCCCTTAGTCAACACAACTGAGGATCGTTATCAGGCTTCATGCAGAGCTTGCTAGTTAGCTGATTGTTTGAAACAAATGTGTTGGCTGTGGGAGACATGGAAAACAGGCTGGATAGGGGTACTTGAGGGCTCCATGACACAAATGCAGGATTTAGTGCCATCTAGCGGCGAACTTATAGAATGCAACGATTTTGAAGCATGTGCATTACTGTGCGTCAGGGAGACCGCAATTTGCAAGCCTACCACCAATTACTGCACTCGCAAAGTTCTTCTTCAATTATTAGTAGCAGAAAGATGGCGAAACATGTCAGACTCCTCTAAGGTGCTGCCTGTGTAATATAATTAGAAATTACTAATGTTTTTTTAAAGAATAAATTATCAGTTCACTCATAGATGGCACTAAATCCTACACACTGTCTTTTTAAAATATTATTTACTGTCTCTTTAAAATATTCTTTAATTTTGTAAGACGATATCAATGCTGCAGGTGGTTCTGAACAAATATTTACACCAGACAATGTTATCATTTACAATAAAGTCCCACGCATGCACATTTTGCCTGCAACATCTAACAAGGAAGTGTGTTGTCCACAGTTCAATATAGTAAATCAAAATAATTAGATCAAATGAATAAAATAAAAAATAAAAAACTAAATATTACAATGGATGTCAAAGGAATGTTTCAAAGAGACGGAAAAGATAATCCACTAAAGAAATCAGATAGTGGCTATTTTTTTTAAACAGAAATATACAATGTAATAGCATTGCATGAACAAATATTACACAAATGAGACAACCAAGTAGATGTATATATGAAAAATGTAATACAGTATACACATTTGCATATACAAATATACATATCGCTGATGTCGGGCCAAAACCATGTACCTCCAAAATAGTAACTTTTTAGGAGACCCCAAAAACAGCATGTTTGTTCAACCATTAACATTGTATCATCAAAGAGAGAAAACCATTTTCAACACTTTTAAATTGGTCAACAATTCGTAAAAATGACACCCACATGCGTGCTCTATCTAACAAAAAGTATGGATTTTTGAAAAATGGGAAATTTGCCAACTTGTGACTTTTGAGGTTTCGGCCCGACGCCAGCAATATATGTATTATGTTGATGGTAAACGAGGTAACCAAAATCCTAATCACACCTCTGCATGAAAAACTTCCAAATTGAAATCCAATTAATTTCGGTTTCTTCAGTTTTTCCAAATATGTTCATCTCTATTACAGATGTGAACTAAATACCGACTCCATAAACATGTGCTGGAATTAATACATACATTTGCGGGGAGCCCATCACAGCTGATTGGGTGAAAGGAGGGGTCCACCCTGGACAGATGGTCAATCAATCACAGGGTTTCAAAATGTATTCAATTCAATTACTTGATACTTTGATTCAGCATACATTAAGCCATTGCCCTTATAATGGCTTATGGAGAGTCCTTAAAAGGATACAGTTTGTGGTACTCTGAGGCCGGCTCACTGGTTAAGTTTATTGGTTGATAGTGTTGAGCTCCAGGCTCAGTGATGGAACATCATTTGTGACAGATGAGCCACACGATTCCAGATCACATTTACTAGGATGCCCTGTGTGAAGCTTCCAAAAGCCAAGCCATGTGCTTTAATGTCGGCGTTCATACACTTTTGCTGCCCGCTCTTCTCGCTCTCTGGGACACAGAAAAGTTCAGCTGTCCTTGTGTTTGGTGAAGCAGCGCTGAAAGGGAAATAGGAAATCAGCACAAATCCAAAATCAAAAGCAAATGTTCTTTGAGGATGTAAAATGAAGACAGACTCAAGTCTGACTCCATGCTGGGCACACATTAAAATAACTGTCAGGAGAAACAAGCAGCTATTGAAGGAGGCAGAGAGAGGCGGGGAGGGTACGGTGTGTGTGTGCGTGTGTGTGCATGGTGGCGTGTGCTACCTTCTTCACAGGTGGGGCCCAGCCAGGTGAGTGGGCACTGACAGTGTCCAGTCACCCCATCACAGCGGGCCCCTTGAGAACACTGGCAAGGCAGAGAGCAGTCGGGGCCAAATCGGTCCCCACTACAGTCTGGGACGATGGAAGACAAAGATGGACAAAAGGTTGGTCTTCATTGTCGACACGTAAAAGGAAAGATTTTATGAGTATTTTCTAGCAGTCAATCTACCTTGTTCACACCTCTGTCCAGTCCTTCCTGGAGAACAGAGGCAACGTCCAGTAGATGGGTCACATGAGCTACCCGAACAGTCACATGACCTTTCACACTTGGCGCCAAACTTGCCAGCTTCACATCCTGAGATGCATAAATAAATAAATAAATAACTGCTCTTTATTTTTTCCAGACAGAATGTCCACCACTTTTTCTTCAGTACTCAATTCTTGGGTAGTCACCGATACCAATATCAAGTAATGATAGCAGTACATAGTTTTGATACATACAATTTCCCAAAGAAAAACAACAGATAATTTTGAAGAAAGACCCAATACATAATGGTTCCTTCAAAATAAATGAAATTAATGGCAATTTTCTCTTCTTCCAATTTCTAGTTTCTGATTGTAAAACGGCCACAAGAAGGCGTCGCGAGTACCGATTACTTGAAATATGGCCAGGTATCAGTCCGATAGCTAGTATCAGAACTTGCCCATCCTTAACTCATTCACGCCGAGACATTTTCACTGAAGCAACCCGCTTCGCTTTTTACTGGATTTTGACAAAGTTTGCCAGGCGTACAGAATATTGTGTTCTATTGCTATAAAAAAAGAAAAATTTAAGTCTCTTCTTTCATTAGGAAAAAAAGTATATTTCTATCTGTTTCCGTTTTGCAGCAATTAGCATTAGGATATAGCTAAGTTCCATCATTATTCCCAAATCTGTTTAAAACTGTGGGGAAAACATGGCCTTGATTGATCTCTTATACTCCGCTGCCACCTGCTGGCTATTTTTGTAATAACTACCATTGCTTCAACCATTCTCTTCAGTTCAGAGGCTGCATCAAAGCCTTCTGTATGTTCTAGCATAAAAAAAAACATTTAAAAAAAGTATGAATATGTCTTTGAGAGCACGGTAATATTTAAAATAGAACATATTTATACGTTTTTGGGAGCAAATGAGTTAATGAATGCTTATTATCCTGCATGAACACAACATACCTCAGCACATTTGGCTTTTTCTTTGGATTTTGTAGCCTTTTGTGACACTTGCTTGAAACAATATGAGCCAGAAGGCACATGCAAAAGCAGAAAGACTTGCACAAGTTGTGTTAAATTACATTTGATTACTAATACTACTTGTGATACAACTTCATAATTTGTCAACAAATCTGAGGGCTTTTTTGTACTGTTTTACTATTAACAGTGCTGTTTTTAATTTCAAAATTCATACTAATGAAGTTTTTATGATGGCAAAAGCAAATTGAAGCTTGACAGAACAGATTTCCCTTAGCTGTAAATGCCAAGCAACAGACAGTATAAATGTAGTAGTAGTTGTATCATCATGAGAATGTTGTTTTCTTTTTTTTAAACAATTCGACATTTTGTTATTCAAACACAAACAGACAGGTAGAGCCACCAATGCTTCTAAATCTATTCTGGTTGTCCCCCCCTGCTGTGACTGAAGTGGCCATTTAAACGCTCCCACCGCGTGTGAGATCCTAGCAAGCAGACGGGAGGGAACAAGGATGGAAGAGGAATGCATTAAGCGGTGGGGAAACATGTCTGTCATCAAATAGCCAGTCCGTCTGGTCTCCCATCTTCCTCCAAGTTTGTCTGTCTCCCCGACAGAACAACCCCACGGACATTTTTATTTTACATGTATGAGTCCATCCATCCATTTTCGTCAACGAAAAGTAAACAAAAATAATTTCGTCAACACACATTTTTCACCGAACTAAAACTAGACTAGACTAAACTAAAACCCTCATTAATAAACAATAACTGGGACATTTATGCATTCCCATCGAAAAATGTACTCCACTTAATTCAAACTGGACTAAAATCTATCGACATTTTAGTTCATGAACAAAAACGAGATGAACATTATATGATTTTGTATAAATCTTGTCTGCTAATCTGTCACTGTGACACACTTTGACTCCCCCCCACCCCTCCTTTCAAATCTGCAGATAGGAGAGCAACATAGACAAACAAATGGGTTAGACAGGAGGTGGATTCACAGTGAAAAATAAATAAAGTAAATTATAGTTATAATGCAACATTAATCCAATGTCTATAACGTTCCAACAATAATGCTAATCCGACTGCTAACTAATGCTGGCTAATATGGAGCCATAGTAGCCACTTATTGATATACTATAATTGTGTGTCAGGTTCTTTTTCATCAAAAACATGAGAGTAAATTTTATATGTTTATTTTTTTATTTGATAGTTTTAGAACTTACAGTGTTCAACATTATCTGCTGACAAAAAAAATACAGGGGCAAAATGATTGTCATGACTAAAACTGGACTAAAACGACAGTATTTGTTGAGTAAAACTAGACATAAAATGATGTTTTCTTGGACTAAAATGATTGATTTATAGTAGTGCTGTCAAAGGTAAAGCATTAACCAATTAATTCATCACAAAAAATTATCGCTTTAATCATGTATTCACGCAGATTAACCACACTATTAATTTTGACCGAAGACGTCCTCATAACATTAAATGCTCAAAAAATTAACACATAATTTAAATTTGGTGAGCAAACATTTTTTGATAAAAAGCCTTTTTAATTTTAATAAAAATTCTAAGATGCCATTAATCTGACTAAAAAAATGTAATCGCTTGACAGCTCTAATTTATAGTCGACTAAAAACGGGAGAGGTTTACTAACTATGTTAAAAACTAACATGCGTGACTGAAACTGGACTAAAGCTGAGACTAAATTTAAAAATAGCTAATAACATTAACACTAATTACCACAAACAGAAGTTTTATTTCATTAAAGGTTTCTTGCCATCAAAATTTAATTCCTTTCAATGTTTTATACAGAACATACGTAGGTCAAAATGAGTCTGCGACATCTTTTAAACGTTTCAAATCTACATATCGAATATCAATAAGAAATGCAACTCTCTTACTTGCCAGGCATATGTATATGGAACGTAATTTGTAATAAAAAAAAAAGATTTTATTTAAAATATGGAGCATCCATTTCTTTATTGATTCACAGCACGAGTCACTAAATGTTGTGCTGACCCTTAGAAATTCAAATAAGTACTCACGACTTTGGCACTGAGGCCCGTAGTAGCCTGGGGGACACGCACATTGTCCTGTCACGTGGTCACAGGTCTGCTCGGCCTTACAGTCACAAGTCAGGGCACAGTTTTTGCCAAAATATCCAAGTGGGCATCCTAGAAATGTAAGATATATATGAATTCACATAAAGTAAACTTTTTTCAGGGTTTAGCTGAGAAAATCACTTCATGATAGAAAATCCAAGCAAAGGTGTGTTTCGCATACTGTGTTGACAGGAGTGGCCATAGTACCCAGCTGTACAGTTGCAGGTGCCAAAAAAGCGGTCGCACGTCCCACCATTGAGGCAAGGGCAGTCTTGAGAACAGTTATCACCATATTTTCCCTGTGAACAGGCTACACACAACAATGGATGACAAAACACATTAGCGGCATTTATTCAAATATTTGTTGCTGGTGATACAGTATGTAGAGTAAAAGTTCAATTGTAGCCCCAACCTGTATCACAGTCCGATCCGGTCCAGCCAAGACTGCATTTGCATGTACCATCTTTAGGATCACATTGACCACCATTTTGACATCTGCATGCGTGTCGGCACTGCAGGCCATAACGCCCCCTGGGACAGACTGGGGAAATATTGCAACAGCAATCGGAACGCATCGGAGCAACAAAATGACAGTTAGATAACACAATAAGGACACCAAAATAATACGACAATCAGAAGACGGAACTTTGCAACAATAATTATAACTGGGGATGTACGGTCATTTTTCAGTTCGATACCAGCACAAGTACTCAACTCTTGAGTAGTCACTGATACCGATATCAAGTACCAATACCACTAGTGCGTTTGACATAAAAACAATGAGAAATTGTTTTAAAGAAAAACTTATACATCCAAATATATATTTTTCCTTAAAATTGCATGAAATCAATGGCAATTTTTTATTCTTATAATTTCTCATTTTGATTGTATGGTGTAGATCAGGGATAGGCAAGTTCGGTCCTAGAGAGCCGTGGTCCTGCATGTTTTTGGTGTCTCCTGCCTGCAACCCAGGTGTTTCAAATCATCAGCTCATAATTACGATCTGCAGGAGCCTCTCAGCTGTGTACGAGGAGGGAGACATCAAAAACATGCAGGAATGCGGCTCTCTCGGACCGAACTTGCCTACCCCTGGTGTAGATAAAGCACTATACAAAAAGCAGTCCATTTACCATTTAAAACAGCCACAAACTGTCACCAGTACAGATGCCTTAAAATAAGGATGGTATCGGCACCTGTATGATACCTAGCATCAGATCTCGACCATCCCTCATTTTTTCACAATCAGGAATTTTCGGCCAATCACCGAATAGCAATCAACAAGTTTGAAAAAAAAACGATAACTGATCATTGATTCGATCAGAAGATGGAGCAATATATCTATTTGGAAAAACTTTTATATGTACTCTACAGTTGACCAGCACAATTTGTGGGGGAAGGGACTGGCCCGGCCAACTAATAGCGAAAACCCAAGTATAATTGACGGCAATTGAAATGCATGAGAACATTTAATATAACATGTAATGTCATATTTGGTGAAGCTGATCAATGATGTCATTGATCATTCTGACAAATTAAGACATTACAGCCGATCATCGATTTTGCATAAAATGCAATCTGATCCCGATCCTGCTGATCAGATCGGTGTAAAGGCTACAAATTATAACTGGATCAGAATAATGCCACAACTCGACTGGCACTCTGCAGAATGCGAACCTTTGCCAGGCTCAAAAATCATGACATGCCGATCAAAAATGTTTGAGTAAAATGTGCGAAAGCAATCCGAAACGGACTTATTGCATTGTATGAGTTGGTGATTCATAATAAGTAAGTATTTCAAGGACATCAAGTCAAGCAACAAAAAGTAGCAGATATTAAAACAATGCAGCAGCAATCGAGAACAACATGAAACCCTTCTGCAAGTACTCCGAGACAAACCCTTTATGTTGATCTCATCAACAGGTCATTAAAGAGAGGCAAAGTAGTCAAATTTGGCACTGATAGAAGGAATAATCATGTTTCTTTGGCTAATTTAGTTTGGGAAAACAACAAGGAAGATGTCTTTGATTTCCCTGTGTGTTTATTTGCTTCCTTGCCAAATCCAGTGACATGGAACACAGAAAACGAGCTACTTATAGGAAACTGTAAACATTCAACAAGAGACATTTAAGACTTGGTGAATACACATGTGCAAGAGGATAAAGAAGTGAGCAGCGAGTGCATCCTGGGTTGGGAAACCCCATTTACGATTGCCCAAATGCTGATAAACCAAATTGGCTTCTTTTTCCCAAGAAAATTGTTTGCAATCATCAACGTGTTACTTCAACTGTATGTTTACTGAAGAGACTGATGAGGTTTACATTTAATCTTCTGTGAAGAAAACTCTCTTTGCACATTTATAATGACTAAAATGTGACTCATTTCATTACCCCTCGTGTCTTTTACTGATTTGCCACAGATACCACTATTGTGGCTATAAAATCATGTTCAATCTGGTCTTTGTAACAACTAGCGAGAGATTCATCATATAAACCTCTTTGGTCATCACTAGCCAGGTTTCCATCCAATTGTTTTGATTATTTTAAAGCCAATTTACTCAAATTGCGCAAAATGGACATGCGACTTATGCTCATTTCCATCTGTTCTTCTTTTGCGAATATTGAGATGGGGACTCCGCTGCTGTAGGTGGCGGTATAACACCATAGAGATGCGATCCACCAGTAATTTAAAACAAGAAGAAGAACAGGAAGCGACTGTGCCGTGCGATGACGTCGTGTGAGATTACTTTTAGCATTTCTTTGCGGTTTTCCATTCTTTAATTAATTCCCAAAAGATTTCTGTTTTGTGATCCCCCCCAAACATACCTTACTTAATCGTATGCCATTGCTGTGTGACTACAAACGTACGTGTGACGTAATATCCGGTTAAAACGTGCGACTTTTCTTAGCCAAAATTCGTATTTTCCATTTTTCGATACGCTTCCAAATCCACCCCCTCTAAGCGTAAAAACTTTTTGCGAATTTTGGGCCCTTTTTGAATTTCTAGCGTTTCCATTCAGTTTTATTTTCGCATTTCTTCAAAATTTGAATACAAATGGGTGGATGGAAACCCAACTAGTGATGCCATTCAGTACCTTGACAGGACTGCCCCATTCTCCCAGGTGCACAAACACATCTTCCGTTTGTTGGGTGGCACTGACCACCTTCCCCACAAGAACACAGTTTAGCGCAGTCTTTGCCATAGTACCCATTTGGGCAGCCTACAAGGGGAAAATTAGGAATTAGTTATATGGTCAAGTGAAACATTAATAGACAGGAAATAGGTTTTTGTCATTATTTGATATTTTTGAAGCACAGAAGGGAGATCTGGGAATTTGCCTTCACAAATTCAAACAAACTAAAACGCTGTACGAATTGTTGTGTGCGCTCTAAATTGACCTTAATTGGAAAGGAAGAAAGGAAGGCATTAAAGCTACAAACATACGTGAGCTGCAGTCGGCTCCGATGAAGCCTGCGGGACAGTGGCAAGTCCCCATCCTGAAGTCACAGCGGCCGCCATTAAGACAAACGCATCGAGACTTGCAATTTGGTCCGAAACTGCCTGAGCGACACCCTGAAGACATTTAGCAAAAAAGAATTTGTGGAAAGAAAACATATCAAGACGTAAAATGGTCTCAGACAGACAAACGGATGGTTACAAATATGACCTGTGGCTCAAGTCAAGTCAAGTCCACTTTATTTGCATAGCATGCTTGAGCAACTCAAAGTACTTTACATGAAAACAAAACAATATTGTCTTGACAATATAAAAATGTAAATGTGTCATGTAAAAGCTAAGGAAGCCTTAAGCATTGCGTTTGAATATTCAAGCAGAAACGAGCTGGTCTTAAAAGTGTACTCACGTAACTCACAACTTGTCCCGTAGTAACCAGGTGAACAAGTACACTTCCCCGTAACGGGATGACACTGCTCATGGTTTCTTGAACACTGGCATGGCTGACTACAGTTGTTCCCAAACATACCGGATGGACAAACTAACATAAAAAAAAAATAATGATAAAAAGTCACCATTTAGCAAAAACTCAAGACAAACATGATTAATACAATTCCTTGCAAAAGTATGAACCCGCCTGTGAAAAGCCTTTACATTTAGCCCAAAAAGTTCCATTTTGGTCTCATCTGACCAGAGCACCTTTTTCCACTTGATTTGTTGTGTCTCCTCGGTGGCTTGGCACAACCTTTTTTTTGTGTGTGTGTGTGGGGGGGGCAGCCATTTTCACTAGATCAGCCCCCGGCTGTTTCACTGGATTTTGACTGATTTTTCAAGGTCCACAGAATATTCTGTTCTATTGCTATAAAACATGGAACCTACAAAAAGAAAGATTATAGTCTCTTATTTCATCAGGAAAAAAAAGTATATTTGTATCTGTTTGCGTTTTGCAGCAATTAGCATTAGAATATAGCTAAGTTTCATCATTATTCACATTTATTCCTGTTGAAAACACTGGCAAAAACAGCTTGAAGCAACAAGGCCCTGGCTGATCTCTTGTACTCTGCTGCCACCTGCTGGCCAATTTTTGCTATCACTACCATTGCTTTAAGCGAGCTCTTCATGTTAGAAGTTGTATCAAAGCCTTCTGTATGCTCTAGCATAAAAAATGGTTTTTTTTAAGTATTGTGTAATAAAATAAACCACAATTCCCAAATGACTATTCACCCTTACTTTTTTTGGTACGGGGAAAAAAAATACAGAAATAAATACATTTAAAATAAACCCTGGAAGCTCATGTTTGATAAAAAAAAAAAGAAGAAGCCTAAACCATGGAAATTTTCACTATAATCAAAGTTAATTTTAATTAGTTTTTATAAACATGAATGCAGTTTGAGTTACTTTTCACTTCGTAAAACCATTTTCATTTTTTCTGTTTACGAAAATGTTTTTCACTTTTACTTTTTTCATTAACCTGGTTGCACACTGAGTTGCATTACATTGATCTAATCTTTTTAAATGCGCAAAAGCAGCAAAGAGGGCCTTCATATATTACATAATTAGAGCTGTCAAAGTTAATCGAGTAATTGACAAGTAATCGATTATCAAATTAATCAACAGCTATTTTAATAATCGAATAATTGTTTGGAGCCATTTATTTTTATTTGAAATTGTCCAAAACCTCTGATTTCATCATATCAACAGTAATTGTTCACTGATTTTTGTAGTCTTTTATGAAAGAAGACTGATTATCATCTGCGTTTAATCAAAATAAGACAGTTGCAAACATGTGTTTTTACTTTGGAAAACAATGACCGAACCGGTAACGTAGTACAAGATCAACCCCCCTTTTTTTCAAATCACTATACAAATACGAAGTATGAAATCAACACCATTGACTGGTTAATAAACAGTAATCAGGGGACTATTTTTTTTGATGCACTTTAATGCAAAATTTAAATGAATCTGATTAGTCGATTAATCGAGTGAATAATCGATAGATTAATCGATTCTAAAAATATTTGATAGTGACAGCACTATGCGCAATGTTTGTGTAGTAACAAAGCCTTTCTCTCCTGCTTGACTGTAGTGTGTGAACATATAAAAACTTTCCATATTAACTGGTCACAGAAAACTCATCAACATTCTCTGGTGCCCAAACCCAGATAGGAAACACTTGGCAGCATTTTTTTCCACACACCCTTTCTCTACGTAAGAATGAATGCAATCCTGCGACCATCAGTCATAGTGCATGAATGTGTGAACCCAACATGTTTGCGGCTGAGATCGCAAGCAGCGTGGGGAACAGATAAGAAAGGACTCCAGACTAAAGAGGCAATTACGGAGCTGTCATTATGCATGTCTGCCTTCCAAAAGCCCTTATCCGCCACTGAGAAGACAAAAACAATGCTTTCTGTTTTACTTGGCAACTGGTATGTAACATTTATCAGATTTCTGGGGAGTTTGTAAGGAGAGGAAAGGAGCTGAGGTGGTGTTTTGGGGGTGGGCTAGTACGTAGATGGTATGGACCACAGCATGAAATATTGCATAAAGCAGTGTAACTGTGAGCGTTTGCCAGCAATACATGAAATATTTCCCAGGATTCTTAAGTAAAAACATCTTAAACAGGATTCATTTTAAAGGGTGGAATGTCAGTCGTACCAATTACACAGAGATTTGTTGTTCAACAATCATTAATCTTCACTTGCGTATCCAACCAGAAGAATCATGGCAAGGAACTTTCTGTGGGGTTATAGTATCACATTTAGCTACCAAGTTGTTTCATTAGCACCTTGTTTTTTAGTTTAAAAGGACAACACATTTTCCTCTCCTTGATATTTACATGGCCTCTCTAAACACGTGAACCAAAAGCCTTCCCAACTAAATCCACATTTAAATATCACCACCTTATGTTGCAATTATATAAACTAGGGATTAGCATCGCTAGTAGCGTACTACTCGGATGTTTGTGCCAATATTTTGCGGTCGGGTTTTAAAATAAGGAGATAGTAATTGCTTTAGCAGAGATTAACCACATGATGTTTGAAGCGTTGGGAACGGCCAGCGACAAAGATGCCAAGCTTCATCAAGCATTTAAGTTAATTTCTTAAAATGTATATTTACTTGTACATTTATGTTTCCAGAATTATTATTTACACATTCATACTTTTTGTTTTTTAGTACAAGTAGTTAAGTTGATGTGTGGAATCTGCTCCTCTCCGTCTTTCACTTGCATTCACCTAAAGTATGCTAGCTTCTGATTGGTTAGTGTTAGCCAGTTGATCAGGAAGTGTTGTAGCTGAGTAAAGTTTAAATTAAGAATGAATCCGTCTCCATCCTGCCTTTTCATTTTATTTTATTCATTTTTCATTTTCATTTTCATTTATTTTGAAGTCCAGTAATCGTGCCTACGGGTTATGCAGTACCTTGAGAAAACAGTATTGACTCCTACCGTGACCAAAAAGTGTGGCAGGTTTATTTTGCCTGACCGTTTCCCAAGATGGGAAGCACACGGTCAATTGACTGATATGCAAATATGAATGTGACTTCATTCAATGAGTGTTTTCCAAACTTTAAGTTTGTTGCACTTGGCTCATCTCCAGTCGGGCTCGCATTGGCAGCGGCCAGTCACGTGACGGCAACATGAGCTATGGACAGTCACACTAATCCATTGGTACGAGCAACAACAGACGCACTGATTTGCATTCAGAAGGCAAAAGAGCTTTTTCAAGTTTCTTTTATGCTTGCTATGTGCTCAGACACAGCCAGAAAAAAAAAGTTTACAACGCTGCTATGTGATAGAAATGAAGCACATATGCTTCAGGGTGTGTTTGCTCCTTTCACCAAAAAAGTTATTGCTAATGTCTCATTCTCGGATAATTGTGTTTAAGGAGAGGATGTTCAGCAGTGAGGACCTCCCTCACACCCCGTTTTAATGATGTGGCTTACATTACCCAGAATGCAAAGAGGTCCTGCCCAGCCAGCAATGCATTGGCAGGCTTCTGTGATGTGGTGGCAGCGGGCATCATTCCTGCACCCTCACATCTGGCCACAGTCAAGATCGTAAAAGCCGTCAGGGAACACTCTACGTCGAGATTAAATTAGTTTCTTTTCTTTTCTTTTGTCAATCCCCTCGTCTCATTCGACTCTTCCGCTACTTGTCCTCACTGTCTTACCACCAACAGAAAATGTCCAAATCAAATGGTTAATGTTAATTTATAGAGCATCAGCATTCATTAAGCAAGTTGATGTCGCGCACGTGTGGTGAATCTGGGACACATCAAAGTCAGCAGCAGCTCGGAGGCCAATCCCGATTTGGGGCAAGAGAGGCCGTAATTCCAGCACCTGCTGAGTCTGCAGGCCCCACCAATGCACGACTAAACAGAACCAGGTTACTGCGCCCACTTACACCTCCATGACAGGCTGCAGCTTGCTGGAAGCGTCTGTTTCTCATTGTCAAACCAAGACAGAGATGGTTTAAGAGTGTAGTCGGTCGACAGGTTTGGTAAATAAATGAGCTAACAGTACTGTGTCAGTGGTAACATGAACATTTATACTGACATGAGATTTGTTTGTGGTTGTAACATCTTGACATCTTAACATAGGGATGGGTACCTTTTACATTTGAACCGGTACGCTTCCAATTCTCAGTACCTGGGAATCAATAACAATCAATTACTCAATGGTACCAATTTTCTGTAATTTTGTACTTTTTTTTTCTTCCTTTTTTTTTCTGGAGAGCTCAGTATTGTTCATTCGGTAATTTTACCGATTTGACATGTCATCATCATTGCTCTTTTTTTTTTTTTTTTGTTTGTTTGTGGGTGAGTATGTGTATGTGCGTGTGAGTGTGTACTTTTGTACTCTGAGTGTAGTTGGTCTCTCTCCCTCTCTCTTTTTTTAATTATTTTTTTATTATTTAATTTTATTTTATGTATTTATTTGGGTGGTTATATACAGTGATACCTCGGCTGACAAACGCTTCAGCTCACGAACTTTTCACCTCACGAACATTAAATTCGCGAGCATATAGTCTCAGCTGATGAACTAGTTTTCGGCGGACGAACCAAATCTCGCGACACGAGAAATCACGAGAAGCTGACGCACGCTCACGGCGTCCCAGTTCATCACCCCCTTTCTTTGAGTGCGGACGTGGTTTGTGTTTGGTAGACATTTTGGACTATTTTGGAGTGTACTTTTGCTATCATGGGACTGAAAAAGACCCAACCACAGGCTAGTGTTAAGCCTAAGAAGACCTTAAAGAAAATTACGGTCGAGCAGAAGAAGGAGATCATCGAAAAACACGAACGAGGTGTGCGTTTGTGTGACTTAGTTAATTACAATACAATAGCACATTTATTATACATAAAATAAGGTATATTTTGTGTAGTTTTAAGGCTTATTTAGTAGAAAATTATGTTTTATGGGGACCTGGGAACGGATTATTCTCATTTTAATGGTTTCCTATGGGAAATAAATGTTTGGAAGACGAACTTTTCGCCTCACACACACTTTCTGGGAACCAATTAAGTTCGTGAGCTGAGGTATCACTGTATATATATAATATAAATCTGGACGTTTGGGACAGAATCTAAACCAATTATCTCAGCATTGAGGAGTTTCAATAGACCACCTTTTCTATCCATAAGGGAAGCAGTGGACCGTGTAACCAAAGGAAGCCACAAATTGGGGTGCACCAGAAATGTGGAGTTTTGGTGGTTTCATATATTCAGGGTGTTCCCTTAACTTTTTACATAATTTCTTCCTTCCTCTGATGCTGTCCACCCCTACTTTAAAGCCGCAGCCTCAATGTGAGTGGCGCACACATCCTTTCAGGCATTGAACCATCACTGTTCCCACGCTGACAGCGTGACATCTTAGCCCGCATCTGCAGTGGTTCAGCTGTGATGTCGTTAAAGCTGGCCCACTGAGGATGCTGGCACCATAAATGAGCTCTATATGGTAAAAGGGTTTAAAAAATAATAATAATAAAAATAAATAATAATAGTAAAAATAAATAAAAATACAAATAATAATTTGTCTTCTGTTTACTGTTTTTTGAATGTTACTGTTTTGATTTAGGTTAAAATAATTTTTGTTAATCCAAATTGTTTCTGAAATTATGCTATAGACTGTTTGTGGCAACATTTTCAGCATATCTGATATAGTTTTTGCACAGAACTAGTTTTGCTGTAGGGTTGCTTATGTTCATTAATAATAAGCCAGTTCAAATCTAAAATAGCCCTTAACTTAGTTATACAAGTTCCCAAATAAAAATATCCAATAGAATTCTGATGCTTAAGATTCCCTTATGCTAAAATACTAAAAATATTTTCAAATGCAGGCGACTACCAGCTGGATTGACTTAAATCTATAGGGTCCATTGATGTACAGTATGTAACTTACCTTTATGAATGTGGTCTGGCTTATTTATAGCAAGAAAGGGGTGACTAGTTTTCATATTAACCACGGAAGCCTGTGCAGAGTCTGCTGGTACTTGTTAGTTTAGAACCGTCCCACTTCCTCTCGCCGGAGTTTATAGGTAGGCACAGAGGAGCTGGTCCACGAAGACTACCGCACACACTGTGTCATCACTGAAAGACTCCCATCTCGGAGCTAAATGAGCTCTTTAAGACAAGAGGATTATTTCCAGATCCCCGCTTGTGTAAGAAAGAGGGCTGTCAGCCCATAAAGCAGGTCCACGCAGGACCACACAGTCACTGAGGAGACCACAGAAATAGAACGGATAAAGAAAGAACAGAAGAGAACTTCCTGGTGCCATTTAAGAGTGATACATTGAAGAAAGAGAACAATAACGAGTCAGCGTGACAGTGGAACAACATTGCTATTTACCGCAAACTATTCTGAATTGGACATCAAAGTTGCAAAAGCAAGCAACAGTTAGCACCAGTGTCAGCATAACAGCCTGTTTCCACTGGGGAAAAAAAAGTCTGACCAGGACCTCATAAACGCTCTGTGAAACAATGTTTCTGCCATAGAAACGAGCTTTCTGAGTCACGTACTCTTTGTCATGAATCTCATTACGGTATGTGGACAAAAAATATCCCACTGAAAGGGAAGGCCATATCTTTCTATTTGGATTCTAGAAAAGAAAACACCCAATGAGATCTGGTCCGTCTCACAGTACAGGCCTTTTTCTGATTCCTGTCCAGCAGACTGAGAAACTGAACACCTCCGCTTGAGGGGAAAAGGCCTCCAGAAAACAAAACCTAGACAGACTGATAGGCCCATTTCCACAGTAAGGTCCAATCATGACGTGAATCATTAGAACGTTATGACTAGAGACAAGAGGCTCTGCTCTAAATGGTGTGTGGCCATTATTTTAAGAGCAATATCTACTGCTGAAGTGGAATTACGCTTTGGCCCTTGTGGTGTATTTACAGTAAATCTTAGAAGACCGTCATTTGAACAACTCCAGCCAATTATTAGACAGTTAAATAAAGGCATCAACCTGCCTGATTTTCCTATGAAATGGATAACGACATAGAAGAAAAAGACACGCTATTAATAATAATGTACAATCCAAGATGTAATACTCAATGCATTGCGGAATGTGTGGGGTTTTAAAATGGTTTTGCCACTGACATAACAATCCCCCCCCCCTTCCACACACACACGCACGCACGCACGCACGCACGCACGCACGCACACACACACACACACACACACGCACGCACACACACACACACACACACACACACACGCCTCTTCTTTTTTTTCTTATCCAGTTGAGTCGTGAAACTAGAAAACTAAATCTGCAGCGACCTCTGCTGGAATAAAAAATATTACTGTTGACATTATTTCCTCCAATTAAAAAATATATATTACTGTATTACAAGAAAACGAGGGCCACAATATAGTATTATCAAGAGGAAAATGAGGGCCACCAGACCCCAAAACAATGAGCTGAGAGCAAGCATCAAGAAAGCCTGGGACCCCCAGCCAAAGCCACGGCTCATCGAGGTGGTGATTAAGGCAAAAGGATTCCCAAGCAACTGCTGAAGATTGACATATCGTTTTAAAAATACCATCCATCCATCCATCTTTGCTTTCCATGCAAAACACTGGGAAGTATGCATGGTGATTTCTTCAAAGTATTTACTTTTTTTTTTTATGTTTTCATTTGTTTTGTGAGCTGGAAGCCCAAATAATGTAAAGATAAACAAATAAATACTTGAAGTCACTTAAATTGTGGGTCCTGAATCTATAATCTATGAAAGTTTGACTTTTTGAATGGAATTATGAAAATTATCCAACTTTTTCGAGGATATTAAAAAAAATTGACGACCGCATGTATATGGTATCAAAGAACAGAAAACTTGTGAATGAATTTTACAGAAAAGCTGTTATGACTAAGCACAAACACATGGTGGCAGCAGACGCTGGCTAAACCTCACACTGTGCTGTAGCCATCAATCAGCAAGCATAACTTACTTTCTTCACATTTGTGTCCAGTATAGCCGGGCTCACACAAACAGTGACCAGTGAGAGGGTCACAGCCCACAGATCTGTTTTGGCACTGGCATTTATTGATGCATCCATGACCCCACCAACCAGATTCACATGTTGCAGAAGAAAGAATACATGACATATGTCAGCTCTACCCATACCTTCCTGCTGGACAGGTTTGGCACACACAACACTGAATAGCAACTCAACAATTAGTAAAACACGACTAGTGTGAGCATACCTATCCCGAACCCCTTTTTTTTCCACATTGTCATGGCCAACAGGCTCTTTTGCAGTTTGTAACTCTTCCTCCTATTTTTGCACAGCTATCTACCATCCATCCATCCTTCAATTTTCTTTAATGATTGTCTTCATGAGGGTCATGGGTCGGCTGGAGCCTATACCAGCTAATTTGGGGACAACCACAAGGCAAATATACAGAGGATGAACAACTGTTCACATTCATATACTGCTATAAGGACAATTTAAAGTTAGCCAAAGCCAATTAGCTGAAGAAGCATGTTGAAGCACCGGGAAAAGTCCACGCAAGCACAGGGAGAACATCGAAACTCCACATAGGAATGTCGGCTGAGATTCAAACACCAAACCTCAGAACAGTGGTGCAGATGTGCTAACCACTTGCTCACATTTTTGTTAACAGCTAGCAACAATGTTAGCGAGTCTAGTCTAGCTAGTAGCTAGCTTAATATCAAAGACCTAAACATGGACTTTTTTTTTCTTTTCTTTTTTACAGACTGAGGAAGTTTTTGCCTGTATTTCTTGCCTTTATGATGGGACGCTTCATTTGGTTTAACTACTATATATTCTAATGACATCCAAGTCAAGCGCTAATAATAGCAACTACAAGAGCCACTTTAGAAAAATATGAATCCACAGTTTTGGACACTTAGAGAGACTATTCCCTATTCAAACCCATTTATTTTTACAGTTATTTTGACATACTTAATGGAGCACAAGATATGGTGTATTTATACAAGCATTACATTACAACCACATGAGGGCGCTGTATAGCAATGAGTTGACCCTGCGCCAACAAGTCAAACCTTTGAGCCATAAATGTCAAAGTTAAAGCTAAAATATCATATTTCTGTTTTGCAATGGTGACACACATTTTAGTTGCACTTAGGAGAAATTCAATGAAGTTTGTTGTCTTACACAGCTGACATCTCTTCCCATGAAGGCCTGCAGGACATTGTTGGATGCACTCCCCACTCTTGGGGTCACACAAACCTCTACCTGGGCAATCACATGGCTGCTCACAACCTGCGCCAAAGAAGCCCGGCTCACATTCTACAGTGGGACACACAAACATGTACTTGTACATATACACAGGAGAACAGTTGGCACTCACGGTAACGTCTTAAAATGAGATTTCAGAGCAGTATACTGTCTCAGCTGCTCATGCTACTGAAGCCCTACTATTGCAAATAATGTGATTTTTTTTTGACACTTCACAATGACAAGGTGATATATTAATGTGTTGGAATTCAGGCAGTTGACCTGTGAAGCTAAACCATGTGGACATAATGAAGCGTGCTTCCCTCATAGCAGATATTGCTGCTGTGGGCTAAGCAAATAAATACATTGAGAACCGTTTTTCTGTGAAGGGATTATACCTTTCTCACATTGTGAGCCGTGGTATGCAGGCTTACAGATACAGCTCCCCATCTTGGGGTCACAGCCAGTGGAATGTTCTCGAACGCAGTCACATTCCTTGGAACAGCCAGCGCTGTGCGTCCACCTGGGACAAGCTGAGGACAGGAAGAAAAATATGACATTAAACTGTAATTGATTATTAGCATACTGGTAGTAGGCTTTATTTCTAGTCTTGAGCAATTTGCATCCAGCAAAAAAGATGCATATGTAGACAACCTGCACATATGTTTGTGTTTCCTTCTTTATGAGTTCATTGTGGTCTAAGGGGAATATGACCCCACCCACACACAAAACTAGCAGCTTAGCCTTCCAAAGTATTACATTTTAGAATTTTCATGCCGCTGTACTTTGTTACTTTTCTGCTTTCATTCTGAAGTGCTAGCTCTTTGTGAATGCCTTTCAAAAAGCCCACTGTTGTATGGAATGCAGTAAAGGGTACTATAGGTGTACAATTAAGGGTACTGCCCCAGTAACAAGCCACTGGACAACTCAAGGTACAAATTTAGTACCTTTTTTGGACAGTGTAAATACTGTTGCCATAAAAGATTAAGGCTAATGTATCTAATTTTTCAATTCAATTCATTTAATTTCATTATTTCCTTTCATAAAGGTTGGATAGTAGCCATGCTTAAGGTTAGGCAACTTTCCTAAGCTTTTTTAAAATATAATCAAGCGTGCGGCGGCTGTGACTAAGGGTGTAGAGAGCTGTTCAATCCCCACTCTCCCAAAGTCATCTGTCATTAATTGAGTCCTTGAGCAAGACATTTCACACACATTTTGAAAAATCCGTGTGGGTGGAGTCAAACGTTTAAGTCCACCCGACGTGGCGGCACGCCTCAAACTGCACTCTGCATCTTGGGCTACTTGGGTTGGAGGGGCCGTAGGCGAACACTGGCAGCCACACTTCCGTCAGCCTGCCCCAGGGCAGCTGTGTCTACTAAAATAGTTTACCGCCAGCAGAGTGTGAATGTGTTAGTTGCAAGAATAATGTATCCATTGCATTGTAAAGCGTCTTTGAGTGTCTAGAAAAGTGCTGTGATTATTATTATTATTATTTAAGCTCTCCCCCAACTACATCAAGGTCATGTTGCTTGTATACGCTTGTAAAAAAACAAAAACAAAAAAAACTGAATCCAACTCTCTCTTTCTCTCTCTTGCTCTTTCGCTTCCTCCAATTGAAAGCCAGCAGACACCAGTGTCTCATAATTGTCAGGCTAACTTTACTCATTAGCCAACTCTGAAGTAAACAAATCAACAAATCAAAATTCTAACCAGTTAATTTTCAAAAATGCTTTCATGGCAATACTTTAGTGAATTTAAGTTCAGAAAATGAGTTTTGACATGTACGTACAGCAAATGTCAGGTACTCAAGACTTCATTTACATGCAGTCAATAACCCTTTCAAAACCTAAATATTGGCAACGGTATTCGGGTTTTGAAAGGCCATTGGTACGGTGGCTGACTGGTTAGATGCTAACCAGCCCATGGCCTCAGAGGTCGCGGTTGGGTTGTGATTGGGGCGGCGCCATCTCACCTGCTAAACGTGCCTAACTTGATTACACTGATTTCTCTGCGATGTTTTCATGCTATTTTCTGTTTTCATGACAGCAACAATTACACAGTGTGTATCTATACACACATAATACGTACCTGTGTATAAGCCCATGCTTCTCGCGGGTAACCCACCAGAAAAAGTCAATCAGAGGTTAAAAAAAAAAGCACGACGACGAGCAAAGAACCATACTCTTGGAGCAAGGAAGAAACCAATTACTTTCTTAATGAGGTGAGTGACATGCATATAATGATGTCTATTTGAGTAATGACTTGTCCGTCCGAGCATGGCGGTTTCGATTGGGATATTTCAATTGATCACAACGACTACGTCTACAGGAGTCCACTCACACATGTAAACGAGTTATCCCAAATGCTTCAGAAACCGGAATATTGACCTTAAAGGTGCTGTCCGGTTTTTCCTTTGCCGTTTGTAAACAAAACATTCAAAACTGACACTCGAGGAAGCCGAGGACGGCCGTCAACCAGGAACGAGCATGAAACCAGCCCACTAATCAAGAGCGGGGGTTCGCTCAGCCGAATTTGCATATGCAGACAAGACACAGGACTCAAACTCCTAATACATCTACGGACACAGTCCACCAATCAGGAGCAGAGGTTCACATAGCCAAATTTACATATGCCACTGATAGTACTCTCTGCCCAGAAAAGTCTTGGACAGGCCAAAACACATCCTTCGGACTAAACCTTTAATTTGAAAATTGACTGCATGTAAAAAAATAAATAAAATAAAATTAAAGACTCTTACATTGGTATTATTGTACGAGGTGACTAAATTGTATCAATTGCTCAAGTATCGCTTTCAGGTACTTTATACAGGTCTCCAGACTGCCCCTAAATAGTGGCATTTTTCTCATAAAATTTGAGACAGTGCAAGTAAAATTGTCACCTACTTGTCCCTGTGCAGCCAGTAAATTTTCAGATTTATAGAAAATAAATAAATAAATAAATAAAATACTGTTCTTGAATATTTTCTGTTGCTCACAAAAGTCTGTCGGCGTATTTGTTAGTAATCTCGTGAAAATGAGCAGAGTGCATATTTACTTTGCAGGTCAATTAAATTGGCCCTAAAATTTCTACTTGCACCTCTAAAATTTCAGATTAGGAGCCAAAAAATGAGTTAGTCTGTGTTATACAAGACTGTCCCCTAAATTAGACCTCTGCAAAAAAAAGCACAATAGATTAGTTAGTGTGTTTTACACCAAACAATCATGTATTACTCTTTTGTACATTTGAATTGAGACAAGATTGTCTTTCTGCAGATATTGATTAAAAGTCGTGAAAATAAAAGACAGATGCAAGTTAAAAAGAATGCTAACTATGCATTGATTAATCATTCTTGGGAATGCAAGATTTACATGCAATGTGCCAAGACCGTCCCCATGCAGCAGCAAAAACTCCACTCCACCCTTGTCCTGCTTGACAGAGGCTTTGTGTGAGGTGCAGCTGGAGTCTCTGGTTACACCCTCTCCACCCTCCTAATGTCGCGCTGCAGGATGGAGCAGGCAGCTGTGGGAATCTAACAATATTTCTCAAGCACATTCTCCCATCATTCTGTTTCGTTGATTGGAGAGTGAGCCACTTTCATACTGAAGAAAGAACTCTGCAAGAAGAAGTCTTCACAATGTCAAATCGGAAACTGAGAGGCGATCCTAAAACACTCGGGGGTGTCAACATGGTGACAGAGGAGCTAAGGAATCTTTACTACAAAAGACTGCTGCCGATAGAGAAGCACTATTCCTTCCATCACTACCACTCTCCAAGTTACGAGGATGCGGATTTTGACAGCAAACCGATGGTGCTGGTGATGGGTCAGTACTCAACAGGAAAGACAACTTTTATCAGGTAATGCTGATGCAGTTAAACGGTATCCAGCTGAATGTACAGAAAAGCACATTTCAGTGCCATTTTCTGTTTTTAGATATCTAATCGAACAAGACTTTCTGGGAAGCCGAGTGGGGCCAGAGCCAACCACTGACTGCTTCACAGCCCTCATGTACGGGGAGGCGGAAGGAATCATACCAGGGAATGCACTCACCATGGATCCCAAAAAACCATTTCGCAACCTTGACCCTTTTGGAAATACTTTTCTCAACAGGTGAAGCAAGAGAGAATGTGTGATCATATACTGTACACTAACCTGCGCTAACAATAAATGTAGTCATGTGGTTATTGTGTAAATGTTAAAAATATCCATCTTAAAGTAGCACTAAGGAACTTTTCAACCATAATAAAATATTTTCATAGCTCTTCTGATGAAACACAGACTTAAAACTAGTTGAATGGTACCTTTGCCATGGCCTGAGGGGGTCTGTATTATTTTTACTGGCCATAAGATACTTTGAGGAGGATGGTAGGAACACTGCCACACAAATAACTACACGTGCTGACTGCTTTATGGCATACGTCACTTCCCCCTTTCCCCATTCGCTACAAAGACGGAAGTGAATTTGAATGTCGACGCACGATTACTGCTCTCCTGGCAGAAGCCACAAAACAACTGAAAAGTTTTTTCTGAGGAGGCAAAAAAGAACAAGGGAAGCTACCAGAATAAAAGGACAGTCAAGGATTAACATTGGCTCGGCTTTCACTCGAAAACTACGCAATGCGCTTGTCCTCATGGGAAATGTGGTTTTCCTTCAGGCATAACATTACCGCTTTTGTCCATATGGCGCCGCCATAATCATCATAAACTGAAAATTCCTAAGTGTTGCTTTAATGGACCTAAACTTGAATGTATAGCCAAAACATTTATTGGATATATATGATTTTTTTCTCCTGAGAAGATCTACTGTAAGTCCAGATCATCGTATAAATAATGTTGTATAGTCGCTTAAGATATCCGAGGATTGATGTGATATACAATAATTTACAGAGGTGGGCATTCCGACAGTAGTGACGGACAGTCCATCAGCTCGTCACTGACAAATGATGAGAAACTTTTCTTTTTTATTATTTAAAAAAATATATATACTGACTAAGCATTGACAGAAGCGGGTTTTCATCAGTCAGTGTAATTGTAAAAAAAATAAAAAATAAAATAAAAAAAGTACCGGTGGCCCTCTCAGTCCGTCACTGACAGACGCCCATTTTGTTGGCTAATGGTGGACTGATGGACAGTCCGTTAGTACTGATGAAATGCCCTCTTTTGTCTGTCCTGAAGTAGTGGTGACAAATTGATGACCAATGTGTGGTTAAAATAAAATGACAGACTGACAATTACAGTTTAGCTAAACTTGAAAAAATGACAGACTGACGATGATGGAAGGGTGTCCATGCCGCTGGCTAGTGACAGAACAGCAAAATTTGGTAAATTGCCCACATCTGGTAATTAAATTTTGGGGAATTTTGACAACAGCATCTCTGAGCCTTCACATTCACTTTGCAGATAAGTGCATTTCTAGTTGTAAAAATGTATAATCATTTATATGCAGATTTCAGTGTGTGCAGATGCCCAATCAGGTCCTTGAGAGTATCAGTATCATCGACACACCGGGCATCTTGACTGCAGCAAGGAAAAAACTTAGCAGAGGTGAGTTAAGATACCAAATATTTGTTTCTTCTTTAGCATTTGCACAGTGAATGCCTCTCACACTACATATCCAGTTCGTATGAAAATTTTTGTAAAATCAGATGAGGCAAAGTAGGAATTTGATCGATGCAATACTTAATCACATTTTTTTGAGTCTTGACCACAGCAGATGAGAACAATTTGACAAGAGTTGGAACATTAGCAGACGGTACCAAATCTGCTTGACTTTTTCGACACATTCATCTGTGGGTGTAACTGAAACGGCTTGCAAACAGTGAGGGCCTCTGGGATATGTTACATGTCTCTCACTGTTTCCTTGAGGCAAAGGGGCAGACCCCATTACCATCGACGTTAATCAAAAGCGTATGTTCCTTCCCCAAAGGCTACGACTTGCCAGCAGTGCTGCGCTGGTTTGCCGAGCGTGTGGATCGGATCATCCTGCTGTTCGACGCACACAAGCTGGAGTTCTCGGATGAGCTCACTCGGGCTTTTGAGGCTCTGTTTGGCTACGAGGACAAGTTACGTGTGGTTCTGAACAAGGCGGACAGGGTGGATTCGCAGCAGCTCATGAGAGTATATGGCGCCCTCATGTGGTCACTGGGGAAAGTGTTTAAAACCCCTGAAATTTTGCGAGTTTACATTGGATCCTTTTGGTCAGAGCCAAGACAGATGTGTGACCACTACCAGCTAATAGACTTGGAGGAGGAGGATCTGTTGACTGACATAAGAAACCTCCCACACAATGCTGCTGTGAGAAAACTGAATGACTTAGTGAAGAGAGCTCGACTCGTGAGGGTAAAATATCTGACAGCAAAGACATTAATGATTTTCATTCGGTGCTGTTTTTAATATTTACTTTCTCGATCTCTCTCAGGCTCATGCACACATCATTGGCTACCTGAAGCAGGAGATGCCGACTATTTTTTGCAAAGAGAGCAAGAAGCATAATCTGATCTACCAGCTTCCAGTCATTTTCACCAAGATCCAGCAGCAACACGGCGTTCCAGCGGGAGATTTCCCCGACTGCACCAAGATGCAGGTCACACTGAAATGCTTTATTAAAAGAGCTTAACAGAGGCCAACCACTTTTGGAATGGCTGTGATCCAGAAAATAAATATCCCTTTCATGACCTTGACATAAGCTTAAACCTAACCCAAAGTAGGTCACCTATGAAATGCATTTGGAATATTTGTTCCCGAACGCAAAGTTTGGCGATAACAAATGAAAACATAATCAACTATAATGAATAACACTTGTAATGATAGCCAACATAAAACTTATTTTTAACTTAATACTCTACTATGGAATATTATCAAATCTTGTATACTTCTTGTATGCTAGCAGCATTTTTAAGATATAGCCTACTTTTTTTGGGTAATATGCTTTAGATCAGGGGTGTCAAACTCATTTTTGTCACGGCCACTTTGTAGTTCTGGCTTCTCTCTGAGAACCGTAATGACGGTGAAACCATGTTTAATTGTCTCACCGTATTATTACATATACACGACAAATTGACAGATAACTAGTTTTGAAATCAGAAGTCAAGAATCCTAGTTTGTTGTTTGTTGTTCAAATTACTATAAGAAAGGCAACAAAAAAATCTTGGAAAATCTCAACATTATTTAACAATTTAACATTTTGGTGAAAGATCCTGGATGTTGACACACATGATTTTCTTACCTTCACAGACCACATAAAATGATGTGACGGGCCGCATCTCACTCCCGGACCTTGACTTTGATAGCTGTGCTTTAGATGATGAAATCCCCAATTTTCATAATTGCATACAGATTATGATCGTAAACTATATCGTCATCCTCTCATCGCCTAAGTAATTTTTTAAGTAATTTTTTTCTGATTTTTCAGGAAATGCAAAACATTTAATCATTTGCATCACAAGGAGATAATTTAGGCACAAAAAAAATTTGCTGAAATCAGAAAAAAATGATTTAGGTGATTATTTTAAGAAGGCGTCAATATTAAGATTAGAACAAGTACTAATTAATACGGAAGAGGATTAGGGCCAGTGAAGGGGGGGGGGGGGGGTTAGCAGGATTCTCACTTTATTCTCAGAATTCTGACTTTAAAGTCAGAATTCTACTTTAATCTCAGAATTCTCACTTGTATTACTTTATTCTCAGAGTTCTGACTTTTAAGTGAGAATTCTGACTTTAAAGTGAGAATTCTGACTTTAAAGTGAGAATTCTGACTTTGTGACATAGAACTATGGGGGGAGGTCAGAAAGTAAGAATTATGAGAATAAAGTCAGAATTCTCACTTTAAAGTCAGAATTCTGGCTTGAAAGTGAGACTAAAGTGAGAATTCTTATTTTAAAGTCAGAATTCTTATTTTAAAGTCCGAATTCTGAGATTAAAGTGAGAACTCTCACTTTAAAGTGAGAATTCTGAGTAAAAAGTGAGAATTCTCACTTTAAAGTCAGAATGTTGAGAATAAAGTCAGAATCCTGCCAACCTTTTTTTTCTCTTCACTGGCCCTAATCTCTTCTAAATTAACATCATGTAGGCTTCTCCAGTTGTTGTTTTTTCCCTAAATGTGATCTGACTCAACTAACACTAACCCAATTTTATTTTTTTTCAGGAGCAACTTCTGAGTCAAAACTTCTCAAAGTTCAAGAAACTGAAACCAAGTCTGATGGTTTCCCTTGACAAACTCCTAAACACTGACATAGCTAAACTGGTGCCCCTGCTTCAGCAACAAGAATTTATCAATAAATCCCTCCCTGGCGTGCTGGATGGTGAGTTCCTGGGAACCTTCAAGCGTGAGCATTACAAGAGGCATCCCTTCAAGGAAATTAAAGATGGCGACGACAGTGAACAAGATTTCACTGAATGGATAGTTGAGAAACATAAGCCAAAGTATGACGAGATCTTCTACAACCTCAGCCCAAATGGAGGCAAACTTAGCGGAACCAAAGTCAAAGAATGGATGACAACGACACTTCTGCCCAATTCTGTGCTTGCTCATGTCTGGAGGCTGTCTGACATTGATGAAGATGGTATGCTGGACAATGAGGAGTTTGCGTTGGCTGTCCATCTTATTGAAGGAAAACTGGAGGGTCATTGGCTCCCGCGGGAGTTGCCCTCTCACCTGCTACCTCCTTCAAAACGACTTTATGTGACTGATGAAGGGATCTAAATAAGACTTGCAGTATGGAACTGTAAATATGTAAATGACTTGTATAGATTGTTTTTAAAAGTGCATACACCAACCACAGTAACAGTTTTCTTCACTTTGAGCCATACATCCTAAATCCTGAACGCATTTTATATGACATATTTGTAATATTTTCATATTAATGGTTTAATTAAAAAATGCATTTAAGAGTTTTGTAATATTTCATTGCTTCCTGTGAGAATCATTAACACCTTTAAAAAGTCAGCACTAAATTCAAATTGGTACTCACGCAGATGACAGTGTCGACCATATAATCCTGGGGAACACAGGCACGCTCCATATAAACGATGGCAGTGTCCATTGTAGGGACAGTTGCACTTTCTCATGCAATTACTTCCGAAATAGCCCCTTGGACAACCTGCAAACATGAATGATAACAGACAACCTGGGATAATCAAAGGCCGACATTTTCATGAGAATACAGTAAAACTGAATTTTATATGAAGGGAATACTTTGATGCGGATGTGTGTCAATTTGTGTACAAATACAAACCAGCCTCGCAGAGTTGACCTTGTACCCCCGGGGGGCACAAACACCTCCCAGACACAGGGTCACATGTGCCTCCATTCTTACACTGGCACACACTGTTACAAGTTGACCCATAAGTTCCCTGTGGACAAGCTGGAGAATAAGGTGGATCTTGAGAAAATACATTGACAACCCTGAGTTACCTAAAGATAGTCGTAAATAATATACTGGCTCATATGTAAGGAGTTAAGAAGGTGCTATTGTTTCGGTTTCTGTTGGTATGTTAGTTCATTAATCGGCTAGCAGAATTACACAAAAACTACACAACCCAATTTGAACAGAGGAAGTAGCATATGTATAAAGGAAGAAGCAAACATTTTGAGGATTGTATAAAGGTGTGGATGTGGCAATTTTTTCCACTGTCTTGTATAAATGAATGCCATACTCCTCATGGTCAATGAAATTTGAAGAGCACTTTCAGCTGGTTTAATTGGGCTTCCATCACTCATAGAGAACTTGCTCTAGCTGCTCTTCGGCAACAGATCCAAGACTTCGTGAAAATAGAGAAGGAGCACATGGACCAAGGAAAACCCCATTCACTTTTGGTGACAGTCAAGAATTGAGATAAAAATTGTGTGTTGTCACTCGTGGTATGAGAAACAGAAGTGGTACTGCCTGTCCATTCATGACTATTAGCTTTATGCATGAACCAGAAAACAGCCTGGTTTGCATAGAACAATTGTTCTTAAACTTGTTGGAGGTACTGAACCACGCCAGTTTCTTAAGCGCATTCACCGAACCAAAATGTGATTTATTTATTTTTTCTAATATAAGGTTTGATATACAGGCAGAGTAGCCTTTTCATCAAATCTGTCTGTCTTCATCTTGAATTCACAAAGCGTTGTGTTCTTGTATTCCCCATCTCTACATCCCTCCATAGAGCAACTTGGATTTTGCTCAAAAATATCTTGACACTAGCCTTTTTGTTTGACCATTTATGACTCAAACATCTTCCAATTAACACATTAGCTGTTCACAATGGGTATTCTTGCAAGCCTCTGCCCAATAGTTTTCACTTTCGACTGGATTTGGGTTTGAATTTCCCACCCACTGTCTGTGGATGTAATGCCATGCAGAGTGTGCAGTTTCATTTTTCAGCCACAGGTGGAAGTAGCAACTTGAAATTCAATTCCCTGCATTGAGCAGCTTTCAGGAATTGTTCCTTTAGTTCTACTAGATAGCTAGTTGTGCTGGACTAGAATTGCTCAACTTGGCATTGCAAATCAGGCAGTTTGGACGCTGACTCCCATCACTCAACTTTATATTTATAGAGTTTTGTTAAGATGGAACACATGAGCAGCAGATACAATGAAAACAGAATTGAACCCTGTGGAACACCATATGTTCCGTTATACATGTGAATTCATATTACACATTTTCGTCCAACCACTTTCTTTTTGTGCTCGATATAGTTGGTATCAAGGGATTACAATAATAAAATAAATCACACGACGTACCATCACAACAGTCACAAGTCGACTAATGAGCCACAACAAATTCCCTGCAAGCAAGGAGGCGTGATCACCTGCAGCCAATAATGGCCAAGCGGGCATACTGTATCATCACGAATCATGTGAGTTGGGTGTGTGTCTTGACCTCCGCCAAACCCCTGTGACTGACTCAGAACTGCTGGCTTAGAAGCATGAATAAGGCACTCAATAAATTGTCACTTTTGTTAACAAGGCCATCATACTGAGTACCATCGTTGGTATAATTTTTTATAAAGTATTTTGTATTCAGATCTCATTATCGTATGCACTGCGCAAAAAGGGGTCCAGTGCATGTGCATCCAAGCAGAACCAGGCACATTGGGACTGTATAATCTGTATAAAATTTGACATTCTAACGGACTTATCCCATGTGTTTTTCCCCTCATGAGAACCAGCAGGACTCAGGTTCAGACCAGAGACAGCCATTAATCACAGGAATGCATGGGAAGAGTGGACAATTGCTTTTAAACCCAGCAATGAACATCCTTGGACTCCGGCCTGCTGTGGGCCTCGGCCTTGGTAAGGTAGCTCACAGATTGATTCCCCTGGTGCTTTTTTGTTCGGAGGTCCATAAACAACCCTCTAACCTACGCAGGAGAGCTGACAGGTTTTGATATATGACCCTGGATCGATGCACGCAGTAGGCTATCGCACTCTAAAACTGGACCACACTTCTATAGGTAGCACAAATAGAAATAACAGATGGATTATCCCAAGAGATGGGGAAGATGATGGCTTTGTGCCTGCGTGCGTGTGTACGTGTACATATTCATGGCCAAAAATAACTAGTTAAAGGATAAAAGATAGTTTTGGCAAACTACATATTCTTTCCCTGCTGCTGCTGCTCTGTGTGAATTCCCCAAACAGTCTCTCTTTATCGCAAAAGTGAACATTGTCAGTATTGTGAGTAATAACATTCTGTATAGAAGAAGTAAGTTTACTGGAAATCAAATTAGGGGTGAACAAACAAGCAGGTAAAAACAAAATCCTTGGTAGTAGGTTTTGTATCTCAGTTAAATCCTACAAAGAGACAAATAAAAACAAATCTCTTTACAGCATTTGAGAAACTAAAGAGTGTAGTGCCAACTGTCAGTAATGCAAAAAGCAGATGTGACAGGCACTCCACATACCGAATATAATAAAATGTTGTACTTACTCTCATTGCAGATAACGCCAGCCCATCCAGGTGAACATTCACAGCGGTCTTTATTTTCACCACAGTGTCCATTTACACAGTCTTCACATCGCCAACTGCAGTCCTCCCCAAAAGAGTTATCCAGACACACTGACAAGAATGAAAAGTTAGTTTTCTATTGTCAGAAAGGTGCATACTTGCTTTTGTTGTACCGATTTGGCTGTCCAATCTAAATTCTTCTCCACGTTTTAGGAGGCTTTCAAACTCTTCGTCATCATCACTAGCATCATTTTCATCATCATCGTCACTTCCATAGCGGGAATGTAATGCTGCTGTGTAATGGAGAAGCTGGGGAACGTTACGAAAGAACAGCTCTGGTAACCTGTAGGCTTCCAGCTGCTCTTCATCTTCTTCCTCCTCCTCCTCATCTTCCTCCAACTCTCTTCCATATAAAGCTAACAAAGGCGACACAGAATGACCATATGTTACAAATGAGTTGTATGACTGAATTTCATAGATTGCAATGCTGGGTTTATGGTTGGTCATAATCTCATATTGTTGCTATTGTAAATTTAAAGGGAGTCTATAGTTGAAAAACAAACTCACGTCCTTCCTGTGTTAAAGCAGGAGATAGTTAGGCTACATATAAAACTGGAAATCACAAAATTCATGGAGGAATGTATTTTAAAATGCATCTTTTATAGAGTTAGTTCAAGGTTACTGACAGATGCAGGTGTGCTGATCTTGATCCAAGCGGAAACCTTGTCGGCAAAAACACTCATATGTTCCCAGGGTGTTGACACAGGCATGGTTGCATCCTGACGTCTCTGCCAGGCACTCATTGATGTCTTATAGGATAATGGAAAATTACACACACACACACACACAATAAATAAATAAGAGAGGGGTTGCAAAACACTTATCATAGAAATAAAAAGTAATAGCAGAAAATGGATGTCACATACCGTAATTCAAATTAGGCAATTAATCAATCAATGGTGTGACACTTGATCTTGAATAAATTAATCCTAAAGGTGAAGTCAACCTTAAACATTTTTTGATAATATGTTATATGTGACCTCACTAGTCTAAACATGAAATTCTGATTAATATTACATTTGTGAAATATAAGTTATGCAGCTAAATACATCCATTCTCATCCATCTCAGGGGGCGGCCATTTTGCCACTTGCTGTCAACTAAAGATGACATCACAGTGGCTCAGGACTGAGCTGTAATTGGTTGCTACCTGAGGCATGAGCAACTGCAATGTCATTTTCACAGGACGTAGCAAAATGGCTGCCTTCTGATATTGATAAAAAGTGCAGGATTTTGCTGCTTAACTCATATTCCACTAACGCAATATTAACCAGAATACTGTATTAGACTAGTGGGGCTGCATAGAACATATTATTGTAAGAATTTTTGGGGAGGTTGACTTCCCTTTAAGATATTTTTGATGTTGTATCCAGTTTGAAAAAGACCTTTTTCAATTCCAGCATGTCTGTGCCCCAGTGCAAAAAAAAGGCCCATAAAGCTATGATTAGATGAGGTTGGTGTTTATTTATTTTATTGTATTTTATTATATTGTATTGTATTGTATTTTATTTCATTTTTTTTATTAAAAAATATATATACATTAATTTATTTTTTATTTTTTCAATTTTTTTATTTTACCAGAATGTGAGGTCAGCAAAATCCAAAAAAACTATTGAATGTTTTTTTCTGGATGATGGAAACAGGGGTGTAGGTAAGCGGTGTGCAGGTGCTCAAGTATGCTGAAAGTAAGAAATAGTTTTTTGTTTTTGTAACAAAAAAAATCCAAAAAACACTGCTATAGGTTACATCAATTAATAACGCAGTTATAATAATAGTAAGTAAGCCTAATAGTAATAAATCCTAGAATCGAAATAAAATGTATTGTGGGCTGAGACAGCACTATTAAAAAAAACAAATCTAATATGAATAATAATAATTGGAATCTTGCCATGTAATATTAATTGCACAAACGCCTTTATACCACGGTTACTTAGCATTTTCTGTTATTTGTCACAAGATCTGGAATAGCTTTTGTTACTTGTACATGTTTTCGGATTTGTGTGCAGCATCACAGTGCCACAATACAAAAAGCATAACAAAGACTAGATAACCCGCCAACAATCCAGAATTCTTACCGTCACAGCCACAGCCATCTGGGTTTAGTGTGTGGCCAGCTCTGCAGCTGCATTCGTAGCCGCCTGGATAGTTTCTGCAGAGGTGGCTGCAGCAGGATTCGCCATTGACACACTCATCACTGTCTGAGGTAGGTACACAGCAGTACATTGTAAGATTTAGCATGCAGTAGAGGGTACATGATGCCAAAAGAAGTTCTTACCTACACAGGTCTTCCTGTCCTGGTCTAGCTGGTAGCCATGATGGCAAGAGCAAAGCGGCCCATTGGTGGTGTGCTCACACTGATGAGAGCAGCCTCCATTATTCTTCTCACAGCTGTTAACAATCTCCATCTCTATGCCTGCAGTGTACAAGTGTGCACAACCACAACAAAGACACAGCATTTTTAGCAAATTAGGACAAATGAGTTTGGTTTGGAATGCAAGCAAAGGATTCATGCAGTGCATATGAAATGTACTTGACCATTCACAATGCGTGCTCAATGAAATGTCCACTGGTGGACTAATGCGTCAGTAGTGTTTCTGCTATACTGGGTCGCTGGTGGAAAAAAGATGTTATCTTTACTCACGGTAGCACCGTTTTCCATCTGCACCAAGCTCAAAGCCCGGATGACACACACATCGAAAGGAGCCCGGCATGTTGACACATCCATGGGAGCACTTTTCATGACCTGAATTGCACTCATCAATGTCTGTTGATGACAGGATATGCTTGCTTGGTTATTTTAAACACATGGCAATGTGACACTAATGACAGAAAAAAGGCTTACAAAAGAATAGATCCTTGACAAAAACATCTTGAATTATTTTTCAGTGTCATGGACACAAGAATGTATTGTTAGCTCAGACTGGGATTCATGGACATGTGCATTTCAGCTTGCATGAAATAAAACTGATCTATCATGGCAGGATTTAAATAAATTGTCCCTCTTGGTTCCGTTGAATCAATTCTATTATATATGGAAAATGCCCACTGAAATACACAGGCATGAATGTAGCACATGATTACTAATCATGTTCTAATCTTTGATTAGAAATGAAATAGTGAAGGCAGATAAAGCAAATACTATTGCAATTGTTTGGAACGGGTTTTTGTACAGAGATAGACAGATATTGAACCAAACATATTTTACGGTTCATAGAAAATACCAATACTTCATTCATCAGCAACAACACCTGCACAAATTATTGGGACAACATAAAGTTTTACTACGGTGGAAGACAATCTCTTCTGGGACGCTGGTCGACTTGCAATTTGATCAAATATAGAACAGAATTTTCCCACAGGAAGTTATTTGAATTTCATTAATACATTTCAAGGTCAATACTTTATTTTATTTTAATTTAGTTCATTCTTAACTGTCATAGATGTTTGAAAATAATAATCACACTTAACGCGGGAGCTTATTTATTTATTTATTCATTCATTTTTAAGAAACCACCATGCTGAAGAAAGAAACAATTAGAGACAGCAGGTGTGACCGACAAAGTGTGTCAGTTAATTGCAGTGAGCGCACTTATAGTTGGTCATCGGGGCACCCGAAGCTGCATACTGACCTGGTAGCTTTGACTTAAGCAGTTTTGCTGAAACTATTTTGGAATATCCACCTCTGGGAAATAAGGGAACATCCCTTGCTTGCTAACAACAGGGACTAAGACTCGCAAACAAAAGAAAGAAAGAAAGAAAGAAAGAAAGAAAGTAAGAAAGAAAGAAAGAAAGAAAGAAAGAAAGAAAGAAAGAGAAAGAAAAAAGAAAGAAAGAAAAACAGCTGAGAGGATTTACGCCCAATTCACACTCATTGCAGAGCGGTTTCCGTACGGCATCCGCACGGACTGCAATTCACTCCGTGTGCGTTGCGTGTGCTGTACGTGTCAGGAAATCTGCACCCGCCAGACCACAAGATCACGGGGGTTCACGCTGGCGAGTTGAGTTCACGCAGTAACAACCGTGTATATAGAGCGCTACTGGTAAACAATAGCAACACTTGCCTGTCGTCACATTGCTTTGCTTTTTGGACATTATTTCTGGGACTTCTACTGTGACTCTTCGACCATAGGTAAGTATGTTTTGTGTTTAAATAGTGTTATTTTGTCATGTTTAATTTATTCTGAGCTTGTTTTTTTGTTTTTTAAATGTCCGACTCATATAGTTAGCTAGATTCCCTTCCAAAAAATCGAGTTCGCAAATGGTTTTATTTTGAAATATACCAGATCTACCTTGATGTCGATGCCAGACTTCCTGTCCGGCTTGTGTAATTTCTTCAGCTTCATGAAAATACGCATGCGGAATCTGGAAGAAATAGAAAGCTTGCGGAAACCATCCGTAGCTCCGCATCTGATATGCACCGCATAGGCCTAAGCACCCCACTGCAGCTGGTGTGAATGGACTTAAATGCTTTCTATTCCTAGCGGCATCCGTACGGATGTCGCTCCGCGTCCGTCCCGCAGTCAAATTGGGTTATAGAAGTGTTGCAGAATTAATAACAATTCTACTCAACAGTTACATGTATCACTTTTCTTTGATTTTAATTGTTTGCGCATTTAAAAAAATAAAACATCAAACCGATGAATCTAGTGTTATAGTAACGCTATTACAAATAAGTCATGCTACCAATAGCAGCCATGGCTAATGACAGCTTGTTTACAGTGCTAGTTTAATAATGCTTGTCTAGGATTGCGAGCGCTGCCATATTGTATTGTTAAAGTTACTGACTATCAGAATTATGCACTTTTCGAATCGCATGCCATCCAATCTAAAAATGTAGGCTACTGTAACGCTTCTCTACATGTGTTTGTAGATTTGCAATTAATGCCAAGGTGTTGCGACATTTTTTAAAATGCATTTTTATCCATACTGTATTTCCATTGTAGGAGTTTTTTCTATGTTCTAAGAACAGTTTTTGAAAAAGCCCATTGGATTTGTAAATGCACCTTATGTGAAGTGTACATCGATGAGTGTACAGTATCTGATTCCTCACCTTCACAGCTCTTGCCATCTTCAGCCAGAGTAAAACCAGATCGACAGCTGCACTGAACACGGCCATCCACGGAGACACACAGCTGTGTGCAGCCTCCATTCCTCTCCTCACAGGGGTCCCTCACTGCCACACAAAAACACAAAGGATGTGACCCACACATGCACATTCTATCATGGGTATCTTATCTTGTTGATTTTGTCAAGGTCAGGTGGGGGTAATCAGGGCTGATGACTTACGTTCACAGTGCCGTCCATCTGTCTTGAGCTTGTAGGTCTTTCGACACTCACATTTGTAGTGATTGTTTCCCAAGTCTAGGCATTTGTGCTCACAACCTCCATTCAACACCAAGCAAGAGTTTACAGCTTGAATGCAAAAGAGACACATGTATATATTAGTAATAGAGGGGGGGGGATACAATTTTTTATTTTTGTTGCTTTCAGAATATCCACAAAATCTAGAGACATCATTGTAAAAAAAAAAAAACATTTGTGGTGCCCTTGAGCGAAGCATTGACCCCACCTCCATCTGAAATGGTGCAACACTGTGCGCCTCTTTCTCTCTCTGAATCTCTCCTTGCATTCTTGCATGTGTGTGATCTGGTTTTCCAAAGTGCAAGCTGAATTTTCCCTTAAAGGGACAGTGTGCAGATTTTTTTTTTCATTTTTCAATGGTTATTCATTTAAAAAAATGAACTATTCATTTCAATAATATGCAAAAAAAAAAGTATGTTCTATAAGGTCAACATACAGAGGGCAGCCATCTTACGCTGCCACTTTAACTGACAACTGTTATTTTTTCACTGAAAACACTGTTACTTGTGCATGTCTGACAACATAATGCAAAAAAAAAATTCTAAGTAACACCCAAAGATATACCTTATAAGAAAAAATGTAAAGCATTTTTCTTAGCAATGAAGTGTACAAGTCTTACTTATAAGTCAGACTTATGGGTATAACTCTGTCATACATGGTGGTATTTTCGCCACAAAGTCAGAAAATAAAGTGAAAACACCGCAGAGAAATCAATGTATTCAGGTTAGGTGGCCTTAGTGAGTGGCAATGTAAGATGGCCACCGGTAGCCACTTCTTCCAACGGTAGTTAAGCGGCATTGACAGACAGCCCATTCATATGTAAGTCCGTGTACAGAAGGCTGACATGTTTCGCCGTCATCTTTTAGCTATGGATACCCGAAAGAGACTAACTTTGCCGATGTAGTAATTGGTGGTAGGCTTGCAAAATGTGGTCCCTCTGAGGCATCATAGTGCGCATTCTTCAAAACGTATGCGATTCGAACTTAGATTATTGCATTCTATCAGTTCACCACTCGATGGCAAAGATTTCTACACACTATCTCGTTAAATGATATGTGAGTATTCAAATTCAATCCAAATAAAACAACATTTTGTGTAAAAGCTCAAACTAATATGTACTAAGCCAGGTGCTGGCAGTTTGAGTGACTTTCTAATATTTCCATCCAATTACTGTGTAGCAAATATGAAATATCACCTCTGTGCCTGAGTTTTTATGAGAAGAAAAAATTTTAACACTGATGACTTTAGCATACACAAACCTCAAACTCTATCTTCCACGGCAAAGATACTACAGAAAGATGGGGAGAGAATCACAATACATTGATGTAAATTGTATTAACTGTCAACTTGTGTGTTGTTTGGCTATGTCTGGACCGCAAGTCTGTAAATAAAGCAATTCCGTTCACTCATGTACTGTATCTGCCCTGCACCATGAAAATATTGGATGTATACAGTATTACCCAAGCTTGATATTGTCTAAAAGACAATTTCAGGAAGAGTGTATCACATTTCTTGATGAAGTCATCATGTGAATTTCTCTCGTCGTCCAATATAGTATAGTACTTAGTGCATGAGTTATCCTACCACTGAAACGCTCAAAAACTCCTTCAGTCACACACCCAAAATATGTGAAGAGGTACCCCAAGTCCTTCCTTTCTGCTGCTATCAGCAGTGATAATATCATCAACACTGCTATTAATATAATCATTACAACTTTAATGTATTATGCATTCATTTATGGTCATGGACATTCATGAGCAGTTGCCTTTTCCACTGTTTATAAATATTCTGGCTTGTGTTCTTACCAATAACAACGGTGTATTTGCAGCCTACTTAGTTACTACATAAAACTTTGCCTATTCTTGCAGCCTTTGGTACACAAAACTACACATTCACATTTGTATTATAGCATTTTGATGAATGTACTTGCCACATGTAATGTACACTTAGCTTTTTTTTGTGGTCCAAAATAATGTTTGTATAACACAAACAAATTAAACAAGCCTGAACAAAATACTGTATATAACCTGTAACCTTAACTTAATATTGTGTCCTGCAAAGATTCAAGACTCCTGAAGCTAGATTGAGCAAAGCAGCCCCAGAACATAACCAAGTCTTGTCTTTCTTTCACAGACACTCGTCAAACCTGAGAGGTGAGAGGTGTTTCTTCATGAGGATGGGCCAAAATACCTGTCGATAGTTGTGTAAGTCTAATTGAGTATCATTGAGTCACAGCAATTAATTGATTGTAGTGATTGCCTCAATAGATTGTGAAACAAAACAAGTTAACTGTACCATTATGTCTGTCCATTTTAATAGGGCTGTGTTTCGCAACCTTTATTGAGCCAAGGCACGTATTTCTCATTGGGGGAAAAAATCGCAAAAAAGTGTTAAACTTCTAACTGCTTACCAATGCAGGTCCGACCATCAGTATGCATGCGGAATCCTTCCCCGCACTCACAATGATAAGAGCCTGGTGTGTTGATGCATTTCTGCTGGCATCCTCCATTGACCTCCGCACATTCATTGACATCTGAACACACACAGAAGTACAATAACGATATTAATAGTAACAGGTATAACATTGCTTTGATTATTTCGGAGCGTAGTAGTAGACCATCAACAGATCTGTGAACAAACTATATTTCAGTGGCAAGTTTTAAATTTAAATTGATCATGATTTTAGAAATGATCAACCTGTAACAATGTTTGTGTAGAAGATAGTCAAACATTATCAAGCCAAACACAAATAAATACAAATCAGATGTGACAATTTTCTTTCGGTCACGGGCGGTGGGTCGTGACCAAAAGAACAAGATCCCGGATACAAGCGACCGAAATGAGTTTCCTCCGCAGGGTGTCCGGGCTCTCCATTAGCCCTTTAATGGTCTGCTTGACCATTTGGTAGACCACATTTTGAGTCACTATATTGCATTGGAAAATGTGTTGAACTGAACTTAGCCTGATTGGGCCGTCTCTGCCACTTGGTTGACTGCTATGCACAAAATAACCACTAGAGTTCACTCTACTTTTGGACAGTTAGAGTTTTCAATCATTCTGCCACTAGCAAGTGAGAAACTTGCAAATCACTGCTGACATGGGCACTATCTTTGGCTGCACTTCAAAAAGTAAATTTTTTTTTTTAGACATGTTTTATCATCTAACACGTTAGGCAAATTATGTCAGTTGATGCAACACAAATACATGTTATAAGGGTCAAATAATGTTTTTAAAACATGCTTGACAATGGCGGAGGCACGTGCTGGCCGCGGAAAAGAGGAGGAAGGATGGCAAAATTGAGGCCATTCAAATAAAAATTGTTGTTTGCCCAAATTATTAAGACTGTCTACGTGATATCATGAATAATCCTCACACAACCACTCCTAAAATAATTACATATTCATTAACTGATCCATTACTTTGAATTGTTTTGTGTGCATGTAATGCACACTTCGGCACCAATTTAACAGTACCTGCAGAGGAAAGTTGACAAAGTGCAGTCTCCTCTAGTGAGGGCATAACTGAGAAACAAACTCTGGCTTCTAAGGTCTGTGTGGCAGTGGAAGAGGTGTCAGACGTGTCCAAGCTTGAGGATATCAAAGCCTGAATGGGATACTGCAGTGTAGTTTGGCTCCAAGATACTGAGCATGCATCTACTCTCATAAAAAAAGAGAAGTAACAGGTAGTTTTTTGTTTGAGAATGGAAAGAAATGAAGTAATAACGTAACATTTGCCAATAAATTATAGCATCTTCTTTTTGTTTGACCTATATGAAGACAATAAGCAGCAGTGTACAAAGGCTTGGCTTCAGCCATCTCTTAAAGATCCAGCAGGCATTGATAACTTCAAACTCTACCACAAAGATCCGAAAAAGTAGGCAGCCCTTCTTCAAAAACAAGCTCTCGATTGCTTCCCCATAAATTTAACCACTCATAGAGTAAAAAATAAACCAAAAGAACTTCACACAAGCTGGGGCCTCTTACGCTTGTCTTCTCCAGTGGTCGGCTGTGAGGATTTAAATTATGACAATATCTTGTCATAAAGGTTAAAGGCCGGGTGTATTTGTTCACACCTGGAACGCCGAGAAACAAATGGGCCTCACTCAACATATTTCTTTCTGCCAGACTAAGAAAGTTAAGTAGTTGACAGGTTTACAGAGCATGTGCTGACTGTGTTTTTCATTCAACATTTTATGGCCTGGAGTCTAGACGGTTCATCTGCAGCAGGTCAATCAAAGTTAAAATAAATTACTAGGAACAATATGACCCATATTTAATAAAACAAAACAGAAACCAACAATGTTATTTACTGTGGAGCATGCTAGTTGTGTAGAAAGGTTGGGCATTTGTCAAATTATCAATTCACAGATAAAGTCACAGGTGGTCCCCCTGCGCTAAAAATTAAAAAAAAAAGACATCTGTATGCACGTGTGTAGTTCCAGAACGGAGGTGATTGATTGTACATATGATAAAGTGCAGTAAGGCCCACTGACAGATTGTTGGCAGTCATGCAATAAATCTACAATGTTGGCGCATATAAGAAACAATGCACATTCTAGTACGTACATGGGGGAAAAGGTGCAGCTTTGCTATATAACATTTAGATGCATTCACATGTGAGTACAGTAAACAATTGGTAGATGATTCCAAAGGTGGCCCATACATAAAATGTACCCAGAAGAAAGATTTCCACCCAACACCTGGTTTGTTGATAACATCAGAAACCAGCTATCCATTCATTTTATATACAACTTATGCTTATTAGATCACAGTTGAACTGGAGCCTAATTTGGCTTAGTTTAGCGACAGGCGGGGTACACCCTGAATTACAGTAGTCACCAGCCAATCACAGAGCATAATATTGCACAAAATGCACAATTTTGAATCTACATTTTACCTACAATAAATGTTTTTGAAGTGTGGGAGGAAGCAAGTTCTCTCGTGTGTGAGACACACTGACGCACCATTAGAAGTTCATCAATAAAATAACAACTTGTTAATAAATCTGAATGCTCAGATGAGCAGACGCTAATATAAAATGTGTTTGTGCACACTGATTGTATCCTAAATGTTCTTCTTACCTTGACATGATTTGCCATCTAGCCCCAACTCACTGCCCTCAGGACACTTGCAGTAGTAGCTGCCGATGGTATTGCAACAGTATCCTTCACAGCCTCCTTTGTCCACGTCACATTCATTTATATCTGAAAGAAAAACAAAACGTGAAAATTGTTTGGTTCATTCCATGCAACAAAGTGTGATCATTTATTAATGTTTGGGGGGGGGGGACAACACATTGTGTATCATTTTACTAAAGATTTTAGAGTTAAATGACAATGTGAAAATATAGATTTTTTAAAACTTCTTCTTGTGTTAGGGTCGCCACCGACCCATTTTAAGTTTTAAATGCACATAAGTACTACATCAATTTGTTTACAGCATCAAAACGTTTTGACTTTGTTGGTAATGTCTATTTAAACAAAATCAAATAAAAAAATTTTTTTTAAAAATTCTAATTATAAAATGTTCTGGTGAAAATTATGACTTGTGTTGTTGGGGTCAGTTTCGACCCGGTTAGATGTTATTGTATCACACACCTGGCTGTACCCATCAACAAGTCCCCATTGTATGGATATATTGTATTAAATGGTGGTAATTTGCATGATCATCAGGTTGAAATGTTGTTTTGCAGATTACAGCTCTCCAATTTCCAGCAAGTAACAATGGTTAGTTGTTATTGTATGACACACTTGGCTGTACCCATCAACAGCACTGGATCATGAATGTAAGTGCCCATTATTCAGCATTCCAATGCAAATGGTGGTAATATTTACGATTGTCAGGGTGTGCCAATGACTGGACCATTGAAATATTGAGTTGCAGAGTACAGGTCTCCAGTTTACAGCGAGCAACAATGAGAAGAAGAGTTACTGCAAGCCAAGCTTTGGATCATATCTTTGCTGAAAATGAAGCAGAGGACACACAGCAGGAGGAAGAGGAAGATGATGTGGCGTATTAACCGGAAGACACGGACACATCTGAACAGTGTGATGATGAGGTCACCGGTGCTGAAGCTACAAATGTCATCAAAATGACGCCTGGGATCACAAGGTGTGCTGTGACAAGAGTGACATCAAGACATGTTTTGATTTGTTTGTGCCAATGTCACAAAAAAAAGTCATCATTGCTATGACAAACCTTGAAGGGGAAAAAGTCCATGGCATCATCTGGAATGACATTGATGAGGAAAGTCTGGATGCCTACATTGGTCTTCTTCTTCTGGCTGGAGTGTACAGATCCAACAATGAGACCACTGATAGTCTCTGGGATGCATCGACAGGTAAGAATATTTTCCGGGCAACAATGTCACTTCAGACCTTTCAAATGATATCCAGAGTATTCATATTTGACAACAGAGAGACCAGAGCAAAATCTGACAAGCTTGCTCCCATCAGGGATGTCTGGGAGAGATGGGTGCAGCTCCTTCCACTGATGTTAAACCCAAGGCCCGACGCGACTGTAGATGAACGTTTTCTTCCTTTCCGTGGAAAATGTCCCTTGAGACAATACATGCCAAGTAAGCCAGGCAAATATGGCATAAAAATCTGGGCAGCCTGTGATACAAAAAACAGCTATGTATGGAATCTACAGATTTACACAGGTAAATCTGCAAGCAAAAAAAAACAAGGAAAACGCGTAGTCCTTGATATGACTACTGGACTGCGGGGTCACAACATCAATTGTGACAATTTTTTTTACCACCTATGACCTTGGACAGGAACTTCTCAGGAGGAAACTCATCATGGTTGGCACAGTAAAAAAAATAAATAAACCTGAGCTGCCCCCTGAAATGTTGCAGGTGAAGGACAGGGCTCCGCTTTCATCAAAGTTTGTTTTTACAGACACCCCCACTGTTGTTTCATACTGTCCAAAAAAACGACGAAATGTGATTCACAAAGATGCAGCTGTGTCATCAGGAAGTGACAAAAAGCCCATAATCATCCTGGACTATAATAAAAACAAAGGTGGAGTGGACAACCTGGATAAGCTGACTGCCACCTACACTTGCCAGCGAATGACCAGGAGATGGCCAATGGTTGTGTTTTACAACATCCTCATTACAATGCATTTTTGTTGTGGACCCACATTCACCATGGGTGGAATTCAACCAAGAAGAGCAAGCAGAGAATGTTTCTTGAGGAGTTAGAAAGTTCCCTTGTCAAGGCCCACATTGACCCACCCGCTGCAGCCTTGGTCAGACAGCTGCAGAGCTCACCAAGCACGTCGTCCACATCCACAGTAACACGAAGAGCATCGGCAACAAAAGCCTCCTCAGCCAGCCCTGCCTCAACATCGACCACAACAGCCACAGCCACAACCCCAGTGAGACAACCTGATTCTAAAAGAAAGAGGTGTCAGGTCTGCCCTAACCATAAGGACAGAAAGACAAACACATTTTGCTTCTCTTGCAAAAAAATACCTCTGCAAAGAGCTTACTTTCCGAATGTATTAAGCTGCAATGGCTGCATGAATGTTCTGTTTTCACTAGTTCTGTCTGAAAGGCGAATGTGCCAGGAAGACAGTGTGAAAGAGTCAGAAAAATTAGGGAACAGCACCCTTGTTTGTGGGTTACATAGGGCACACCAGGAAGTAAATCATAACCGCAGGATACAAACCTATGACATTTCCTCAAAAGGAGTCTTTAAAGATGTACAATTGTCACTTTCTTTGATATAAACACACTAGTGCATGCATAGATTTAAGTGTGTTCCAGACCCAAGTGGAAAGTGCTGTTGTGAGGCTGCTTTATGAATAGGGGTGATAACAGTTTCCCATCCGGTAACATGGACAACACACAGCTGCTTAAATGCTCTTATGTTCTCTACAGACAAACTGATTCCAGATCCCTGTGTATATCATTAAGTCTTACTGGCATAACTCGTTCTCTACACTCCACTTCAGAATTTCTCAAAGGATCTCCACTCTTCCGCCACCAAAAACAACCTCAAGTATTCAGGCAGTGGATAAATCGATATGCCATTTGCCAGTTCATTTCCCAACATGTATATCAGCAGGTATGTAGTGTTTTTTTCCCCCTCAACATTGTTAAGGAACATGGAAAAGATTGAGCTTCGAGCTCAGTATAAGTGGGGAATTACATACCTTTTCTGGGGAAAAGAAAAAGTTTGAAAAGCAGTCAGGAGACATTTGTATTCTCACATTGAAAATTGTAAGAAACAAATGCATTATACAAAAAAATTGACTTTACTGAGAATATCATATAACACAAACATTCTCGGATCACTGTTTTGAATATAACAATATTCAGCTGGAAACGAACTGTTCTGGACTGACTTAAACCGAGGTCTGACACATGATCATTTCTTCAAATACTGGAGTAGCAAACTTTAAATTAAATGGCTCAATTAACTTCATTTTGCTTGTGTCATAATTTCAATTGTTGTTAGATTCGTAACATTTAATAATAATAAAAAAATAAAAATAAAAATAAACAAACACCAATGCAAAGGAAAGACTAAGCAGTGAGAGACAATAATTCCTTGAAAATCTTTATGAAAGGCTATAATGATTAAAATCATGCATCTTGATCCACTTCAAAACGTTTATTAGAAAAATAGATACCGCCAAAGTAGTGGTTAGATGATGTTTTGAAGACAGACAAAAGAGTCTTGCCATGATCAAAACCACATGTTGCTGTCACTTTACATAATATAAGAGCCCAAATGTCCTTGGGATATTGAACCATACATTTCTAAATTAGAGGAGACAATGCTTTATTCCAAAAAAAAAAACATTTGGCAGAGAAACATATGTGTGTAGGATCTATATATGTTTTCATTTGTGTAACAGAGGGCTGGGAGATATGGGCTTAAATTCATATCACGGTATAAACTGAAACCCCTCACAATGATAGTATATCCCAATATAAACATCAGTTTCTATAATGGGTTATACCTTATAACTAGATTTTGTAGCTGTTGTACTTTGTACTAGTTTCTCTGTACAATTTATATACCTGCTAATTTGCTGTTCGTGCCTATTTATTCTACTCTGAAATGTGGTTCCAGAAGAAATTCTTTCTTGTAAAGACCCTGCAAAGTGAATTCAGAGTTTTGTTTCTAGAAACATTTTATATAACGCGATTGCGAGTTAAAGTACTTAGTTCTTGTATAACAATGTCCATTTGTACCACTAGAGCGTGCAATTAGCCGTAAATTACGCCTGCAATCAAAAAAAATAATCTTTCCTGGACAGAACACCTCGATATAATTTAAACTCCAAAGTGCTATGTGTTTTGAGCTGTTTGAGCTACCATAATAAGATGAAACGGAAAACATACTAACTAGCAAGAACTATGTGCTCGAATATGTCTGTCATGTTGTGTGATCCACAGGCTGATTAATGCGCATCCCTGTGTGCACTAAAGAGTTAACTTTCCCTAAAGTGTCTCTGTTATGTGGACCCACAGACCAGGGCACAACACAGACCACTGTGATGATGCATTGGATGACATAGCCGTGGGTCTCCGGCATTCTGAAGCATATTAGCAGGTGAGCTAGCTAGCAAGCAGCTAGCATTGAGTCATTGTGGCATGGAAAACCCCTGCAATGACTCAGTGGGATGTATTCTAGGCACTTGAAGCTTTAAGTGGCTATATTTTCACTGCTCAAATATATAGGGATGTATATGCATGTACTTGTTAGTTGACATATGAATGAATGTATTTGAGTGATGGTGACCGTTGAGTGGGGCATAATGTAAGCGGACATGCCCGCAGCGATCCAATAGAAGAACAGAAATACAATCAAAGCAAAGCTTATTTGCATAACGAGAATTCCAGCTGTCTCATCTGCCAGAGTTTTGGACAAACTAAAATAGCTTGGGAAAAGGGCATCCTGGGTATTTCCAACTCAAATTATCTAGCGAACCTGATTAAAAAAAAATATATATATATATATATATATATATATATATATATATATATATATATATATACATGAAATGGAATTGATGTTGCGTGGGACATTTAACAAAATGAACTAAGAGGCGTCCTGGGTGGGGGGGTTCAGCTACAATATTCCATTCAAGGTTTAACTTAACTTAATTTTATCAATATCATCACATAAGAAAACACATAGTGAAAGCCATAGTGAAATGAAATAGTAATTATTCCAAGAATAGTATAGACTTAGATATTAAAATCTGAAGTAGTCATATTGAGAAAAAAAGTATGGTGTACATAATTTATTATGATTGTAATTTTACATAATATTACCAACAAAACAGAGTTCAGTTTTCAACAAGATATCAGGTTAAACTCTATAGTCGGTTGTTCGTGTTTTTACTGTTCCACATCAGAAGAGAACATGAGAACAGGTTTGCATGATACTGTACATACAACCTGCATATAAACTGCAGGTGTGTTTGATTTAGTAGCATTGTAAATCAAAGCTGTTTAAACATGAACTCTGCAAATGGGGTGAGAGGTGTGTCGATGGAAGACAGCCTAACTATTTGTTACTGTACAAATACTCATTATACAAGTCACACATCTAAGAAAAAGATCTGCTTGGCATAACTTTCTATTGTGATTGTTTGCAATATACTGTAACAGCAACCAACCAAACCGCAACCAATTTGATGTCAGTATTGAACATGAATAATACAAATTGAAGAGTAATTGTTAGCATCAATAGAGTCCAACCTTGAGCTATTTCAACTCTTTCAGGACTGCTCTCCTCAGCTGAATCCTGGATCCATCCAACCATCCATTTTCTATCGCAGGTGTCCTCAATAGTGTTTTGGACATGCTGGAGTGCTAACAAACATTCAGCAAAACCTGGACTGGCTGCCTGACAACCGCAGATTCTAGATACATTTGACTTGTGACGAAAAAAGGTCAATAGGCCTATGGTTTAAAGTTGCTACATTTAATCATATGGTAAACTTCTTGGCAACTGTCGAAGTTCCATTGAGCAAGGGACTGTACCCACCCACCAGCTTAAGAGGTGCCACAGCCTTTGCATGACCCTTTAAGTCTGACATCTCCTATCTCCTTTGACATACTCTGTGAGTGACCTACTTTTCTGTGTTCTGTCTTAATTCATCCATTATCTGAATCACTTATCCACACAGTCTATATCTAAAATGGAGGTAAAGGGCAATCCAGATGAGTCCCTGGGAGGCTTTTCGTGGCTATGCTCTGTGAAAACCCACAAAGCAGTTGAAATATGATCAAATGTTTCACCCACTGGCCCCTCATGAATGTTATAAAACTTTCATGCCTATAACATCAAGAGACAATCGCCACTGAATGTTCTTTGTTTGAATACATTGTCATCAGGTGAATTAAATGCAGGTGTTTTAGTCAATAAAAAAACAGTAAGGTTTGACTCTAACAAAAATTAAAAATATCTATTCTATTTTCTAGACTCTTATATAATATTGCATAACATTGGCCATATAAAATCAAGCGTTAACCATAAGCTGAGTAATGCTAGCTAAACGTCAAATCTTTTTACAAAGTTTCTACAATAACTCTGCAATATTTATTTGCAACAGTGTATGCATTGGATAAATTGCTCTGTGTATAATGATTTGGCAGAAGAGACCATAAATCATACTGAGAGAAAGAGAAGCGGTTCATCGCTAAAGAAAAGCAAAAAGTGTGCTGAAACTTTAGAATGTGTGAAAGACAAACTCATAGAAACCCTAATCTAATTTGTCACTCCAATGTGCGAAAAGCAAATCGTTTGGGTCAAAACACTCATAGCGGACAGCTGCCTCTACAACACGTGCTTGTGACATGTTGTCGTAAAGAAGGTGCTCCGGGGATCTAACAACCAAACATCCACAGGTCACTTTCATTATTCCTAACAGTACCATGTCTTACCGGACAGCAGGTATACTGTGTTAGTTTCTTGAATGAGAAAAGGTGCATACAATACACTCTGGATTTGGTGTTTAAAGTCCCAGCAAGCTCAGCACTGTTGTTTTTTATTGCAACAAGACTCAGCAGAATTAGAACCTTCAAAGTAAACCACCCTTTCTCGAGAAATGCAACCACCTTTAACAGCCAAGAAACCCCCCACAGGGCAACCTCCTAATCAAAGCCCCAAGTAGAGTCAAAGGAGAAGACCTGAACTTGGGGCTTTAGCGAAACATTGTGCTGTTAAGTAAGTCACAGACTGTCAAAGCTACTGTATGCTGTAAAAATGATGGTAACACTTTATTGGTGAAGTGGTGGAAAGGGTATAGTACAGTAAACAATACAGTAGGGCAACAATAGGAGTCAAAACTTACCATACTGGCATCTTGTCCCTTTAAAGCCTTTTGGACAATGACATATATGATCCCCACTCTCTGCGCATCGACCTCCATTAAAACACATATTGGCACTGCATATCCCTAAAGGTGTGACATAATAGCGTGACATTATCATTATCATGAGGTTTTTTTTCAGTACAGAAAGTATAGATATTGTGTGAAATTATACACTGTATGATTTGTTTGCATCATCATGAATTTGTGTACTGATGTTAAAATGCTAATACCCACTATGTAGACAGCCTCCTTCGCCATCCCTTTGAGTCCAACCAGGGCAGCACTTAAAAACTGTGTGAATATCTGTCCTGTAGACTTGTCTGTATGTCGTATAGTATGTCGTCCTGTGGAGAGTAAAATTGCTTACCGGGTTGTAATAGCTACATTTCACCATGAAGATGATGAAACATTCCATGGAGGAGAAAGGCGTAACTCTCACCTCCTCTCATAACCCATACACCATCTATGGCCTGTGCAGCCCTGCCTCCACACCTTCACCATGCGTGTAAAAGCCTGAACACAAGGCTGAGGGACCCCCGAAAGAGACATCTCCTGGTCGGCACAAACATTGGGCCTGCAATGGAGACAAAGAAGAATAGATCTGTTCGGGATCTGTGGAGTCGTGGGGTGGCGGCTTGGTAGTACGGGTGGCTGGGGGGTCTGGGGATTTGGAGGCCGGGGGGCGGCGGTGTCTGGGTTGTGGTGGATGGCGTGTGTGTGTGTGTGGCGTGTGTGTGTGTGTGTGTGTTGGGGGGTCGGGGTAAGTGGTGTTGAAAAGCGTTCTGCTGCGTTCGCCTTGAGGCGTGTTGGGGGGGGCTCCGGGCTCCTGGGTTTGCTCTCCGGCCGGTGGACCCCGCGGGGCCCGGGGATTGTGCTTGCCCTGTCCTGGCCGGGGTCGACGGCTCCCTTCTTTGGTGGAGGTTTTCATGCATGCCAGATCCACCACACTAGCATTTACCAAAATTCAAACACAATCTGCTTCTTCCTCTAGTCGCTGAATCGGTGGACGCTGATGTCTGTGGATCTCACTCTGCTTCATCTATCCTTCCTTCCTTTCTTCAGTCTTTCCTTTGATCTCTTGAGGTCTCCCTAATTTGTTGGAATTTAGAAGCTTCTGGGGCTGGTGAAAGATTCTGGTTGGTAACCCGGTGGGTAGTAGGTGATGTCTGGTCGGTGCTGGATTTCACTTTTCTTTCTTTTCTTTGATCCTTCCTTGGGTCTCCTGACAACTTCACGACTCTAGCGGAATTCTGAAGTCTTTGGTTTCAGTGAAGGGTATGGGATTTTTAATAGGATTCAGGTGAATTAATGAGCACAAACTCACACGCACGTATGCACACTCACTCACACACACACAGAAAGAGAGAGAGCAATGATGATGACATGTTGAATCGGTAAGATTACCGAATGAACAATACTAAGCTCTCTAAAAAATAAACAGAATATGCACATGTGCACAGACCTTAAAGCACAAATGTTTGCATTATTAGAGGTTGTCAAGTATCCTTAAATAAGCAGGGTCCACCTCAACCAACCATCTGGCTCCAATTCAAAACAGCCTGAAGTTAATTAGAGGAAGTATTCAGCTTTTCTTGTCATTAAAATGTTTCATTTAACCTTGCCCAACACAGTATTTATTTTAATAGACGTCTGCTGGCTAGACATAAAAACATGTTGGAAGGCATACACATAATTCAGACTGTTCATTTTATATAGATTACTTGCAAGTGCGAACTCTAGTGGTCATCGGGCCAATCATGAGAATAGGATTTTTAGATCAATCACCGTATGATTAAAACTCCTGTACAAGCGTACATAAATGTGTATGTATCTATAAATAAATAAACAAATAAATACTCGTGTGTGTGTGTGTGCCAATTTTCTCTCAGTCTCACTCACGTGTGAACGTGTAACTTATTTAGGCTAGTTTTCATTTAAAGTTAAGATAATAGATGTTGACGTATAACATAATACAGCTTACATCCTATTTTGAAACAATCTACTTACATTCCGAGTTGCAATTCCAAAGATGTCCCGACGTGCAAGGTGCTGAAAGATATCAGACACAAAGTAAAAATGTCTGGGAACATATTTTCTGTCCGTTAGGGAGCCAATATCATTAGGTTGCCGTTAAGCCTCTGGGTCAAAAGAAGAACATGTTGACATTACATTAAGATAATCCGTCTTGAGACATGGCTCAGAAAGTTGGTGCAAGTCTTTAGTGCTCTGTAATGTGGTCCCGACGTGAGCTCGCGTCCGCTGTGAGAGGATGAAGGTCGTCATCTCCTGTCAACAGGTTTGCACGTAAACGCACCACCCACATTCACAGAGTGGCTTGCCTGCTTGACAACCTCCAGTAGCACTGACCTCGAAATCGGGAGTTCAACAACACCATGTGAGCTATAGCCTACATTGTGTCTTGATGCTATAGATAGATAGATAGATATATAGCTAGATAGATATAGATAGATAGATAGATAGATAGATAGATAGATAGATAGATAGATAGATAGATAGATAGATAGATAGATAGATAGATAGATAGATAGATAGATAGATAGATAGATAGATAGATAGATAGATAGATAGATAGATAGATAATCATGGAAAACTTAATTTATGTACTAGTTAAAATTCAAAAAGGGAAACTCCCGATTCACTATGTAATAATTTCATTGCATTTCTATGATTGACACAATATATTCATATGTTTTGAAGAATAATTTATGACTATAACTCACGGTTGAAATTAGCTAAAGCCTCAAATTCACCATCTCAAGTAAGAAGAACATTTCAAAAGAAATAAACAAGAATATTTTTAACATTGATATTACTCAAATTACTGGTACAAAACTATTTTCCCAAGATTTTTGATGCACCTATATGAGTTATACTCTTTAAATTGAGCTCCTGAAATAATTACATTTTTTTCCTGATATTCTGATTTATTGTGACAAACCTTTAAGTGTGGGGGGGACTTCAAAGAGCAAACCAAAAGCTACATTTGTCCATTACACATATTTTGTTTAATGGTATTAAGAGATTTGTTGCAACAAATATTACATTACAAGCTATTTTCCACAATATGTTGATGCTCACAATTCAGTCACTTACTGTTTTTATGATTTACCTTTCTAATAGTAATACATGATGTAATACAATATTGATGGATATTATTCCAAGTGTTCTCGTAATATTGTCCAAGTGTACCTAATGTGACAAATGAGTTTACACGTACAACTTTGCTCGTAAAAACGTTATAGCTTTTAATTTGAGCGGTCGTCTCAGTGACGTCACTTCCCGTGACGATTCGGACCTTCCTGTCCTACAGAGCACGCAGCAGATTGAGAGAAGTTCCTCCTTGGTTGTAACTTAACACAGTAAGCAACATACTGTCTGACAACTCCCGCCTTTTGGAATTTTACTTCCACCTGTTTGGGGCAAATGTAAAGGTCTTCACGCGACTCAGGATTTAACCTATTGATTAGAAAACATTTCGAGGAAATAGCTACCTTCAGCAAAAGCGCAAAGGGAAAAAAAACAGGTTTGAACTCTTCGCTTCAATGGTGCTAATGCTAGCTGGTTAGCGTCATAAACGCACTGTAATATTGGCCAAAGTTTTTTTAATATCAGATATAGAAACCTTAATTAAACGAGGGCACAGCACAACAGTCCAATCGTATTTTACGTAAATAATTGCGAATGGTAGTTTCAACAAGTTTGAGGGTGACCGCTATGTAGCAGCCAATGCTATTGAGAAGAAACATGGCTTGTTTGAATTGCATTTTAACAGCCCTGTAAAAGAATACATGTCATTATTGTGATTAACTCGATCTTCTAATCGACCATTTTCGTTGGCCACTTAATAACTAATAGTTGCATCGAGTTTGTCCTCTGTGTCCGTGTACTGTTTTGAAATTATCAGCTGATCAGCTTCAGTTTCACTCTTAGGGGAATGTTTTCATCATGTGATTTGTTTTTACATTGTACATTTTAAATGGCTCCCAATGGCATTAGTAGTCGGGATGTAAATATCAGTGTGTCGTAGTGAGTCAGTCACTATGTAGTCACTATTGACTGTATTTGATAACTAATGATGGAGTCAGAAAAGTTTCCTTTATTTCTGCACAGCCAAATGAGCGGCACAACATTCCCCTCTCCCATTGCGGAGATGGCAGAAATAAATCGCATCCACTATGACCTGGAGTACACAGAGGGGATCAGCCAAAGGATGCGCATCCCTGAGATGCTTAAAGTGGCACCACAAGCCCAGCAGGACTCCAACGTTGGTTCACAGCAGCTTCCTCACAGTGTCATAATGCAGGTCCCGGAAAGAATTGTTGTCTCAGGTCTGTATACCGGTACTTGTCAGTGTCCTTGCTAAAACATCCAAGACTTCCTCTTAATTGGTGGCTTTGTATCTGTGGTACAACTGTTGACACCTACCAGATACAGCATGTTAGAAAATATATTTACTTTAAGAGACTGTGATGAAGTGTTGCCTTTGGAATTTATTTGATTATTTTAGTGACTGGTTGGTCATACAATGATATTGGCTTTCTGTCTCTCAGCAGTAAATGTTAGATTGCTGTAGTCCTCCATGAAAGCAGACTGATTCTTTATGTAGAATCAAAATAAAACATTAATTTACTAGCATCTGTTTTTATGTTTGAAAACAATGGTTCTTTTTTGTGCCTATTTACTGACATGTTATGGACCACACTAGTAACTGAATCGTAGGTCATTTATATTTGTGCATTTTCTGCACTGTCAATGAAATTATGTCGTGTTTAAGGAATGGAAATTAACTCTTAACCCAATTCATCGGTTAATCAATTGTTGCATATATTGCAATTTCTGGCACAGTTCTATGCATTATTCTTTTTTTATTTTTTATAAATGCGCTTATATAATTATATGTGTGGAGTAAAAGCTCTTTCGGTAAATAGTGTGGCTCTTGTCGACTACATGATTTCTAACTCTGCTCTCAACTGCTAAAATTCCAAGCTGCTGGCCAAGATGAGCTTGGAGGGTCCGGAATTTCAGGGTTATTTGTAGTATGTACTAGCTATTCCTCAATTCCTCCGTGCCACATAATTGAACTACTATTTGTGGTAGTAACTTATCTTCAATCTCGACTGACTTTTTTTAAATTGATTTATAATAATAGTTACTAAGCTAGGTACTGTGAGCTCATGCAGCTATATCTGTAATGAAGGCACAAACTCTGGGAGGTATAAGGCCTAAATGACATACAGTAGTTTCTTTTTACCTCAGGTAATGACGACAACCAGTTTTCAAGGCCAAGAGACCTTGATTTAATCCAGTCAACACCGATAGAAGCCTTGTCCCTGAAGACCCCACCGAGAGTGCTCACACTAAGTGAGCGACCTCTCGACTTCCTGGAGGAGCATCGAGCAACTCCTGATAGTGAGGCCGTGGTAAGCGACGGAGCAATCAATCCTGTTCCATTACAGTATGGGAAAATCAATTAAGAAAAATAAATCTCTGATTTACAGTAAATCTTAGTTAGTCATTGAAAATTGCATTGTTTCTTTTAGCTGCGGCCCCAAGGGCGATCGAGACGAGAACGCTCAGCTAGTGAGAACGCAGCCGTCCGTCATAGCAGTCAACTAATGCATAACGATTCATCGTAAGTATTTGTTCAGACATTGGTACTATGTCCTTGCATGCTGCATCTTATTCCTGCCTCTTTCTATTTTCATCTTTCCCCCTTTTTTGTGATAGAGACGTTGTCTATATTGCTAGATTTGTAAGCATTTTTTTTTGTGGATAGGGGCATTTTTTCATTAATCAATTAAAACTGGTCTCATATCAACTATTTAATTTGAATTAATGGTTAAATAAGAAAAAAAATGTTAAAATCTTAGCCAAGTGTAGAACCTTTGAAATGGGGAAGGAAAGTTCCCCATTACTGTACTTTAATATGGCTTTCCTACTTGCTGTAGTCCCCTTTTCCTAACACACATTGATTTATTTTCTTATCTCCTGCTTTGCATTTTCTGCATAGTTGCTACAGTAGAATTCATGGGCATTCAAGATAAAAAGTTGCCATTTTTTAATCATGGTCACAGCATTACTAAAAAAAAATAATAATGCATGTGAGAGATTGTAATTCAAATTAAAATGATTTGCCTTCTTGAGGCCTCCGATTTGCATGCCATCCTCCTGGCTGTTTTTGTTTGATGCTTTGGATGTGACATTAGCTTCTCAAGCTATTTAGCAGTGTTGCTTTTCTTAACACCGCCGCAGAACTGACAAATTTGAGGATAGTTCCTTTTCCTCATTTCTCTCCCCTGTCCTTCCCTGCTCCCTTCTCTCTCCCTGTTTCCTTATTATTTTCTCTAAATTGGCTGCTCTAAATGGTTGCCTCCAAGCAGTGCAACAGCATCCCCCCCAGCCACTCATCACCCCCCCTCCCCTTCCACTGTGGCTGAAGAAGAACACAACCTGTACAGCGCTAGTGGCGTTTTATCTTTCCTCCAGTGCACTACACGTCGGGCCTACCAGAAGGTCCTTGAGGTCTTGGATGAAAACCCTCGCAGGTGACCTCCCAATTGCCACAATCTTTCATTCGGCCAGTAAGGAGACTTGATGCCGGTCTTTTCTAGCAGTCAAGCCCACCAGTATCACAGTTCTGATCAGTCAGATAGGATAGTTATTTTTTATATATGTAAAGCTAAAAGTCATTTTCGTAATGGACCAATGCATTAAGGTGGAAAGGTCAGACAGCATAACAGTTTCCACTTTCTAAATGTTGCAAGCTTCTGGGAAGCCAACTCACTGAAAAATAACATCTGCCGTTTTTGAGTTTTAACACGTTTCCCATGTTGTCACAATGTCACTACGGTAAGCGTTTGCCACCTTACACCAAATGGGGAAGCGATGTGTGCATAAGAGTCAATTTTCAAATAACAAAATGCTAAATTACTGAAATAAACTGTTATAGACCCTTCGGTTTAGTAACCTGTACCAACCATCTGAAATATTCTCATAATCCTCCAGACAACAGTTAAAAATGTAACGTTCACTAACAAAATTACTGTTAGGGAGCGGATATTTTGCTGTGACCGGCAGCTCTTGTGCTCATGCTATTTTGCCGTGGACAGTTCTGATTGGTCAATCGCTGGACCAAGTCATGCACTGGGTATGGTTCCAGCTTCACTTCACACCCTTCTGTGTCTTCACAAAGTTTTCATTTTGTTTTGCCACCGAAGATGGGCTATCAGCATCACTAGTCTAAACCTAAACATAACTCCCAGTGCATATATGATGCTGTCAAGAAAATGTAAAAAAGATCTATATATATATACAGACGCTCCCCAACTTACGAACGAGTTACGTTCCGAGCGATCGTTCGTAAGGTGAATTTGTTCGTAAGTTGCTTCAGTGCTATATTTTGTATTATAATTTATGTTTAAAGAGAATGCGTACAGTACTGTACTACGTATGTTAGAGAGAGAGAGCGAGAGACACACACAGTATGTACATGTACGTAATAAGATAAATAAAATGAAGTTTAACTTACTTTTGGAAGATGTACTCGATGCTTAAGGATTTGATGGAGGAGGAGGAAGAGGAGGATTTTATATCATGAAAGGTTCTTCGTCGTCGCTGGAATGGGCTTCAAAAGTTACTTCCTCCTCCGTAACTTCAATGTAGGAAGAGGTTGAGGGTCGAGGAGAAGAAGATGAGGATTGATGAGTATCTTCCTTGGAGGATTTACTAGAAACTGGCCGAAAGAAGCGATCTAACGACGATTGCACAGTTTTCTTCTTTTTTCATCATAAATGATGCGGTAGCACTGTATGGTATCATTCAATTGATTTGCAACCTTTGTGCAACGTTCAATATTTGGGTCTTGCTGCTCGAAGAGTGCGATGGCTTTATCTATGAGCGACAGGCGTTTCTTCTTCTTCCTCCTCCTCGACACGTTGTTGAGCCTCCAATGCTGGGTGAGCTCTCACAGCGCCAAGCGTCGGTATTAGCGGCGGAAAGAAGCACTACAGTACTCGGAAAAAGGTGCGCAATACAAAATCTAACTTACAGCATCTCTTTCCGAACATTTTTTGACATGCGCGCAGACATGTTCGTATGTACCGTTGTTCGTAACTCGAATGTTCGTAAGTAGGGGAGCGTCTGTATATAGGATTCGAACCCGTAACCTTGCACTTTTGGGGTGACTGCTGTAACCGTTCTGCCACAACTTAGTATACCAGCAGTGTTTCCCACATATTTGAAATCCACTTGGGTGGGTGGACTCCGGCGGTGGGGATGGGAGGCAGATTTGAACGTGAGCTGGGTCTCCTCTAGCCTCACGATCCCCAAGTGAGTGACAGCGAACTAACGTTACATGCAGTATATCCTGTCGCAACACTTTTTTTTCCTTTTTAAATATATTTTTAATAAAATTTCTTGAAAACTTCTTGGATGATGGCACTGGTGGCCAAGTATTAACATGGTGTGGGAAACACTGGGTACATACATTCACTGGCGCAGAATTTGTACTTGTAGCTCTCGCAAGCTTAACGGCAAAATGGAGTTGGTGGCAAGTTGCCAGTCAGGGCAAAATATGCACCTCGTTACTATTATGCACACTATATTAATACCAAAAGCCTACGTGTACCTAACAATTGCAGTACAAAACTGCTATCCTTTTGTGAACTTCATGATTTGTTGAAGTATCTTAATTTATTAGTTATACATGAACTGTACCCCAGGGTTTCCATCAAGTGTACCATTTTTATTTACTGTCTTTGTGCCTTTTGTTCATATGCACACAATGAAAACTGACTTTTTAAAACTGTTATTGAAAATAAGATTTGACAATTACTGGTAACAAATGGCTTCGGTCAACTTTTATAGGCTTATTTTATTTCAAAGCCTACTTAGCAAAAGTAAACTCTTACCAAACAAGGAAAGTGGTTTGACTGAACTTCAGACTACATGAGGTGAAATTGATTCAGCTAAAATGAAAGCCGTACCGCATTTGCAAATTGTCAAAACAATTGTATAGGTAAGGGATGGGTGTCCTCATTTTTGCATGCTTGTGGAACAGTGCTTTGTGCAAGTGCTAGCTCTTATTTTCCCCTTTTTCCCAAACCTGTATTTCCTCACCCCTGTAGAAAACCATCACTGCGAGGGGGGTCAGCTTCAAGCTCCAACCCCCTGCATGAGTCCAGGTAACATCAAGTAGCACTCACTTTTCATTTTTTTTCCTCACCTTTTACCCATCCTCACCTATTACCCTGTTCCTCTCATTCAATGCACCATTTGTCTTGAAAGGAATAAATGAAATTGCATAGACTATTTTGCATGATGTATATAACGACATTTTTAACATAGGCTGTTATGCAACTGTTGTTTCAGGTTTGCATTATCAACATATGAAGCCTCTCTGGATGGGGGCTCTGACGACATGACCGTTGTAGATGCAGCAACACTCCGACGACAGGTTGGTTCTTCGTAACATCATCAGTAGTATTTAGTGAGCGGATCTGGCAAAACTAACTGAAAAAAAATTGTACTTTAAATTTGTAGCTTATCAAGTTAAATCGACGGCTCCAGCTTCTGGAAGAGGAGAATAAGGAGCGAGCAAAACGGGAAATGATCCTGTACTCTGTCACTGTAGCTTTCTGGCTTGTCAACACGTGGGTGTGGTTAAGACGTTAACGTACATTTATGCTGCGCTTACCCCTACAAAACAAGTCAAGATAATATTCCTATGCTGTGTGTGACATGTTACACTTGCTGCCATCTGAGCAAGACAGTAGCCTATTGTATTGCACGATGCACTCATGTTTTTGGTTTATTTATTACACGGACATGTACAGTTTTTTTTTGTTTGTTTTTTACTTTTACGTTCTTGTTAGCTTTTTGCTTTGCCACATCTTGATTTTAAATACAAATGTTGAGCAATGCTAAGCATGACTTGTAAATATGTATCACTTTAGAAAGGAGTAATGCTATATTTTGTTTCTAAATATAAATGTTAAGCAATGCTAGGCATGACTTGTTGTAAATATGTATTGCTTTAGAAAGGAGTCATTAATAAAGTGCAACTCTTGTTTACCAAAGAAAATGGAGCTGTGAAACAGATGTGTGTAATTACGTTACATATTTATTATCAACAGTGGATGTAAGAAAGATGCCTGTAAAGGTGAGTCAGTTTTGATCTGGTTGTTTGAATACCTGGAAATCATGTTTCACAGGAGAAGTCAAGGATCAAAGTAGGCTATTAAAATAGTATTGTGAATCTTTATACATTCTCTTTGATGACTACATGAATTCCAAGAGATTTTAATCAAATATCTTGTACAAGAATTGTAGAAAATAGAAGACAGACACATTTGTAGTCCTATGCATAGACATTTCATATCACGAAGCTCAGATTTCCTCACTCTTGGCCCTCAGGGGCCGGATTCCTGCAGGTATTAGGTGTTTCCATCCTCCAACACAGCTGATTCTAAAGACCAGGCTTCTGCAGAGTTTGCTGATAGAGCCAATTATATGAATCAGCTGTGTTGGAGGACGGAAACATCTAAAGCATGCAGGACTCCGGCTCTTGAGGACCAGGAGTGAGGAAGCCTGCCCTAGCTGATCCCAAAGGTTCAACTGAGAACACAAGTCTTACTCATGGTAATCAAAGTTTAGCAGTCCCACTACATCCTTCCTAACATGACAGTCACTGAAAGGGACATTTGTATTTAACGCAACATAAAGGAGTATGCGCTAATCAATGTTATTTTAGTTAATGAAAAATAACTAACTAAAATTAAAAAAAAAATCTTTAGCAAAATTAAGAATTAAAGCTAAGTGAATCTACATTTTATGTTTACAAAATAACAAAGTAAATATAATAGCGAAATTTAAAATTCAAAACGAAATAAAAACTAACTAAAATGAAAATTCCAAAACTATAATAACCCTGCTAGCAACAAACCTTCAGTTAAATTTGAGGATCAGTCTTTTCTATGACAAACTAATACAAAATACACTCACAAATCTGGATCATTGATTTTGATTTGTTTGTCAATGCACCATTTCCCCCCTAAAGTTAACGTAGTGTTACAAAAATCATCAACCTAAACAGGTTTAGCAGTCAGATTGTGTCCTCTATCAGAGAAAATCAATTTTGAAGCTCCTCAATCAGGCAATGTGGTTTAAAGGATATTTGACTTGTTTTGAATGTTGCACCTGGTTTAGGAGCATCCAGATCTTCTGGATATATTAATGATGAATCAGGAGCTTTGGTTGACTTGCACACAGTTAAACACACGGGATTATCTGCATTTAAAGGGTTAACTTTCCTGCCCGATTCAACCTCACTGTTATCCCCTATGATTTCTTCTATTCTTGGTCTCACCATCACATTGGAAGTCATTTCTGAGATATTTTCTGGCTCCATATCTTCCAAGTCAGGCAGATCATCAATGTGAAGTGGAGTAGTTAGTGTAATGGTTTCCAACTGCTCTGCCTCCACCAGTTCGGTCACAAGTGGGCCAGGACCGTGTGATGATTCAGGAGACGTCCCGATTTCCAAAGGAAGTAGTTGATGTGCAATGTTCACTTCTTGCCCTGCATCATTGCTTAGAACCACGCTCTCTGGCTCTTCCCCATAATCTTCCTCTTTTGTTTCTTTGTGCAATTCCTTATCATATTTCTTGTGGGAAAACTGTTTGGCTTTGCTTTGTGTAAACTCCTCATGGGCATCCAAGGTGTCCTGAACAAATACTTGCATTTTCTCTACAGGTGGTTCCTCACAAGAAGCCTCTGGATTAGGTAAAGTCTTGGTTTCACCTGAAATTGACCAGAACTTGTTACATCTTTATACATTATGAAACACAAGGAATTTTTTATCTGTACTTGGTGTCACTCGAGTGCACACTAACAAAATATTTTTATCCATTTCTGGGGGTGGCCATGTCGCCACTTGCTGTTGACTGAAATGACATCACAGTTGCTCAGGTAACGTAACGACCAATCACGGCTCCCCTCTTTTCTGAGGCAGAAGCTACATGTAGACTTTTGTCTGCCCCTAGTTTTTCTTAGAGCATGCCGTTAAACTAGTAATGAGACCTGTGAGGTGAGCGTGTCTTGCCAAATGTGATGTCAGTTGTATATTTATAGAATAATATAATGACAAAATGATTACAGGTTAGTATTCAATTTTATAATATAGATAATATTTATACTTAAATAGCCTACTTATATGTAGGCCTAATCACTTAAAAGAATTGGTGCACTTTGTTGATCTTTTTAATGTTGAATATGGCTACGAAAGGTCATGGTCAACCACCACCAAAACCTATCCTATGCTTTAAGAGATAATCATATCAAATTTTGATAAAATGTGAATATGGGTATAGTGGATGTTTTGTGTGTTTTTTTTGTTTTGTTTGTTGATTTGTGGCAGAAATGTATTATTTTACAAACTGACTTTTTTAACAAATGAAAACTACTGGTGAATTATGACCTTAGACAAGGGTTTTGACGGTATGCCAAGGTCAAAGCCAATCTATTCTATGTCAACGATTGGATTTATATGTATGTATATATATATATATATATATATATATATATATATATATATAAAAAAGTAAGACTTGGCATACAAAAATCTCCGAAGCCATCGAAGCTCGTGTTTTTGTGCACTTTGGAAAGATGAATAAATATGTGCAAACAGACATATGAATATTAAAACTGCTAACCTCTCTCAATGTCCTCTTTCGTGTGTTGTTTCTCCTGGGCTTTCTTTCGAACCATTGCCAAAGCATCCAAGCCTTCCTGAATTTGTCTCCTTTCTCGTGTGTTCCATTTTTCTCTCTCTTTGCGTTCCTCCTCAATTCCACCAAGTGCCCAAGCCTCTGCACACGCCTTGTCTTTGGGGAAAACAGGCCTGTCATCAAGGAAGGTAAGATGCTTGAGGCGGACAATCAGGGTCTTTCTGTAGTTGGGGATCTTTTTCACAACTTCATTTCCTGACAAATTAAGGACTCGTAGTTCTGGCATGACTTCAAGCACAGAAAGAATACCAGGATCATTTAATAAGTTATGAGACAGATCCAGCACACATATGGATAGACATTGACTCAGGTGCTCTATGTCCCCAATTGCCTCCAGTTTGTTATGGGCAATCTGCAGAGTAGTAAGATTAGGAAGGCAGGAAAGATTCGCAATGGTCTGTATGTAGTTATTGGAGACATTTAGAGTGCTCAGGCTTTTTAGAGGCTCAAGATTTTCCAGTTTGCGGATGAGGTTCTGCTGAAGAAACAGACAGCGAAGGTTAACCTGTGCATTCAAATTACCGATCTGTTGCAGTCCATTGCTTTCTAGCCAAAGACATTTCAGTCCTGTGTACTCCTCCAAATTTTCAATGCTGGCAAAACCTTTAAAATGCAAATACAAGGTGTCATTCAGGCAAGGTGTTGAGTAGAGTTTGTACTGCTTACAGTGGTCTTTTAAAAATGACTTTGTCATCCTCGGACCTGACTTTCCGTGTTCTTTCTTTTCTTCACGTCCATCCTGTCTTGTGGCAACTTGAGATGATGTTTCGCTGTCTCCATGAAGTTCCATTTGAATGGCTGTTGACGTTCCATCAGGTTTTGTTTCACCAACCTCAGCAACCAACATTGCGTAAAAGGTGTCTGGCGCTTTATATTTAATTGTAGAGGTCTAAAAAAAAATATTCTTAAATTGTTTGCCAACCGACAAAAAAACGAAGAAGAAGAAGTAATTGTTAACCGCGTGTCGTTCAATCAGCAGATGACTTGATGTGTTAGTTGATGTTTTGGTTCCTATGGTAACGCTCCCTTAACCGGCTATTGTCACTTGTTTCCGGTCGGACTGGTTTAGCTGACGTACATCGCTGTCAAAGAGCAAGCATGGCGTCAAGGGTTATTTTTAATCGAGGCGCATTAACGTTTGGGACATACTGCCAACATTTGAGTTGGAATGTCACGGTCACGCAGGTTCGAGGGATAAAGCGTTGGATGAGGTCCTACATACAAATTATGGCAAGAAAGCTAAAGCTTGAAGGTCCTCCACCTCCGAAACCAAGGTGAGGCTAACATCGGCTAAAACAAGGCAATTTAATGATTTGGATTAGTTAGTTGTTTATTTAACTATTAATGCAAGCAATGCGTGAAATATTGTATTGCATTGTTGTGTAATTATAACTGAGTCTCTTGAAAACCGTGAGCATGCAATGGTGTATTCTACTAGCCCAGATAGCAAGTTAGCAATGCTGGTGCCCATGCAGAACAATTTAGTTCTGAACAATAGTTTTTTGCAGTCAGGTACAATATATTCGCACACTTTATTGAAAGTCAATGCAAGAGATATATGTATGAACGCATGAAGGAGCGTTTTCAAATGATGTATTTTGAAGAATATTATTGTATCAATATTATGAAGCGTTTAATAGTTTGCCCTCTAACATCGATCATAAACACCACTCAGCATCATTCAACATAAAGTCCAACTATGTACTATTTAACTGTCTAACTGATAGGGGCAATCGATTTGAGCACTTTATTTACAAGTTTGCAATACATAGCTTTTTGATCTTGTATTGGGTCATTTACTACTACAAGTGCACTTAATTTGGATGGTTCATTTTCTCATTTTAAACCCTATATCAATTCTACAAAAATCTTCATGATTTGTTTCTCAAAATACAACACTAATCAGCTACACATCTGATTTCTTTCAGATCTCAGGAGCCCAATTGGGATTACCATGCTGAGGTTCAGGCTTTCAGCACCCGCCTCCATGAGAACTTTTCCCTGGAGGAACTGAAAATAGCTTTCATAAATCCCTGTTACCTGCAGGCGGAACTGAAAAGGAGACAAGAGCTGGACATGGAATTTGAAGTCACAGCTCTTGCGCTGAATGATAATATTGAGTTGAGTGCACGGGGAGATGCCTTCACAAAAAGCTTCCTTACTGATTGGTGCAGTGCTAATTTTCCCAGCCTGCCAACACAAGGGGTGGAAAGTGTTGTGAGACACCTCACAAGTGTAACCCTAATCAGCGATGTAGCTCGAAATCTTGGCATTGAGGATCTAACCATGAGTTTAGAATTCCCCGTCCCGGACAATGTGCTTCATTCTACGTTCATGGCAGTGATTGGAGCACTACATGACAATAGTGGAACAGAGCGCACTGGATATTTCCTAAGGGTGAGAGTTGATTGATCAGTTCAAATAATGAGGTCAGAGACCTTTGTGTAGCTCAGCTGTCTGTTTGAAAACGATGTGTTTAATATTCTTGTTTATTTCTCAAGGATTTATGCATGTTATGCTTTTCTACCTCAGGATTTCTTAGTTTCCCAGCTAATTGGAAAAGACCTGTTTGATATGTGGACAGTGGTAAATCCTATGGGACTTCTGGTGGAGGAACTAAATAAGAGGAATGTTCCCCTACCAGAGCCCCGCCTCATCAGGTCTGCTGGGTCCAGCACCGTTCTGCCGCTCTATTTTGTTGCTTTGTACAGGTATGTGTATATCAGTTAACATATATGTATTTTATCTGATTTGTGTTTTATTTATTTTGTTTTTTCCATTTTTTACATTCAGTGATAAGAAGCTCCTGGCGCAGGGTCCAGGTGAGACGCTTATTGCAGCGGAAGAGGAGGCAGCTCGTGTGGCCCTAAGGAAACTCTATGGCTACAATGAGAACCGCCAACCCTTCGACTTTAGGCCACAGCCGGCCCAGCATGAGCATCCTGTACTTCAAACAGTCAGCAGCAGTTAAAAAAGAACACTTGTTTTTTTTGCTACGTGTAGCTGGAGAACATCTTCCCTACTTAGCGTCAGCAAAATAATGTACTTTCCATGATCATTGTCTGTTTTGTGGTCTTAAATGTCTATCTAAACAAGAATAGTTTGCAAGTTCCAGGTTTTGTATTCGCTTTAAGAATACATTGAAAATCTATTGCTTGCCCTGGGTGACTTACAGAAAACAGTGTTACAAAACTGCCTTGTCTTTGTATTGAAAATACGGTGTAAATATACAGGTAATTTACATTTGCAATTATATTCAGTTATGTGTTAACTTAAAACAAATAATGTGTGATGATGTATATTTCTGCTTGAAGTGATTTTATAATCATTAAGACTGTCATGTCAATGAGGCATAAAGTATGCAATCTGTACATACATGCTATTGTCTTCTTTTCTTGCGTGACATATGCTCAAATTAAATTGCACGTGCAAGTTATTGGAGATGGCACTTATAAGAATAGAAACTTTATTTAGGCAAGCAAGTGTTATTCGGCACTAAAATTGCGTAGTTCCCCAAATTAGTTTTCGATTATGTTCAATTATTTTGTTTACATTCCTCTCCATTAAGCGGATGATGCATAATTAAATTGAAACGTTCTAATGGAATAAATAATTCCTGAGACATTTATGGTGCCCAGGGTAGTTTACGTTTATAATATATATATATATATATATATATATATATATAATACAGTATAACAAGCCTTAGGCAATTGCTAAATACAGTAATAGATATTCATTAAATTATGCTCTAGTTTGGTATATATATATATATATATATATATATATAATAATAAAAAAAAATTAAAGACGTAGAGAGAATTATCTTGTTCGGATAACTGATTTGACGTCTCATGCTGCGTTCTCTTCAGGATATCTCTAAATTATCTTCCGCTCGGTTCCACGGGGTTGCTGTTTGGTGACGACGGAACAAATCGTATCTTATTTAAATGAAATCAGTTTAATTAACAGAAACAGGCATGTCGTATGAGTCAATAATTAAACTATTATAGTTTGTTGGGGAAACCCCCTGTCAAATGCAGCTATTGAAGAAAACAATATCAACATTTAAAAAATTTCTAATGACTAAGAGTACACAAGAACGTACGTCCTGCTCACGTCACAAATATTGATAGTTCAGCGAGCAAATATCTTTATGTCTGTAATCACCCCACCTGATATTGGCGTTCCCTAGCATTGGATAACTGCACCAAAGGGGCGTTGCAGTTGCTTTCCGACTTCCCAGCATACCACAAACGCACCACCAAAACTCAAGGAGTAGCGAGGCCGCCTTGTCAACGACAGAGCCACCCACCTTCCCTCCGCCCTGTCCTGTCTGACTGCTAAACGGGTTGGCAACCTTTATAAAGCACACACCTTTCAACCTCAGGTCGCCTTCTCTTTCTTTTTAGTCGAATCGCGCTGTATAGGCACAATCATGGCGGCGAGTGCGAAACGAAAGCAAGAGGAGAAACACCTGAAGATGCTAAGGGAAATGACGAGTTTGCCTGCTAACAGAAAGTGCTTTGACTGTGACCAGCGCGGCCCAACCTACGCCAACATGACGGTGGGCTCCTTCGTGTGTACCTCCTGCTCCGGCATCCTGTGAGTTACCAAGTCGCTCGACCTTATAGGAGCATGGACATGGCGCGAGCCCTACACATCAACAGCTAGATTTAACCATACATATGGTTGCCACGAGCAGTTAGCCTACTAGCTACTAGCTAACGACGGTTGCTCTAACAACCTTGGTGCTGCTGAGTTCTAACATGTACTTGTTGACACGATATTGTCAGTGTTGATCTGACATTTGTCCCGTTTGACTTTGCCTTCTCGTGGCAGCCGGGTGAGCGAACGAAGTGACATTTATACAAGCTAAGTCAACACACGGCGCCTGCTACCAGTTGCTTGTCAAACCTACTAACTGTGCTTGCCAAATATAGTACATACACGTATAGGATACAACTAACTATTTTGGGTCGTTTGTCTGTAACGCGTATACAGTAGAGCGTGTTTGATTTAAAGCTTGATAGTGCAGTTGTGTAATCAAGCATCTGTATGTAGCCTGGGATTTGGGATTAGTGAAGCCTTCACCGACTGACATTCAGATAGCAGTTGTTACTAAGGACGTGTTGTTTGTAATTGTGGCTGTAACTATTGTGGTCACAGTAGAAGTCCTCTTGGTGGGATGGGTGTCATCATCATCAGGGTAGAATAATTATTTTAAATAAGGATTGTTTCACTTCATGTTTTCTTGCAGTGACAAAATGTTTACAGAAATGGTTTATTTTTCTAGAATAACGAATCATTCTCATTCAAAAAAACTATAATTAGTTGAATATTGATTGCACATGGGAAATTACAGCATCAAAAATAAAAGTATCCTTCTCTAATAACATCAAACCAGGTGGTGACACTGAAACACCCCTGCAGCAACTGTTTAACAATATTCAGGGGCATGAAGAGTATGGAGGGCCAACACTGCCAAAATAAATGAAAACAGACTTTTTATATACAATATTAAAATAACCTTATTAAATGTTTAGTCATACCCAAATCTACAATGCTGACATTGAAAAGAATGGACTTGAACAAAAAGAATGGGTTAGGGTTAGGGTTGTCATTTGTTCTTGAACAAAAGTTGTAGATTTAAGAAAAACTCAGATTTCATGGGTACAAAAGTATGTGAACCTCTCACTTAATCGGACATTGCACCTCCTTTTGCAATGAGAACTTTATCCAAACACTTTCTTTAGTGATTTATCAGTCTTTCACATCTACTTTGGGGGAATTTATGCCACTCTTGCTTTCAAAATGCAGCCAGTTGAGAGAGGTTGGATGGGCGTCTATCATAAACTGCCCCCCACAGAATTTTGAAATAATTTAAGTCAGGATTTTAACTGGGCACATCTAGAACATGAATCTTGTTGTTCTTCAGCCATTCCTTGGTTGTATTGCTGGAATGCTTTGGATTATTGTCATGTTGCATGATCTATCGTCTACCAGGCTGTAACTTCACAAACGAGGGCTTCAGGTTATGATCCAGGATTTCACAATATTCCTCTGAATTCGTGATTCCCTGGCTTATGTGGAGTTGTCCAGGTCATGAGGATGAAAAGCCAGCCCAGAATTTAACATTCTCACCCCCATGCTTCACTCTACCGTGAAGGTTCTTTTGCTGGTATGCAGTGTTGACTTTTCACCAAACATGACCGTTTTAGTTGTGACCAAAGTTCAATTTTGGACTCATCTGTCCACAGAAGGGACTTCCAAAAAGCTTCAGGTTTTTCCAGGTACTCTCTGGCAAAGTTGAGATGGGCAAGCCTTCCATGAAAGCCTTGTCGATTGACTTCTCTTCTAATTGTTGAAGCATGCACGTGTCCCAGATGTAACAAAAAAGGTCTGCAAATCCCTTGATGTTATGTTTGAGTTTTGACTACACAATTGATTGGGGGAAAAAATAGAATAATGCATAGAATTGATAAACCCACACCTGTTATTTCATATAAAATGTAATGGTTCAGTCTTCAGATTGAACAGCAAAATCAGATTGAAACAATTGAAAAGTCCAAATTGCTCAAGAGGTTCACAAACTTTTGAGCAGGACTGTATATATGGAAATAAAAACTAACAAACGTTTTATCTTTTTCTATATTTTCTTTCTTTTTTGGCATTTTAGGTCCTCCATACTAGAGGGCAAGGCCAGTGGGTCGGGCCAGCCCACAGCATTAAAGAACCAGTCCTCTCCTGCCCCTGATTTAAAACAATACTTACCTAAATTCAGAGCTGGGCAAAACCGTTGTTACATTGGACTGTCATTGATGGATGCCCACCTTTCAGCGAGTGCTTTATGACACAAAGCTAGCTTCATAACAATACACAGACTGACTGTCTATTCCAACCTGGATCGATGGACGTAAACTGGTTTTAGTTGGTGCTCAGTTCGTGTATTTTTTTTCGAAATTTTGCGTCATAAAGCACTCGCCGAAAATGTCGAAGCATTCGCCAAAAAGTTTTAAAATGTAAAAAAAAATAAAATAATTATCATTATCATTATCAATTAATTTGAAATACTGTACTTACGTTGTGATTCATTTTCCAGCCAAATCGTCAAGCCTTAGTCAGCACATTACTGCTGCGAAAATAAAAGTGGACTGTGAAAACCAGCATTTCAATGAACAGACTGAAAAAATGTTCATCCTTCTTTCAGTCATCCCAGGGACTGTATAGGCCCTGTCCACTTGAAAACAGCTGATCTATTTCTTAAATTATTATTATTTTTTTAAGTTTCCATATGTGTATTCACAAAAAACGCTGGTTCCCTTTGGATAAAAATGTAGAAATGATAACAAACCTTTTACGGATACACTTAAACTAATTTCTGGTTGGGCAAGGGATTAGAGTGGTGTAAATTTTGGGTATGCAGTAACAAGAAGCCATTCTCAGATGCCGAAATAAGAGAATACATGACTGAAGTGATGGACACACACACACTGTTATAAGGCAAATGGCTATGACTGAGGCAAATGGCTATGCTCTTAAGCAAATCCACCCCTCTTTTGAATAACTGTTTTAATTTATGTCAATAAATTTAAATTTTATTATAGTTAGTATTTTGCATGTTGTTTTTTTTAATGTGCTGTGGCAGTGTTACAGCGACTTTGCAGGTCTGGCATATACATACTACAGCGTTTCAGGGGCCTGAGTGTGATGTGTGAGACAAGTGTGTGTACATGAGAACAATGAATGCTTCGGGCGAGTCTGAGTTACTGTGGTTTGCTAAAAAGAGATGTGTGTGTGTGTGTGTGTGGTGTTGCCATAGGTTATGGGAGACAGTGACCTGTTGTGGTTGGGCAATAAACCTTCTAAAAAGCATATTCTGCTCTGTGTTTCTATCAGGAGTCAGAACCTAAAGAAATAAATACATAAACTGTTGTGTGGTGTTTGTCATCACAGTTTTACATTACATTCGATGTGAGTACAAACAACTAAGTACCAAATTTGTTGGCTTCTCTTCAGAAATGTTTGTGGGCACTGGACAAGCTAGCAATGTTGAATCATTATTTGTTTTTCTTGTTGCATATTATTCCTGTGATTTAATAGGTACCTGTACTCTTATAAAAAGTCACTCTTGGATAAATATTTTTCTCACACTCTGATGAGAAACATCTCGACTGGTGGTTGTGGCTTTTAAATGTAGTTGTCAGCTAGCAGTTGTCTGCCTAACGTTCTGTTTCCTCTTTGTATGTACTATGTACTCTTGTTTTTTTCATACTATTTTAAAAATCAAGATTTTACATTATGACTGTCCTGTTCATTTACTCCAATTTTAGAAAGATTCATCCATCCGTCCATTTTCCAAACCGTGTATTCCTCACAAGGGTCGTCATGATGTGAAAAAAAAAATGTCTTGCTAAAGGAAACCATTTGAAAATGAACATAAATTGCAAGAAAATAAATTGGCCTATTACCTGGCAACTCAATAAGCTGCCTTCCTGTTCTGTTCAGTCATACAGTTACTTGCTTGCATAAGTCTTTCCTGTATCATGGAAGTCACTTTGTTTCCATTTGACAATTATGTGCATCTCTTAATTTCCTACCAGATATGTTTGTTGCTGGTAGAACATCACTTCTTTAACATTTTTGTACTGCAATTACGTGTGTGCTTATTTACTCTATACTCAAAATTGTCTATCTTTGGCTCCCTCTAAGTTGATGACACTGCATGATATAAACCAACCACATAATGTTTTATAATAACTGTAGTGTTTTAATCTAATTTGATTTCTATTTTTAATGGGTTTAATCATTTTATACTAATAATAAACATAAAAGTTACCGGGGAAGGGTTTGCAAATTGGTAAATTGAGCGGAAATAATGTGGTCAGTTGTGTTTCTCATCACCATCTACCTTTTTCCTGTGGTGTACAATAACTTAGTGAAGGTAGTGGATCTCTTAATTGTTTGTATTTTTAGACAGTTTTTCCGCATAGGAAATAATGGAAATACAATTCAGCCATTCCATGGTTTATAGGTTACAATTGTTGCTAGCTTATACCCTCATGAATTGTGCAAGCACTTTTCAAGTAACGCTTAAACATTATTCATAGTCATACAAAAGAAATTGAACTGAATGGTCTATTAAAGCAGAGCTAACAAAAAAAATGTCAGGGAATTCTATAATTATTTTGAATTGTACATCTTAGTTGAGTGGCGGAAGTCATGTACACAGCACACTGTCCACTGATTTGTATGAAGCCTGATCTGATTGTAAGACAGGCGGCAGAATAGCTTTCTGTGTTGTAACCAGCATGTGATGTGCATGTGCAACAGGAAGTGGTGGAGAATGGAGATATGTTGTTCTTTTGTCGAGACTTGCAAAAGAGTTGGCATTGTTCATGCTCCAACTTGCATCTTTTTGTCTGCAGTCTTAACATACGCTGTAACTTTGAGCAGCTACAGAGGCGGACCTCACTTCAATCCACGCCCCACAATCTGGCAATTGGTCTTCTTGCTCTTATTATTACAGAAGTGAAAGGGTCAAGACAAGTTGGGCTTTTGATCAAGTGACCCATATTAGTACCATATTTTTGGGAACATTGTTTAATGTTTACATGTTAAGACTTATTAGAAGGACATCACTGCCTTGCTGATCTTTTACCCCAATAATTGTGGTTGCGCAATAGGTGGAGCTGCAATCCATTATGTAAACACATTCCTTATGAAGGTGGAGGCTTTCCCTTGAGGAACTCTTACTTAGAATATTTCTTTTGGGAGATTTGCACTTGGCAGGACGTAACCTCACTTGACCTATGTATTACCATTGTACAGAAGTTAGATGACATGAATACAAGTATCTTGCAAATCTGCTCTGCCAACCATCGAACTGATATGATTTTGACACATCAAAAAATGGGGAAAAAGCAAACCTCTCATAATAGCAGGTAATTTCATGTGGCAATGGTGATCAACTTATTGACTAGATAATACTTACTGAGAGTGTCAATCAATGAATCAAAGCAATATTCCAAACCATGTTGGTCTAACTGCTTAGGTTTAAAGCTTGAAGCCATGGGTGATAAGGTCATGCTATGTTTCAGTCTTGTACGAGGTGAAATTTGTGTTACAAAGCAGGAGACTCCAAAAACAGCATGTTTGTTCAACCATTGAATGAATGAAAATTCGATTTATTGGCAAGATAAATTAAAAATTCAACATGGGCAAAAACAAATACCATACATAAATATACAACCGAAAGGTACATAAATATACAACCGAAAGGGTTTATTTAGGCAGAAGCAAGCACCATTGCATCATTAAAGAGAGCAAGCTATTTTCAAGACTATAGATAATACTATATACTAGATTGGTCACAGACCCCAGAAGATAATTAATTTTACGAATATTTACTGCAGCACAGTTCCTCTAAGCTCGTTTTCCTCCTCCTAGAATTTTTTTAACCTGTAGAAATTGTAAACAGTGTTTCAATAAAATCATTAAAATGGATGCCTGTTATTTTTTTTCATCCACAGACGAGGACTGAATCCACCCAACAGAGTCAAGTCCATCTCCATGACAACCTTCACACAACAGGAAATAGAATTTCTACAGAAAAATGGCAATGAGGTAGGCTTTGGCTGTCAAAGGTAAAAACAAAACAAAAAAACTTTTAAAACCGCTCTAATTTTACACTGATCCAAAGACACGCATACACTACATGAAAGATAAACACAGTCCCTTTAAAATGGTACTTGAGGCAAAGTTGTGTAGAACAGTGACTATGTTTACATGCAGGCAATAATCCTTTTAAAACCCGAATATTGGCAATATTCAGGTTTTGTAAGGCCATGTAAACACGCGCAATAACCCAAATATGATCTTATTCGGGTTTTTAAAATTCCGAATAAGACCCCTGGGTTACTCCTTTCATAATTCTTGCTTCATATAAACGCTTTCGGAATACTTCGATCACTGATCTGAATGTATGACTGGATAGCCAATAGCCCAAACACACCCGTGCAAGCCGTTGAAGCGACAGGGCGGCCATTTTTCTCCTCCCATCTAGCGAGCAGACTACTGTGTAAACGATACGGTATACGTACAGATTAGACATATACAGCTCGTAGCCAGTTAGTATAGGCCGGGGGCGGTGTTGGGGGGGGGGGGGGTCACAATTTTTTTAAAGAAGACAAAAACAATAACAAGTGGACGGTATGTGCTGCTTTGAAGACCCCCTTTTTCCTTTATCGCTCAGTTCCTTAGACCCCAATATTACCGTAGATTTGGCAGACTAGGCATCTTTTGTTGAATTAGTTATAATTCTTTAATAAAAAAAATATACAAGTTTCCTCCTGTAAATATCACTAAGCATATCATTTATACATAAAACACCATAATTCATGCTGTTTCTACTAAGTACTGTCTCAATTTCAAATGCTTTGCAATAAATGTATTGGATCGTATGCCGAGAAACGTTTCTTAGAAGGAGTAATATAGCGGCCTCGTGGCTTCAAATGTCTTGGCATATCGGCTATCCAGTCATATATTCAGGTCAGTGACCTCGTATATAAGTCCGTGCTTCTGGCTTGTAACCCACCGTAAATACTCAAGCCGTTATCAACAAACATGACGCTTGCAGCAAAGAGCCACACTTCGGGAGCGAGGAGGAAACCGACTACTTTATTTAGTGTGGTGACTGGTGAGTGACATAAATAAAATGTCTTTATTGAATTTATCATTTTTATGTACACACATTTTTATTTATTACAAATGTAATTGTTTCTTTCTTTTTTTTTTTTTATCTTTTTATTTCCAAATAGTGTGGGAGACCACTATGCAAATGAGGCTCCAACATTTAATAAGTCAAACAGTCATTTCTGTTTTTCAACCAAAAATGCTTCGCACCGGAGAAAGGGGTACTTGGTTGAAAAAAATTCACAGTGCAATCCTCATGAGAGCTTTTGTAACGGTAAATTGGTTTTGCAGTTTCAGTTAATCATTTGAATCTATTTTCTTCACCCACATTCAGATTATTGATAGACCGGACAGACTAAACTATATCATTATTCAGCAGTAATTCCTGGTACCGAGAGTAAAAAAAAATAGCATTGCCACTTAGGAGGTAGAGTCTATTTAAAGCTGTAACAAAGCAACAGACTTGAGGTTAAAGCAGTGTCATAAATCCTCCAGAGCTGTCTTATAAATACTCCAGCCTTCAATGTGGCCTTCTGTCTGTCCATAGAGACACTTGGCATAGATTGCAGTGGTGTGCAAATATCATATGTCAGAAGTGTTTTTTCGTGTGCGACATGAATTGCTTGATTTACAGTAAACCACCAATTCTGAAGGCATACACATGAAATCTAGGAATCTGACTTCACTGGTCTCAAAAAATAATTCCAAGATAAGGGCATTTGTTATTATGTAAATTAGGCAACTTAATATTTATGGTGGACTTTTTGGGTCCACTTAATGCTCATAGACACATTTAAGAAAAAAAAAAAAGTCAAGCTAAAAAAAATGTGTCTAAAGTTAATTTGTTTTCTTGTTGTCAATGTTTCAGGTATGTAGACAGATCTGGCTCGGCCTTCATGATGGGAAAAGCTCATCAGCACCAGACTTTAGAGAACCACAGAAAGTCAAGGAGTTTCTTCAAGAAAAATATGAGAAGAAGCGATGGTAAGACACTTCTTGAAAGTTAAATCCTTGAATAACAAAGAACCTTTGTCAGACTTGCATCTGAATTAGTAAAAATAAGGAAATGTAGTGTAGTGTAAAAAACCTGAAATGTAGTGGTACATGTGCCTTTCACGCCGATGCTATGGGTTCTATTCCCGGCCAGTGCCATAAGACCCAGTCCCAGCAGGTCCTAAGCGCGGTTAAAATAAATACATTTTAAAAAATGGTTGAGTTTAGGAATGCACCGAAATGAAAATGTTTGGCCGCAACCGAAAATAAAAACTGCTTGGCCAAAAACTGAAAATCGAAACGCCGAAAAAAAATTAGGCCAATTATAACTATCATTGCATTTATTATAATTAATTAAAATTATAATATTATTATAAAATATTTATTTAGCACTGGCATTTTACTAAAGCACAATATAAATTGAAATGTGCCCACACCGCAGACATGTTGGCTAATGGTAGACAAATGAGATTTGAGCATTTTCTGGCGGTGCGGTTGCACTTTATAGTCAATGTAGTTCGCACAGGCGGGCACAGATATTCGTGCAGCGGGACAAGGTGCAGGCACTTAAAATTGGCACATTCACATATTCACCAACGTTTAAAAATAAATAAATACATTTATTCGCACAAGCTAATCGGATTCGGGAACAAACTGCAAAGTCACACACAGCGTCCTGCACAGGTCTGTCGCCACCCGGCGATAGCGGTAAGTGTTTCTGTGTTTAAAACTGTTGATAGCAATAGTGCTAAAAATAAAGTATTTAGAACGGCCACTAAAATGCCAGTGAAAAAGTGGAAGCGTTCAAGGGGCTCTTATTTTATTAAAAAAAAAAAAAAAAGGGCAAGGTGCTGCAGGAGAAAGAGTGGCTCACCTGTACTGCAGTACACGGCAGTTCTGTCTTTTTTCGACCCACTTAAATGTTGTACACCAAACGACACCCCTCTCCTCCGATGTGCGCAATGACCCCGGGAGCTGCTGCGACCGACGTAAACTCACATGGTGAAAAGCCAGCGAGAAGCGAGGCGGACTCTCACCCTCGAGTTCACTGTTTAATTAAAACACACGCTTGCTTGCGTTTTTTTTGCTCGCATCACCACAACATCATATTTTTCAGCCATATTCTTTCTGCTTCAATTTTATTTCGGCCCAAAATTTTCGGTGGCCGAATATTCGGTGCATCACTAGTTGGGTTGCATCAGGAAGGAACTGCGCCAATCAAAAAAATCATTCAATTAGGTACGCTATGACCCCTGATGATACAAAGCTGAAAGTGGCAAACAAACATTCCATTTAAATTTGAAAAAAATAAATCTTTGTTTTATCTTAGTTGGTTTGTTGTGTACTTTGCTTCCCAGGTATGTACCTCCTGATCAGGCCAAGGCAGTGGCATCTGTACATGCGTCTATCTCTGGCTCCTCAAACAGCAGCACCAGCAGCACTCCAGAGGTTAGACCTCTTAAATCCCTCCTCGGAGACTCAGCTCTGACCCTCCATCTCAACAAGAACACCCCACCTAATCAAGTAAGATTCCTAAAGTCCTCACAAATGTACGCAAGCTGAATTTTTAACTGTCACTCCTGCGGTTGGTATATATTAGGCTCTGTTCACACTGCAGGCAAATGCGACCCAGATCAGATTTGTTTGCCCAAATGCGACCTGTGTCAGGTTTTTGTCCGTATGAAAATAACAATTCAGATTTTTTATTTTTTATTCAACCCCCCAAAAAAAATTCAAATTAAAATCAAAAATCAAAATTGAGCATTAAGACCTGCAGTGTGAACGTAGCCTTAGACTAGATATACAAATGTTTTTGGTAAGATTTTTGGTGACCTTTTTGTTCTACCTGATAGAGACAGAATATTAGAAGCCACTCTGAGAATGAAACAAAGTAGTTCCACACAACAATAATTGTTCAATATTTACCCCTCGGCCAGTATCAATCCAAATTGAGTTTCTGTCTCTGTAAAGGGTGACTTTTTGATACACTGCTGATGGATTTTATTGGTTGCAAGTGTACCTGAATGTTTAGTGCAACATTAGGTACACTCTTACCACTTTCCGTAAGGCAAGTCTGTTTACAATTACGTCTCTTGTCTCTTCCAGTCTCCGGTGACCAGCCGTGGGCAAACCCATCAACAGCATGACAAGAAGGTTGACCTCCTCAGTGACCTAGGTGGCGACATCTTTGCTGCCCCACCAAAAATTAGTGCAGGCGCCGGATCAAGTTTTGCAAACTTTGCACATTTCAACAGTCACACAAGTAAGAGAGAGATGTGTTTGTATCTTAAATAAAATGTATAGACTTCTTAGCAGAAATGCCATTCCAGAAACCATGAAAATAGTAATATATCATTCCATGTGTACATACTTAATTCTCAGCTTTTAATGCGGATCTGCATTAAAGATCATATGGCATCCCGTCTCTGATTATGTCACATTTATCCCATAATCCTATGTGTTTTTTCAAGTCACATCTATGTTCTTCATTATGTTAAATGCCATTCTCCTCTCATTGTCTTTGTTGGTCTGCCTGTGTGAACATCATCGTGACCCCTCCTCCAGCAGCACAGAATGCCAACTCAAATGCAGACTTTGCTAATTTTGATGCATTCGTGAGCACTCCAGGGTCTGTGTGTGGTTTCCCTTCAGCAACCCACGTCCCATTCCCAGCCGCAAGCACAGGTAGAGCAAGTTACCTTCACTGGAAACCTTTTGTATTTTATTTGATATAATTCCATTCATCACTTGACTAAGGTAACGTGTGTGCAGTATTCAAAATACTGTAGTTAGTAGCTTTTCTCATTACTTCAAGATTAGAATGCACTTTAAGAATGCACAAATCTGCTTAGTTTTAGCAGGTTTCAAGGCATGTACTAAATCTTTTAAATTATTATGGAAATAAAGTAGCTCTCGTGTAGCATGTTGGATTTGTGACTGGCAAGTCTGCTTTAAGATTCTGGGCTTACAGGTTTCCACTGGCATTTGCATGACATGCCCCTACTTGCGTGGGTTTTCTCCTGGCACTGGCTTTCTCCCACATTCAAAATTAAAAAACATGCGTGTTAGGTTAATTGAAGACTCTAAATGTTGTGTTGGTGTGAATGTGAGTACTGTCAACCCCTGCATACTTACAAATTTGCATAATTGCAGATATATAATATTTTCAAATACTTTTTTTTTTTTCATATTTTCGGATGATTTCCCAGGATTCTCCCCCTATTTTCGCCCCATTTTTCATAGAAAATCTAAAGTGACTGTTAATCAGCGCTTTGAAGAATGTTTTGGGTATGAAGAAAAGTATACATTTCCCCCCCAATGCATTACCGTAGACATCACTTATATGCAGATTTTCGCTATTGCGACTGTACTGAATATGTGCCTGTGATGTGATGGCAATCAATCTAGTTTGTAGCCAGCTTTTACCCCAAGTAAACTACACTTTAAGAGTGACTGTTTATACCTCCTCATGCATAACAGCAACCTCTAGTGGAGATCCCAAACTTGTCATTTTTGCAGTGGGAGGTCCATGCCAAAACTTTATTGATGAATCTTACCTTTAAAGATTCATTATCTCTTATCCTTTTCTTACAGGCTTAAACTTAAATTGTGCAATCTGTTTTTCTTCAGTAGCACTCTATTCGCTTTGACCTCTTATTTTGCGTGTGTGCTTCTGGTTCAGTTTGTTTCTCCACCCTACATTACTCATTAGCCCATTACTCATTTTCCTCATTCCGTTTTTGATTGCTATCGATTTCTGCTTTTGGGGCTGCCAGCATTCACTGCCCTCTCATCCAGCCGCAGTACATGTGAGTTTTTTTTAGTTGCTCTTCCTCTCTAGGTTGCATTCAGTAAGTCACACACTGTTTGGCCTCGGTCATTCTCCAATATGCAGTGCTGTCAACTGTTTCTCCCTGTCTTCGTACAGTTGCAAGAAAACACGTGAACCCTTTGAGATTACACTACCTGGATATCTGCATAAATTGGTCATAAAATGTGACCTCTGAATCGAAGTCATAGCAATAAACAAACATCACACAAACTTTTCATGTTTGTATTGGACATAGCATGTAAACCTCTATACAGGGTGGAAAAAAGTATGTGAACCCGAGGCTAATGACTTCTTTAAAAGGAACTCCGACATGTTTGCTCTGAAACAACATGCGATCGGGAGAGTCACCCTCCCCCACGCCGTGCTCTCGTCATTCACCAGACGCATTCAAGGGTTTTGATCGTCCCTTTCGGAACGCTACGGAGACTTACCTTGCTTTCTTTAAAGGAATTTCAAATTGCTCGCAGAGAGCCAGCCGCCATTCTACGTCACTACGCACTGAATGCATTGCGAAGTATATAACAATGGCGCCGTACGTCCAAATAAAGTTTCTACAAAATGTATTAAACTGGAAATGATTTTAGAAAAATGTATCTCAGTTATGTTAGTAACAACCAAATAAATAATATAGAGCAAACTTCTCATTACAGTCGTGGTTCCTTTTAAGAGCTAATTGGAGTCAGGAGCCAGCCTAAGTTTCTAATGTGACGAGATTGGTTGACGCTGCATTGACGTATAAAAAAGCCATTCACACGTTTCTTTGCAAATATTGAAAACATGGAAATGTATTTAATAAATTTGCAAGTCTGGAAAAATATGGATAATTAAAACTACTGTATGGAAAATATTTATGTATGGAATTATGTATGGAAAATATCTATCACCCCCCCCCCCCCAAAAAAAAATCTTTAAAAAAAAGGAGATTGATCCTTTTTTGTTTAAGGTGCTTGCTTGAAAGTGCTGCTACAATGTTTGTGTGAGAGCACACATGATCTTGGTGAATACTCGATCCTAATTGGCTCAGAAAATGACAAGGTTGTACATTGTCAGCTGATAATATACTCTCTTCGAACATCTCAACTAGTTCCTGATAGCGTTCCAAAGGGATCCAATTTAATACAGAACACCCTTAGCCCTTAGATTTATATGAGCAAATGAAGCGACTGACGGTCAGATTTTCTGCTAAATAAACATGACGCATTCTGATGACAGAAATTAGTGACTTTAAAAGAATGAGTGATTTGATTTAAACATTAACATTATTTGGTGATTTCAACAAACGTTTTGTGAGAGGTGTGTTGTGTGGAATTAGTTTGAGAGCTATTTTTCTATTATTGCGACCAGACTTGGATAAAGATTAGTTTAACATTTTAGGGCCAATTTGTAAAGAAATCTATAGACATTCCAAGGGTTAACAGACTTTGTCTTGCAATTGTATTTGTATGTTTCTAGCTTCAAGCTCTGTGTATGAATTTTAAATGACATCGTACAATTTCGCTGGAGCCTGCATTGTTGTCCTTACACAGAACTGCTGTGGACAATGTATCAAATGGTGGCCATATGAAACTTCCGAAACGTGTTGTGAACTGGCACAGGGTAGATGACATTACTTTTGTCAATTTAGTTTTGTGTGTTATAACTCTCATTGATTTGCACTTGGTGCTAAACACAGAAAAGGTGCTGTTCTGCACATAACAGAGTGTAGAGGGTGCAATGTAGAATACACTGTTCGGTCAAGCCTGACTCCTCCCCAACTTTAGTTTAGTCATCTTCTCGCTTTTGTGTGTCACCGAGCACCAACAACCCACATCCCCTTATGACTCTACAATCTGTCTCTTTTATGCAGGCAGTACTTCAGGGGGACTAGCAAATGCCAGTTTTGCAAATTTTGACAACTTCCCCAAATCATGTAGTGCTGACTTTGGATCCTTCGGTTCGTCCTCCCAGAGTAACGCCACAGGAACAGGCAGGGACATCGCACAGAGTTCTAGTGTCCTTGCCGATAAATACGCAGCCCTCTCTGACCTGGATAACATGTTTAGCTCTGGCAAAACAGAGCAAGGTAAACCTCTCCTGCCTAGCTTGTTCCATCGAGCGAAGTTGTTTCAATTAGCGATTGTTCGTATGGGGGGGTGGGGTTATGTCCCAACTAAAATAAATTTGGTGACGAGTCATGGCTGATACGTTTTAATCAATAATCATTATAGCTAAGCCACACATTGAAGAGGACTATCTGTTCATTCTCTGGTTCCTTGTCTGTGATAATCCCAAACAACAAGCCTCAGCCTCAAGGGGCTTTAAAAAGATGTGCTGTGGTTTAAAGGACTCATTTCACTTGAAAAAGCTGACGTTCGGTGATGGAAAAAATATTTAAAAAATTTCTGGTGTTAATAAATATGGCAGGTTGAGCTTCAAAATGAAAAGCAATCTTTTGATTAGTTGAGCTCACTGAGCACTGTTGTTGCTTGTGTTTCCCTTTCAGGGGGCGCTATTCCTTCTGGGGTGAGTTCAGTTTCTGCCGTGTCTCATAACCAACCAGGAACAGGAGGGGACCGCTATGCTGCTTTAGTTGAACTTGATACAGTTTTTGGCCCCTCAACTCCCTCTTCTGGTGTTTACAACAACAGCAGCAGCACACATGGGTGAGTAAAAAAAAAATTTTTAACTCCAAAATCTTATTTGGTATTTGTTTTTGGCCAGGATTTCATTTAGCTCAGAGACTGGTGCATCCACAACCCAAGCACAACAAGCGCTACCTGGTATGGCTCAAACTTTTGGGGGTGAGTTAATAAAATTGTCATATATATATATTTTTTTATGTGTTTTTCAATTTTTGGGGGTAAGTCACAATTGCAATTGAAAGCTTTTGTATATGTAAGAAACCTTAGTGAACTCGTTTTTGAAATCCTGTACGGATAGATATAAAGAATATACGAACTGCAAGTCTGCATTATTATGAGATAACACCGGCTACATACTTTTGGACAGGCGTCCATAGACAGCGATTCGGCTCCGGCTGAAAACAGGCCGGCCAATCAAATTCGTCTATTTGCGTGACGTCGTCTTCGTGAGCAACGTCACGCTCTTCAAGTTTTTCCCGCAACAACGACATAAGTCATTCACTACTGTCTCTCTTCGGCTGCATGTTGGATTTTTACTCCGTCTCCGCAGAAAAACAAAAGAAGTCTGGTCTGTAAGGAGGGCAATCGTGCAAATTGGTCTAAAAGTATGAAAGTTGGTAATCTGGTACTTTTTAATATGCTCTATCCAAATCTGCCGGGAGCCAAAGCAAATTTTCAATGGTGCCGCCATATTGGACAATTCAAAATGGCCACCTGTCAAAAACTGATTTCCTGCTTATTAGTCATTGTAGATTTACAAATAGATACACATTTTAAGGGGGTTAACCACAAGGAATCTGAATCTGGTATTTCTTTCGTTTTAAAAAATATTTATTTTATTTTTTAATTTTTTTACAAGTAGTACTTACTAATAGCCATATTTGAAAATCCAATATGACCAACAGTAAAAAAAAAAAAAGAAAGAAAAAAAGTAGATTATTGCGAAAGAAAAATCCCCTCAAATTTACAAAATACAAATCAGTAAACATGTACATGTACACTGTAAGATTTGTATGAAAATGTATTTATTTACCTGAAACATCAGGCTTATAAGCCACTGTATTTAACAAACAGGTTGCAGTCTGTTTCATGTTTGAATAGCACTGAAATAAAATATTAAGGCTTAATATTCCATTGATATAACATTCTTCCATGCTTAAAGTGTGAACCCTAAGTAAGTCATTTTGTTGAATATTTCTATCAAAAAGTGATGTTTAAAAATCGATTCGGCCGCATATTGAATCGATTCGAAAATTGCGCACTGTAATATCGCGATATATTACCGAATCCATTTTTTTTTTTAACACCCCTACTTCGATGAGTCGCTTTTCTGACGTCACTCCTCTCTTCGCTCATTAGTTAATTCCACTGTCTGTTAGCTCAGGTTTGCCCCACCTCAGAAATGCGACTGATAGGATGGTTGACCAGACTGACTCTCCGGCAAAGCCACGAGTGAGTCTGGATTTCCAGACTACTCCTTACCTTGGTTCTGTTCTACTTTGGACTCTATATACATCTTTATATAGCACCATATAGCATTGATGATCAGCAATATTCACTATTTCCAGAAATTTGAAAGTGTAGCATAATTGAAAAGGGGTATTTTCAGGTTTCTTTTTGCAATGCTTTTGCCATGTAATTTTTATGACCTGATATCACCTGTTATGTATCCTGATTGAACTCTCCTTATGATTGACCCTCTCCTTAGCAGCCCAGCCAAATAATCCCTTTGCAGCTGCTGGAGTCGCAACCGCACCAGCCAACCCTTTCCAGAACAACAGCAGAGCCGCCGCCGCTGCTGCTGCAGCAGCAGCAGCAGCAGCAGGTTAGTCACTTTGTGACCGTTAAGGTGAAACTCAGTAAGGATCTAGCCATGACAAATCTGTTCAACCAATGAGCGGACAGCAGTGGTTTATGTCACCTAAATTGTGCTGGTACAGTGAACTGGGAACCTCAGCTGACAAAAAGCTACAGACCGTAAATGAATCATACCTTGTAGTACCTGGGTTTTAAAGTGGAAATCCATCAATAGAGCTATTGGGAGAGTGTTCCAGATATGCAATGGATGTCCCTCTAACTTCGCAATGCACTGCTAGCGATCATATAAAGGCTTGGAAGGTTACAAGTTTGTACAATCTGGATTAGTTTTTTCTCCTTTCTGTGTGGTGAATATGCCATTTAAGATAGCAGCTCCACTCAAGCCTTGCACTTTTGTTATACTGTATGTTAGCATCTGCTGATTCGGCCGTCGTTTGTGCCGTACATTTTTTTGTCTATGCTGCTACTGTTGATCAGTTAAGTTCAAACTGGGTAATACTAATAGCTATAAAACCAAGGCAGCATAAGTGAAAGTTTTTACGACAAACGAAAAACTTTTTCTCCCAATTTTTTTGCGTGTGGTGGTAAGCATCTGCTAGGTATTATCTGTTAGCATCTGCTGGTTCAGCTGCCATGTGCAAGTGCCTGATCATGTCTTTTGCCATCATTTTGTAATCAATAACTATATTATCAAGCTACATCTATCCTGCAAAATTGGTTTGGCGTAGTGCATTGTGGGATGCGTGACGTCCACGTCCGGAGCTCATGTACAACCGTGCCAAGCGGTGTAGACATTTGCAGTGGAAAACAATGTGTTGTCAGAGTCCAAAATTGTGAAATCAATTTGAGAGACCAACAGTATTTAACCCTCTGCTCGTTTGCAGCCTCGTTTGGCACCGCCTCCATGAGTATGCCTGCCGGATTTGGCAACACAGCAGCCTACAACCTCCCAACCAGCTTTAGTGGAACCTTTCAGCAGCCTTTTCCTGGCCAGGTGCCCTACTCGCAACCCACAGCGTATCCCCAGCAACTCAATGGTGTGTGTATGTGTGTGGATATCGGCGTTTTAAGAGTCACTAAAGATAAATGACTGTGCATTGAAGGTTGCATTTGATTCAGAAGAAGAAAGTGGATCCAACAATTGTAATATGTACTTGTTGTGCAGGTGGGGGGTTTTCAGTCTTTGGCCAGGGCAAGCCAGTGGGGACTCCCTTTGGGCAGACGATGGCTGGACCAATGGTCTCCAATAACCCTTTTTTGGTTAGTGAGACAAATCCGTGTTACATCATGTTTTGTCTAAATCGTCACAATCTAGTCGCTTAGAGTCTAATAGTACTCGTCTTTCATGTTATAAGACTCAGCTTCATCTTGAACACATTATAATTGTGATGTGACTTAACATGAAAGAAAGTGCACGTGTAATTTATTTATGTTATGGTCACAAATTGGACCATGACACTAAGCATAAAGTGGATAAAACTCTTTATTCTCCACTGTCTTATGAAGAGAAATTCTCTTACTTTTATAGCTGTGTATGTATTTGTCTTTGCATATCTAGAAAATATTGATTAATACTAATAGTGATAGCCCCCTTTCTTTTCAACAGCTAGCTACATTTCTATTGCTAAATGTGGAACATTTTTGCCATTTTTAATTATTTCTTGATGCAGACCAGTATTATTTTAATCAATGATTAACTTGTTAATTTGTGTGCATGTATGTTTTGTAGGGTGCGGGGCCAACGGCGCAATATCCAACAGGAGGCTCTTCAACAAATCCCTTCTTATAGCATTCCATCATATCAGCTCCTTTTCAGGGTCGACTGATGACGCTTGCACCTATTTCACTGTTTTGTTTCACAGGTAGCTTTAAAACGCAATGTTTGTATAGATTTGTATTTGCAGGTTGACACAAATTGACCACTCTGAGGTGTTACAGTCATGACACTGTTTTGGGTGAGAAAATAATGTGATGGTGAGTGCAGAGGGGAGAGGTTGATTCCTCCTCCTCCTCCCCCTCCCCATTCAATTTGTGAATGGATCGTCAAACTGGCTGAAAAGTTTGGGTTTGCAAGCAGTAGTCAACCTTTATGCTAAAATTCTGTGAATATTATTTCCTTAAGCAAACCCACTCTTTGCGCATATCAGTATTTGTATACAAGGTTTGTTATAACGGAACTATTGCTTGGAAAAGCTAATGCGTACTGCCAACGACATTGTTTATTTGTGCAGAATACTTTTAGGTCAACCGGACAAATATTGCATGTTCTCTTGAGAGAAAGAATGCTGCAATGCTTTTTGCCAGGCCACGCCCGCACGAAACAGGCCTCGCTCACAATGTCGTCCACATCCATGCCGGGATGGCGCACAAGCTGACAACCACTTTTTAAGTTAATTTGTATATATAAAGTATATATATTAAAATGAGTTTTAAGAATTGACCAAATCATTGATTTCTATTGATATATATATATATATATATATATATATATATATATATATATATATATATATATATATATATATATATATATATATATATATATATATATATATATATATATATATATATATATATATATATATATATATATATATATATATATATATATATATATTAAAAAATAAAAGTTCATTTGTAATGGCTTTGCGGTGAGTATTTATTGATTTATTTCTGAATGTGCATGACGACCCAATTTGCTATCCATAATACAAGCAAAAACTTTTATTTAAAATGTCATTTTGCACATATCAAGTTAAATTTCTCCTTTCATGCAGGAAATTATGGATTGAATTGGGAATCATGTTTGTCTGGTGGTTGTTGTTTTTTTCCCGTGGGCACGCAGTGCAAAACATCTATTTCGCTTAAGTAACTGGAATATACAGTATGACGAACTTCCAAAATGAAAGCAAATATTTTAGCATGCCCTAACATTTGATCAAACCCAAAATTTAACCTTCCGTAGTATATTTTGTCAGTAAAACAATGTATATAAGGTTAATTGTCAATCACTCTTCGTTTGCAGTGTCAACCAATCATTTACTTTGATTTGCTGTCAATTTACTGGCCTAGTTTATTTGCAATAAAAACAAACTACAAGACTGTTGAGGTGGCAGAGGTGGAAGGTTTTCAGCGCTCTTGCTCAACATTGTCTATTCTTCTCTTGACCTTTAAGTACACTGTAGAGTCAGTCAAGATAAAGGATAAATCATTATTAGGATTTTTCTTCTCATTAGTCATCTTATTTTTATTGCTAAATACAAAAGATCCCCTCCCTCAAATGTACACACTTGTCATCGACAGCATATGCTTACAACATAATATGATGTAAGTAACATAGAAGATCCAAATGTTGGTTCTGAAGGCCATTCAGATACTGGTTTCTAATACCGTGTAAGAAGCTAAAATAGTATTTTAATATGTTGAATTGAGTACGTTAAATGAGGCAACCAAAATATATTAGAAGCACCTCTCAGTGTAATGTGTAAGAGTAGAAGTGTCTCATTTACTGTAGTAAAATGATATTTAAAAAATATTTTAACTTTGCGCTTCTTACACAAACGGTGGGATATACTACCCCGAGAAGTTTGCATGTGCTCTGTTTGCACATGTCAGCATATTGTAAGTGTTAGTCTACAGGCTAGTCTACATTTAACCTGCAGTCACTGGAATACATGTTTTCATATGCAGTTAGTCAAAAGTCATCTTGACCATTTTCCAGTATGATGATAAAAAGTTTCCAGGGTTTTTAACAGTTGAAGAATTCACAGATACAAAACAGACCAGTAGGAACCCTCCAGTCTGACCTCCACTACATCTCTTCATCATCAGCTCCTGACTGTATGTTTCAAGTACATGTACGTGTGTTCTACTACCTGTGCCTGTTTCTGTTTCCATTCACTGTTCTTAAGTGATAACTTGAATCAGTCAACAGTCCAGTCAAAGGATATCAGCCTACATTGATTTGCACATCAAATATCAAGACTATTGAGCTTTATTGTGTTATTTAACAACTTGTGAGATGGCAGGTTGTAGAATTATATGACACTGATAATTAGAAGCATAAAAATGACACAAGCAGCTGTAGGTACGTTGTTACATGGGAAATGTTTATTTTTATTTTTTTAAATCTCTATATAGCTACACCATAGTGACTCTAGTGTAAATAGTGGTGTAATCATTTCTTTAAAAATGACAAGTCTTTTGCATTTATTTCAAGCGCAAAGCAAAAACACTACTAGCTCTATGGCTAAAACTCGATATAAGAACATAAAGGGAAAATCAATGCAAAAGATAGCAAGTGATACACAGTAAATAAGTAGTCAATTGAGTAAATCAAATTCCTATTAAAAAAAAAAAAGCCCTCAACAGTCCTTGCGACTGCTATTCTGGCTTTCAAGTCTGTTAATTTTTTCCCCGTTAGTAAAGCTTTTCAATCATGTTTGTTAAAACAACATATCTGAGGAAACTGCTGTCAAAAGATTAGAAATAAAATAATACTGTAACAATAATCAACTCATTCAAGTACTGTTAAAGTATAACAATTGGTTGGTTGACCGTCAGAAAGGTTCTTCATATATCACCTCCACCATGTTCTCTTTTTGCAGGCTATCTGGTGGCTCTGTAGTGCTTCGCTTTGTACAAGCAGTGTAGGTCCCTCGAATCAAAAACAGCACGGAGATGACAGCATGGTAGATCCCGTAAATGAAGAACTAGAGCGAGAGAGAGAAATCACATTTTTCTCAGCACTGAACCAAGCTCCATCGTTGACTTTGTATGCAGAGGTAAATGATGGCCACTAGGTGTCACAGTTTTTGCATCAATGGCTCACATTCTTGCCTTGCGTGGGCCTACATGTTATTTCAAAATGCACAAGTCTGCTTCTGTTTTATTACACGTCCAAACATACCTGTGTCACAATGTCCAGTCCTAATGTAGCGCCATCGACAAAAATAAGTGTCATAATGGTCTGCAGGCAGAGGGCCACAAAGGTGTTGATCCCGAATGTCAGGGCGTAGCACTCCATTGAGAGATTGGCTGCTATCTGAAATCTGAAATGCATTGTTGCTGTTATGTTTGAGTTAAGCTTTTTCAAGAAGTGACTCTGTTCTGCTGTGTGACTGCAGTGAACTTACGTTGTGATGGTGATGAGAAGCATGTAGCATGATTTAAAAAGGGCATAGCCAGCATAGCAAGCCCAGATATTGCTGGTGAGCACTATCAGGAACACAGCGCCTGCCCCGGCGGCTGAAAACAAACCTAATGCCAGCTCTCCCCACACAGACCAGTTCACCTTAATGTAACCCACTGAAAAGGCTGCTGCAGCACCTGCCCCACAAAATGGATACGTGAATAGTCTAGTAGCATATGGTACACCCTATCCGCATATTGAAAATAAATAAATAAAATAAATTCGTTATATGTACATAAAACTGAGTTAATTTTTTAGCAGCTGACCACTTCAAAAAATAATCTTTTCATGAAGGAAAGTAGTTACAGTAGGAGGCTACTGTACTGATAGCCTATTGGACTTGAGTCATTAGTAGGGACTAAAGTGTCCTATTCTATCATTTAATGCAACCACTACAAAGTTGCAATTTCACAAAATAACATTAAAACACAATGAAATAATCCATGACAAATACACAGAGCGAGAGAGAGAGGGATTTTGCGTATTCGGGATGAATACAAAAACTAAAGCAAGAATTTTAATCTTATTTTACATCAACACGCCAAAATCATTTTGGAGCGGTTCAAAATGTTACATCCATATACTGTATATCTAACAGTGTTTCCAACCCTGGTCTTCGGGGAACACTATCCAGCCTGTTTTCCATGTATCCCTATTCCAACACAGGTGATTCAGCTCATCAGTAAGCTCTGGAGAAGCCTGATAACAATCCTCATCTAACCCTAACCCTGAGTTCATTAAAAGTTCTTTTAACGCCACTCATTTTTGTAATGCGCGATTAATGACCGCCTCTTATTTGGAAAGCCTGTACTGGGGGAAGTCTAGTCGCAACGCAGCAGACACGTCCACGTCAAAATTTTGCAGTAATAAATTTAATGAATCCTGCATATATTTGTGTTGGGGGGTCAAGTTGTATATTACAATTGTAAAATTGTGCAGAATTTTGCAAGTTACTTAATGTTAAAGATTAGATGGCACTAGTTTTTGGTTGTTGTTTTTTTTACAGTGCAGTACATCTTTAATTTAACTCAATTTATGAATTATGAAATTACTGTATCAATGACTAAAAGATGCAGCCATATTTCATTTGTTCCTACTTTTATGTTAGCAAGCATATGAAAACTTTGGGAAAAAATGTATTGTACACTGCGATTGGCTGGCAACTAGTTCAGGGTGAACCCCGCCTACTGCCCGAAGCCAGCTGGGATCGGCTCCAGTGCCCCCCGCGACCCTTGTGAGGAAAAGCGGTTAAGAAAATGGATGGATGGAATTTATTGTACATTTAGAACAGATATAAAGTTTGTGATTAATCGCCTGACATCCCTAGTTTAAGCGTATGTATTTGCCATTCAAAAATGGACTAATAGGCTAAATGCAAAATATAAAAAAATAAGTTAGCATTTTTCACCTAATGCCATGGAATATTGACTTGCAAATGTGCAAGTTTGAAAAATGCAATTTTTCATTAGCATTCGGCTAACATTGTTCCAATACGTTTGAAAATTAACTAAGTAAATATTGTTTATTTGTAATTTTTACGATTTATTATGTTGACAGTGTATGATTTACGTTTGGCATTTTTCCCCAAAATGCCCTGGGGTATTGCCTTGCCCATGTGTATACCCAGACTTTTAATAGCAGTTAAGCCTATCAACTGTCTATATCTAATCTAATGATGTTATGGCTAGGTGTGGTTTGTTTGCAAAAGTGTACAGACATGCTAGGAAAAACCCAAACAGTCTTACCAACAAGAGAGCATGCAGCTTCTACTCCACCATTGTAAACGGATGATGTAGCAGATGGCTCAATATGGTCCCACATGAGTTGGATGTAGTTGATTATTTGTGTATATCCAGCTGTGGCCAGAGCCCACCACAGGGACCAATAGATCAAATGCCTGCATGTGGATCATTAGGACGAGAAGTTAGGATTATTGATCGTAATTAGTACCAGGTCACATTGATGAACGTGATAAATGGCTACATGTGCATGCATGCAAGTTAAATATAGATGGAAAAAGAACAGAAGAAAATGCCTTGACGAGTAGGACTCCCTGAAGCTTTTCCAAAGTAAATGACCTGCACTGAGCACATTTTTCCTGCTGCAGCAGCCAGCATTGTCATTACGCTCCATCTTCTGTTTCCCGGAGCTAGCGTCCACCGCACCCGCTGCCGTTTCATCAGGCCTGTCCGTTCTCCCAGGCACCTCCTGCTGGGACTGTCGGTCTAAAACTGCAGTTGTTCTCCCTTTGAAGAACAAGCTCCTCTGAGGCATTGGCAACCAAAAGGAGGTGAGAAAAGCCACGCTTACAACGCCCAGAGTCATGGCATTGATATAGAAGTAGTCCAACCCTGTTGATTAGAATTCATACTTTCATACTGCCTGCTCAAATTTTCGAATAATTCAGGAGTTTCTTTTATAAAATTTTTTGCAAGTGAATATCAAGTAGTTTTGCATACTGAAAGGACACAATCAAGGGTTTTGGACTTTCATATAATGAATTTAATCCCTTTTAGTAGTTGACTATTGCAAGATTTGAAACACCACCTGCCGATGAGACGAGAACTTGGCCCAGGCCGGCACCAAACGTGTACCCAAAAAGGGCGGCGCTGCGAAGGTAACCAGTGGCTTTTTGGTAATTCTCAAGGGGAATCACGCTGTATATGTAGGAAAAGTAGGCCACCTCTGTGGCAGTCGCCACAGCATAAGTAATCTGTAAATAAAAGAACTATTATTAAAATGAAACCGGTGATGACATGTATATGGACCCACGTTATCCATCTTTCAGCCTTGGCAAATGATTGTATTGATTTTTTTGTTTTACTGATCTTGGTATATAAAATATTTGTTGTAACATTTGCAAACCTCAAGGAAGACCATGGCAAGTAGTCCAGGAGCAAAGCATAGCAGGACATAGTTGGAAACCAGGAAGAGCCCCTGCAATATAATGAGTGGCTTATATCTCAAAAAGTCAGTCAATAGGAAAACGGGGAAAAGGAAGGCCAGGTAGGAATATGTCCATATGGGAAATAGGTAGTTGGTCACCTAAAAGAAAACAATGTGCAAGCAAAGAACATGATTGCTGGTGTAACACACACACTGTTGTTGGTGGGTGAGATCAACTTACCACTTCTTCAGAGATGTTCTTATAAGGTCCAATTAAGTATGGCGCGAGGAAAGGCTCTGCAATTCTGCAGTTGGCAAAAAACCCATAAAGTGACAAGACTGCAGTAGGAAAAGCCCAATTTGAGGACTTCAGCTTGGCCCAGTAGCCCATCGTCCCCCCCCAAAAAAAGAATCTCTCTGGCGCCTCGTTCCCAGGGTTCCTAATGTAACACTTTTCTCTTCCACATGGCACTTCCCTAGTTAGTCATCTCCACTAGCTGGAATAATAATGTGTTAGATGAGCACGTGTTACACTTTATGAGCTTAGACTTTCACCTGTTAGAAAACAGCATGATAACTGTGCAGACTTTAAGACCAATTCTGAAGTGAAGACAAAAAGCACGTTTCCTTTCTATTATCATTAAAAGTGATTGTTTGTATGAAACATATTCATCTTGATCTTAACGCAACATGAATTATTGAAAACAAAAATCTTCCTTAAATCATGCGCGTTTTTTAATTTATTTTATTTATTTTCGAGTCAGACTGAGCATGCGTCTTGGCCACGTGCTAGTTGTTACCGTAGCAACGGTTTGTTGACATACAGCGTGGGCTTGCTTGCGCAAAATGAGACTCAAGAGGTTTCTTCTCAGATATTATCCACCAGGTAACACAAGTCATTGTTCTGAAACGGGATCTGTGGTTGTTTTCATGGCAAATGCGCCTATAATGGAAGGAAAGAATATCGCATTCAGTCTAACGGTTTTTCCCACCCTCATAGGTATAATCCTGGAATATGACAAAGCAGGGCTACTGAGGACCAAATCAATCGACCTTTTGGATTTGACAATAGAGTAGGCTATGTGCATTGTTTGTGTATGTACATATATGTATGTGTGTATGTGCATGTGCGTACGTATATGTATGTATTTGTGTGTGCATGTGCGTATGTACATGTATGTGTGTGTGTGCGTGTGCGTATGTACATGTATATGTGTGTGTCTGTGTGCGCGTGCGTATGTACATGTATGTGTGTGTGTGCGTGTGCGTATGTACGTGTACGTGTGTGTGTGCATGTGCGTATGTACATGTGTATGTACATATATGTGTACTGTATATGTATGTATGCGTGTTTATGTATATATGTATATGTGTGTGTATATGTATTTATATATGTATTTATATGTATATGTATATATAACCTTCAGTTATATACGTTAGCTGTTTTAACAAATTGGTGTGTGGGGGGGGGGCAAAAGAGTTTTCCTCTTATTTGTGTAGTGATTGCACTGAGAAGAAAAAAAAATCACCATCATATATTAGAAAATAAAAAGACAACGACTTAGTTTTGCTTTTGACTTGCTACTACGATGACCGGAAGAAGAAAAAAAACACCGTATAGTGTAGTCTGTTTTTTTTTTTGTTTGTTTGCTTGTTTTTGTTTTTTTAAGACTAGAGGGGCAATTTTTGAATGCCAAAAGCTGGTCGTTATGATGATGAATATGATGATGATGATGGGAAATGCATTTCACATTTTTAATACTTATATCAAGTTGCTATTCTTGTATTTTTATTTTATTTTTTTATGCAGAACCAACCCAGATAAGTTATTGAAAGAGATCATGCACTCAGAGCCTCTTATCACAAAATCCCGAGCTGAGCAAGTAAAAAAGCTAATCATTCGACTCCAACAAAAACAGAACCAAGAGGACCACAACAACTTCAGTTTTTCCAAGGTTAGTCTGTCTGTTCCCCTGCCCCAATTTCTTTCCTGCTCTGTCCATGATCCAAATCCAAACAAAAGACTTGACTTCACAAGATAATTGAAGTGCTTGGTCAAGCCAGAATCCAGACCTTAATCAATTATGCAAGAAATTCTTGAAGTGTCACAGATTTGGAGTGCTATTCCAAGAAAAAGTAAGGAAATATTGTCAAGTCAAGGATCTGAGTCGTGACATTAGCAAGTCGCTGCTTCTTGTAAACACTAGAGAGCAGCAGACACACACATCGACCTGTAATAGTTATTTGCATTTCTGATAAGGCAGTAAAGCTGTTTAGAAATTCCTCTCCATGTCAAAAATTTGCATTAATATAAGTAATTATATTACACATATAACTTAGTGACACTAGTGAAAGAAAAGTTATTAGAGTTATTCATTGTGTGTGTTGTTTTTACAGGAGCTGAAGGCACATATACTGCCTCTGACTAATGTTGCATTTGACAAATCAGGGTCAAGGTGATGTGCACAATTCTGCCACCTCATGAAAAGCTTGCGTGTTCGTTGCTATCATCATCTTGTTTACTCTGCAGGTTTCTAACTGGGAGCTACGACAGAACGTGTCGTATTTGGGACACCGCCTCAGGCACCGAGCTACACACACTTGAGGGTCACCGAAACGTGGTGTATGCCATCGCATTCAACAACCCTTTTGGGTAATAAGCATCCATAGCAAAGAATCTGAGAGCCGGCATGATTTTCAACTCTTCTATTGGGTTTCCACTTTTAAGTGCTATTCTGTCTTATTTAGGGACAAGATTGCGACTGGTTCTTTTGATAAGACCTGTAAGCTATGGTGTGCTGAGACGGGCAAATGCTTCTATACGTTTCGAGGCCATACAGCTGAAATAGTGAGAATGACCTTTTTTGCATATCATACATTTAGTGCACATAATTTGATCATATCTAACTCATGTTGTCTTACATTCAGGATATGACAAGAAAGTCTCAGAGAAATAATTTCCTATACGACCTAACTGTAAGTGTGATTTTTTTATTTAATTAAATTTTTGTGTGTGTATAGGTGTGTCTGGCATTCAACCCTCAGAGTACACTCGTGGCCACAGGTAGCATGGACTCCACCGCCAAGCTGTGGGAAGTTGCGACTGGGTGGGAGGTGGCCACTCTCACCGTGAGTCATCTTTTCTTTTCTCCTCTCACTGGCCTTGCTTGAGGCACTTGGTACATCAATACAATTCTTCTGTGACATTGTTAAATTGAACGCTGCAGGCAAGCAGACCCTCTCAACCTCACACACCCACTCATGATCTCAGTGTCATTATTAGATTTGAATAAAGCACAGAAATCTTTTCTGAATGGAACTCTTGGAATGTGAGTGTCAAGATTTGAAATATTTACTTTGAGGAGCAATTTTGCAAGTCAAGTCTTTTTAAATTTTGTTGAGCATATTGGTGTTCAACGCGCTAGCCGTGCCAGTCTTAGGTTAGCTTAGCAATTAGTGTGGCTTCTCAGTCTTTCCTCGTCATCCCTTAGTGAGAATGATTCTTTTCATATATGTATCTTATTTGCCATCATGGAGGTGATGACTGACGCAGGACTGGAGTGAGTCCACAACGTCTTTAGCCACACTAGTAGCTAGCAAAGTTTGTTGCTAGCTAGGTGGTTGTGGCGGTCGACCATCTACATCCTGCGCATGACGTAAGTGTGTTGCAGCAACTTTAACATGCGTAAATCCATCTAAGTGAAGTTTTTTGTGAAAGTCTCCACAGTTCGGAAAAAACTTTAAGATCTGTGATTCTTAGTTTTGCTATTCATTGTGTTTTAGTAAAGCGCAAAATACAGATTTTGACCCGAAAAATGCAACGCAAACTGCACATTTTTAGCCTTGATGTGAGTGCGAAGTCGGCTTTTGCTGCCCTCCCCATGACAACAATCAGTCTTCACGGACAGCAATCAATGAAGCTGTTTTATTAAATTATTAAGTTCTGATGGGAAATTTCACCGTTTTTAAATTTTATTTTTAATACTCAGTAAACTAATAATAACAACCAGAAGAGTCCATATTCTCAGTTGAAAACTGGATGCCAGAAAGATCGAGTACATAGCTATGGATGCGGAAGAAGGTCTAATTTGTCCAAAATGATTTCTACTCTTGTACTGTCTTGGCCATGTGAAAGTTTCAACTTGATAAGTGCGCCAGAGTGCAGATAGATAAGAAGATGCCAAGCTAGGTCACAGCGACACAATGGTCACCTATCTAATCATTAAGAGGAGGCCTAATCTAACAATATGTTTAGTGATTGATTGATGATCATTTAAAGCTAAATAATCAACGATTATTGGGTATTAACCTGATGGAGAAGAGACTATGTGATGTATTGTAATTTTCTGTGCTTGACTGCATTCAGGGTCATACGGCAGAGGTCCTCTCCTTGTGCTTCAACTCAGTGGGCAGTCAGCTTGTGACTGGCTCCTTTGACCACACCGTTATTATTTGGGATGTTGCTTCAAGAAGGTCAAACATCAGACTTGTTGCACCATTTTAGTGAAAAAGTGCACCGCCGCTGACCCGTGACCGTTTCTTCTTGTATTCGAAGGCGTGTCTACACGTTGATGGGCCACCAGGCAGAGATCAGCAATGTGCAGTTTAACTGGGATTGCTCACTGATAGTCACAGGCTCCATGGATAAAACGGGCAAGGTGAGAACATTGATATTCTGTCACTTACTGATTATGTAAAGAAGTACCAACATAAGGATCTTGCACTATCAGATAATGTTTGTGAAATTATTTTCCCTATTCCGCGCTAGCGCTGGACGATTCATCAAAATGTTATCGTGATTTTGGCTTCTCTCGATCTTCAAAACGTAATGATCGAAGAAAAACGGTTAATGTGGAGCATAGAGCGGTGCATTTACAAGTCCCCTACGTTATGAAAGCACCCTGAATGCACCATGTTGCTTGTAGTGTACCGTAGTGAATCAATGTGATTCTGCTGTCCCTAATGGTTCTTTAAGTTGTGTAATGACACTCCAGTTGGAGTTAACTTCATAACTAAACACACAACAATAAGAATTACATACAGTTTATATTTAAATACAATACATGCTTCGTTTTTATCACATTACGAGCCTAGTGCTAATGCTAATGCTAGTGAATGGAGGATCCCATTCAAATGCTAACCGGAAGTTAGCATCAACTTCGAGAGTGGTTTTCCCTCAATTAACGAATATTCACACACAAATGCTTGCAGTTGACCTGTATAAACGCACTTTACATGCAACAATCTCATGCAAGCACGGACCGCAGCAAGTCAAATTCATGTGCTTCGACTGTCATGATTTTAATGGTAATGAGGAGCCACTTCAATTGGCTGGAGTTGGCTGTGCTCCATTTTTATTTTATTTATTTATACGTTACTGTTTTTCGGTTTTGTGATCTCACGTTTGATCACACACGAGAGGGCTTCGTCTCACACCAGGAAGTGGTGCTAACTGATGACAAAAGCTTAACTGTTGACAGCTGAAACTCTCTTCACACAAAAATGATGGTAATGCAATGAAGGCACTTTAGATTTACTTAATGTCTTCTTTTTACTGTTTAGCAGTGTTTCTTGTCGATATATTTTGTGCTGCATTTCTTTTTCAGGTTTGGGATGCAGGCAGTGGTAACTGTGTAGCCACCCTCGTTGGACACCAAGCAGAGGTGCTGGATGTGTGTTTTGATTTACGGGGTCAACTCATTGCTACAGCCTCTGCTGATGGTGAGACACATCAGTGTTTTATTAGACTATTGTTTTAGCAAACAGATGTATGTGCAGTCATGAAAAAATGGTTAGACCACCTTGTTCTCATCAATTTCTTGTTCAGGCATTAGAGCCTGGTACTACTTAAGGCAGGAATGTCCAAACTATGGCCCGGGGGCCACTGGTGGCCCACCATCTATTTTTAAGATGCCACTGCCACTTATAAATGGGTCTGTATACTACAGAGATTTTCGAAATATGCAAAGATGCAAATAAACTGTTTACAACCACAATGAATAAATATAATTCAATTTTAGAAGCCAAAAAAAATTCCTTTTACTTTTTGCTCTGTCAAGGTCCGATTTTTGAACATGTCTTGCAAAGATGATCCTCAAGTAACGATTTTAAAAATGGTCCACTTACTACAGTTTGCTCTTTTGTTGAGTGTAGAGGTAAATCTTGAAAATCGTTAACTTATCATCTTGAAAAAGAAAGCTGTTATTTAGTAGTTTATCAAATGGACTCCAATATGTAATATATAATTGCTTGCTTGAGTGTCGAAGAATTATTTGGTGGCCCTTGCATCCTTCGTTTTTTTCTTTTTCTTTATGCAGCCCTCAAACAAAATGTTTGAAAGGGCTCAACATCAGCTCTTCAATTAAACTTTTGTGAGTTATTTTTGTCATCATATTTGTCCAAGCAAATGTACCCTTACATCTGTATCCGCCACTTTAAATGTACAAGAAAGTGAAGAAACAAGGGTGTCATTAGTGGCCCCTGCTCTATTAAACACGGCCTCCAAAATAATTGCCGGGTTTATAATCTATTTGAATAAATGAATGATCTGCCTCAAATTGATCCCCTTGAAAAATGGTGGTCTCACCGCAGGTGATGTAATTACTTTGATTATGACCTATGATATGTCCACTTGTCATAGTGGATACATCAATTTCACAACAACTTTCATTTTCGTATTCACCAATCCCTCTCTTTTTATCGTCTGGTGTTTTTGCCAGGCACAGCCAAAGTATTCAGCGCAACCACACACAAGTGTCTGACAACACTGGAAGGCCATGAGGGAGAGATCTCCAAGGTGAGAGTCGCATGTGCACGATGCTGTTGACAGGCAGTCACGGGGAGTTTGTGTTTTTCTTGTCTTTATTTATTTAATTTTTATTTGTTTTTCTTGAGTTGGATTCACTCATAAAGAACAGAAAATTGGGTTCCCTTCAATCAGTGCTTTCATTGATGTTACAACCCTTCGAGTTTTGACTCCAATCATAATAGTCGCCACTAGGAGGCGCTCAATCAAAACTCAAAATGCAGTGGAGCGATCTAGGCCTATTTAGTTGAATGCAAATATATTGAAGTTCATTTCCCATTGCAGACTTGATGATCTCTCACATTAGTGTGCTGTACCACAGTGGTCGGGAATCACTGAACTGACTCGGCAGAAATAATTCAGTTCTCATTTTATTTTATCTACAGCATGTTTTACCAATCCCTACACAGTAGCTAACTTTGTTTGCTTTCTCTTTTTCAAATTCATAACAAACGTCAGTTTCTTGTGAACAGGGGAGGGCTGATATCGACAAAATGAATAATGCACAGCTGGTTCGAAACTAGAAACATTACACAAGGCCTCATAAAATATGAACCAGCGCACACTACATATTGAATTATTCACTACTTGTGTTTGGAACTCTAAGTGTAATTCTTACCAGGATTATGGCTAACCTTTTTTTATTTTTTATTTTTATTTTTTTAAGCTCTTGCACTCATGTAACCTTAAGCCTCAATCTGTGGCTGCAGCTGTTCTCCAAATAGTTTATTTGTAAACGGGCTGATGTTGACTGGAGGCCTGCATCCCTTTCAGCCTGTTGTATGCTCAGTGTGTCCAGTTGAGGAGCTTAGCAAACCTGTATAAACCAGAATATAGTTATGGAGTTGTTGTCCGCTGTGACGCTTCTGAAGGAATGACTTCCGATAATATTAATAAGGTTAGCCTCGCATTCCCCCTCCACATAATCAAACATAGAGGAAAGGTCAAATGCCTTATAGTGGTTGCTGTTTTGAAACACGAGTGAGTGAAAAGCACTATGGTGTTCTTGTGCACAAATGTGCACGTGTTGTGTGTACGCAAAAGGTCCTTCTGTTTATCCGTCAGTTATAAATAGACTGGCGGAGGATCAATCCAGAGGATTATGACTCTTATCTCTCTTTAACAGGACACCTTTCGTACCCCACCGTGCTTTTTAACTGTGACATTTTCCTATTTTTATTTGACCTAGTCCCCTTTTCTGTCTGCCTGCCCTCTTGTTTTATGCTTTTCTATTTAACGAGAGAATTCATCTCAATCACTTTTTAGAGAAAGATCATTTAAAAAAAATAGTTTTGCATTTCCATTTTCTCCATCTGGCCTTCTTCCTTAGTCACATTCTTGACACGTCCCGTCTGGGTTTGCTCCTTGGTGCTCTGTTTATATCTGTAATAAAACCATTCTTTATTTTCATGGGTATCTAGAGTAGCACTATTTAATCATGTCGTCCGTCTTGTCCCCTCGGTGTAAGAATAAAGCATTCCGTTACGCTTGGGCCTAACACAATTGTCACAGTGAGATTTTCAAATTGGTCCCCTTAAAGAAGTAGTGCCGCTGCTTTCTTTATCCTTCTTGATTAGTCCCATGGGCTAATGAAAGTTTTCACTACTTCTCACCTCCTTTTGCCATTTTAACTACTACAAATTCCTGTGAATAACACTCTTAGATCCCAAATGGAGGGGTGGGAGTGTGTGTGTGTGTGGGGGGGGGGGGGGGGGTCTTATTGCACAGAGATGGACACAGTACATTTTTGCCAGTCCATCATTCGTTATTAGCCAGTGGCAAGGCCACCTTTCCATCATTGGCAGTTTGTCACCCCTTCATTGTTATTTTAACCGTGGTTCAATCATCACTAAATGACTTTTTACAAAGATTACAGCAGAGGTGGGCATGTCAATAAATGTCATCAGTCCGTAATTTCTCATTGACCAGCGGCGGCCCGCCTGCCTGCCAGTCTGTCACCATTATTTTAACCACGCTTCCGCAATATAATGATCTGTAGCACGTATTAGCAAACTCATTCAAACACATTTGAATTTATTTGCAAAGTATGTTCAAACGTATAGCATAGCATTTTTGTTGTTGTCAATACCCCATGGCATTATTGGGAAAAATGCTATATTTTTAGCATTTAGCCTACATTTTATCAATATGTTCAAACATTAAGAAAAACGGAGCAAGCTTAGTGAATGGCAACCGCAGGTCACCAGATGGACCAGCGATGTTCAAACTTTTTTTTTTCTTTCTGTAGGAGGACGAGGAGCCCGGTGTATAGTCACTCCCCCTCGAATAAACACATGTGAGACACGCGTCGTTACTCGTTAGCAAATCAGGAATCTGTCTCAGTCCGTCAGCACTGACCTGGTTTTTGACGGTTCTTGTGACAGACAAAAAAAACGCTTCCCTCGGTGCTCTGTCAGATTTTCATAGCTTCCCATCTGCCAGCAAAAGCACTGACGGAATGAGCACTTTTGGTATTATACACGGGGCTCAATAAGAAAGGTTTTTACATTCTTGAGAAGTTTACCAGCACCTAGGCAGTACTTGGGAGTTGTAAATAGGGGTGTCAGGCGATAATTTTTTAAAATTGTTATTAATCGTATGACTTCAATAGCTAACTCATGATTAATCACACATTTTTATATTTGTTCAAAATGTACAATAAAATGTAAGTTTTCATAATCTTGTCAACATAAAAGTGGGGGAAAAAATGTTAAATAGAATATGGCTGCATCTTTTAGTCAGTGATAAAGTAATTTAATAATAAATCATAAAATTGAGTTCAAAAAGATGTACTATAAAAAACGAGTATGATATTGATTTGTGTTGTCATTTTTTCTGTCACTAGATGGCATAATTGCATTTATAAGACGGTGACCGCTGAATGCGTTTTTCTTTTCCTATTAAGAGCTATCTAATCTTGAAGTAACTTGTAAAATTCTACACATTTTTAAAATTGTAAAATACAACTTGACCCCAGTCTCCACAAATTATATGCATTATTATTAAATTTAATACTGCTTAATTTTGACATGGACGTGTCTACTGCGTTGTGACTGGAATTTCCCCACTACAGGCTTTCCAAGTAAGGGGCGTTGAAAGAACTTTAAATTAACACACTAATTTTGACAGCCCTAAAATAAATAAATAAAGTAGAAGGGTTAGGTATGTGAAATGAGCATACGTTTTAACTTTGATTTAAAGCATTTGCACTTTATTTGGTATGTTTTGAATCTATATTATTCACTCTGATAACGAATACCAGCAAATCGGGGGACCGTGTTATACACAAGTACAGACAAAAAAAAAAAAACTTTTTAAGGGTGAGGGTGTAATATACACGGGTGTGTGTTATTCACAGGATTTTAAGTTACCTCTGCTTGAATCTTTTATTGAGTGACTGAATGACTCGGCCTCTCTTGTTAGATCTGCTTCAGTCCTCAGGGCAGCAGGATTCTGACTGCCAGCTCAGACAAGACTGCTCGCTTGTGGGATGTTCAGTCCGGAGTCTGCCTTCAGGTCCTAAAGGGCCACACCGACGAGATCTTCTCCTGCGTCTTCAACTACGAAGGCGACACCATTATCACAGGTACAGCACACCCACAAATGTCCCACATTTGGCAACCGTGCACGTCTGATAACGAGTGTTGCGTTGAGCGGTGAACAAGTCCTAGCGAGCCTGTCACAAATTGTTAATTGCTCTTGTCCCAGCTGTGCAGCCACCTGCTCGTGTTTGTGTGCAGGCAGCAAGGATAACACGTGCCGGATCTGGTGCTGACCCTTCTCGGGAGCCGGTTGACGTCCTCGTGTCACAACACTGCGATCTGCGTTGCATATATGCTGCCGTAGATGGCTTCGTTTGAGGATGAGCAGCTCATCAACATACATTGTTGACAGTATCAGCGTGACATTGAAATGTTGGTGCAAGGGCTTGCTACTCGTATTCAGTCAATTCTTGATGTAAATCCCCAGCTTGTCCTCTTGACGTTCACATTTCTGTCCATCAAAAATAATATTTTTTCTCCCCCATTTGAGCTCAAGGTCATCTTGTTGTTTCCTCTTTCCCTACTATGCTAAAGTAGCTTAAGCTAATTTCTTCCAGGATTTAGCTTTCACATGTGGTTCGCTGATATCAGCTTGGTAAAGAGGCCAGTGCATATCCACCATGTGTTGAGACTTATGTGCGCTCAGGGAGACCAGAAAGATGATTTGAAATTTGTTTTGTGTTCTGTGAGAGTACAAATTGCAACCTCAAATTTGTGGTGATTGCTGCTGCTCTGTTTGTGGCGTCCCTCCACTTTGGAACATTTTCATTCAAATGAAAGCTTATCCATGCATTTTGGCTGCTTTGCTTTTATGTTTGAAATTTTGTGTTAAGTAAGTTCCAGTGAATATCTCAATTTGCTAGTACTGACTCATAAGACAAATGCTCCTAAAGCCTTGCAGTTTAGAATCAACCAATATTGGAGGTCAAGCCATCATCATGCCTAATAGGATAACTGGTACTGGTCATGGTTGAGTGGGAAAAATCTGATGCAGACAAAAAACTGGAAATTATTGCTTTAATTATAAGCTAGGAGTGTGGTTTACACATTTGTCCAGGCTGCTCAGTACAGTACTGTATGGCTAAAGCAACAATAAGTTAACATCATTAAAGGGCAAGTCAACACGAAAATGTTCTTTACATTAATATTTTCTATGTATTCCCACTTGTCGAAACATGGTATTCTTAGTATTGAATATTGTGGAGTAAGCAGCAAAATGCACCCGTTTCGATCCATCTCTGAAGGCAGCCATTTTGTCACATGCTGTCAACTGAAAATGACATCACAGTTCCTCAGGGCTCAGCTTGCGAATGCCATATGACCAAATTCATTTTCAGTACCAAGTGACAAAATGGCCGCCCTCTGATGGATAAAAACAGGTAGATATTTCTGCTTATTCCACAAACGGTGTATTACACAAAATAGCAAGAGCAAATAGAAGGTACAGCCTAAAAGTAGTTGTTTTTAACAGGTGTACGTGAAGAGACTTGCCTCACAGCCAGCCACATGCTGAAATTTCTCCAAGCATGTTCGTCATCACAGGTCATCCAGTATATCATTTATTGGTTCTGTTTTGACTCGATTACACTCTTTTTGACATCTACGTTTTTGTGTCTTCAATTGGTGAGTCATTTTTTATTTTCATCTTATTGCTAAATAGATCAATACAGAAGGCAATCTTACAAGTGTTAGATTTGCTTCACATCAGTTTTTTTTTTTTTATTGTTCTCAAAAGTTAAATACATTCACTTATATAATGACATTTTACAGCTGAGTTGTGTGCTTCTGTTAACACAAGAGTACCACAAAGAAATGAAATAAACACACCAATTCCACTTACAAATTCAACGAACCATACTTCCTGACCATAAATGCTAAAGAGTCCACTAGTCCAAGGTGCTGCAGGTCCCAACGGTCAATATATATACAAGACAACAATCTAAGATCTGTTCTCAAGTAACACATATTAGATCTCAACATAAACCATTAAGGTCACAACAAGGACATTTTGTTGGCTAATGAAAACAATATCATAGGCATTATCTTAGATTGAAATGAATGCATAATGTGGTTTTATGTAAACAGCAACCAGTATGGAGTCTACTAAACATTTGGAAAGGTGCACATGATACTGGAACGTGGAATAAACAAATGAACCAACACATTTTTTTGGTTGTACAAATCTGTGAATATACTCTAATTATTGTGGGTATAATATACTCTGGAGCAGTTAAAACCTGCTAACTCTAATCTCGTAATGGCTTGTTCACTCCCAATAGGCATGTCCAACCCGTGTTCCTTTGGGGTGTATGAGAGCAGTGACGGACAGAAAAGCAAACCTCCACGGACATAGAATGACAGCAGTGAGGGAAAGCGCATTTGTCAAGTTGGCTGATCACTTTGTGCTCTCAGCTTTGGAAGCGAACACACTTGGTGAGAAGACAAGCGTCAGTGAGGAAGTGAGCATGCAGACTGGGGAAAGTCATCCACTTAACAGGATCTCTAAAAGCCAGTCAAACAGGCTGGACAGAGACATGTCCGCACTCTCCTCATGAAGTTTACAGAACTGAACCACAGCACTGAACAAGTCAGCGATCCGCCATGACTTCTGGGAAATCAGGTGGACCACCTTCTGGAACTGACAGAAAAGACGCACCAAAGTCAAATGTACAATATCAAACATTTGTTTTAGCATACAAGCAATTGTCTGCCCACCTTGACAACCCTTCTTTCTTTGGACTTCTTGAAGTAGAGAGCCGGAAGGCCCAGCTCGGAAGCCGCAATCCACTGCAGAGCCACTGTCACCTCCGAGTCCATGCAGTCCGCTTCCAGGTCACAGTTTACCACGAGGAGCTCCCTGACATGACCGCCACCACCTCCTGCTGTCCTGGCTGAGCTGCTCTCTGAAATGTCAGTCATAAATTAGTCACCACAATTCCCTGTAGGATCTTCACAGGGCACTCTAATTTTGAATCATTTACAGTCGGTTTCAGATTCACAAAATGAGGTAAAGGCAATGCACAGTCAATGAATTGGAGGGTTTAATCCAACACATTGAGCTCTATTTTCATAGACCGACACCCACGCGTGCGGCATCATCTTCATTTTTGACAAAGTATACTAGATTTTAGACTCACTAAAACCTGGTCTAAATGGTGATGCAGGTGGTGCTTGGTGATTTTTGCATATGATATTATGGAGTGACACATAAATATTCACAAAAATCAATGAAAACACCCTTTATAGCCTGGACATAATTTGAATTCCTTGTAATAAATAAATAAACAATAATTAATAATCAAATAAAATTATTTAAAATAAAACATTTTTTTTAAGTAGTGAAAATATTTTCTGCTCATGAGTTACTTTTATTATGAACTAATTCAATTACTAATTCAGCAACTTTTTTTGAGCAAGCAACCAGTAACTATAACTAATTACTTTTATAAAGTAACGTTCCCAACACTGTCAATAAGACATATTCAGTACCAAGTTCATACTTACCAAAGTAACTGTCTTTGGTTGCTGATTGGTCACAATTCTCTGACGCTGCACTGTTAACACAAAAGAATCCAGCCTTAACAAAGTAGTCTTTGTCAAAGTAGTCTTTATTCCACCAAAAAAAAATCAACAGCAGTTAGGTTTTTTAAAAACATATTTATTTATTTTTTGGCCAAAGAATAAAAGTGATTAATCAGTATTAAAGGGGCCTTTCAAGTGCGCCAAATTAAGGGTAGTGTAATTACATTGCTTTTGAAGTCCATGATTTAGCTTTTAATCTTCTTGCAAGGCTGATGAAAAATGAAAACCATCTAACTTTCCACAAAACTCATACACAGTGAGCGCTTTGCTATGGATTGAAACGAATAAACACCAGTTCAGTAAATTGCATGCCGTCTATGTTGTGCACTGACACTGTACTAGAACTAAATGAGTGTTTATTAACTCATTCACTGCCATTGATGGCTATAATTCATTTGAACTATTCCTATTAGTTTAACATTTTTTCCACTTTTGTTAACAAAAGTATGAAAACCTAGAAAAAAATATTGTACATTTAGAACAGATATAAAATTTGTGATTAATCGTGAGTTAACTAAAGTCATGCGATTAATTACGAAAAATTTTAATTGCCCGACGGCGATAATTTTTAATAATCTTTTCTTCTTCTTCTTCTTTTGATTTAAAGTAATTTTAATTCTAAAAAAATAATAATAATCTTTTCTTTAAAATTTTTTTTTTTTTAAATAAAAATTATGGGCATCAGGCAATTACATTTTTTAATCATAATTAATCACATGACCGCTAGTTAACTAACGATTAATCACAAATTTGATATCTGTTCTAAATGTACAATATTTTTTTCCCCAAGGTTTTCATACTCTTGCTAACAAAAGTGGGAAAAATGTTAAACTAATAGAAATAGTTCAAATGAATTTTTGACGTCAATGGCAGTGAATGAGTTAAATCATTATAGTGATGACTTCAGCTGTTTGTTTACCGCATTTTACACGAGAATATGATAAAAGGCATGCAATTGTCAGTTACCTAATTTCTCTGCTATGAGATGGCACATCAGAGAAAGTCTCTAGATCGGCCACGCCTACGCTTGAGCCACTGCTGGTCCAATTCCTGTAAACCATTGAGGAAACAATAGATTATTTTAGTTCCACATATCCTGCCCAATCACTGATGACAATACGCTTTGGTCAAATCATATTGCCCATTAGCTGGCGATTTCCATGCGGCAGCATGGTTGGAGAGCTGGTGATATTTGAATCACGGCAAGCCTGCCTGAAAATGAGATTTGGAGAGAGTCGGCGTGGAGTGGATGGACCAGCCGGGCTGGTAACCATGCCATTGTGTCACATGGTTTGAGGATGAAGTGTTAAATTAAACATGTTGATGGAGAAGTTGGACAGAGCAGTGTGTGGTTATGACGGTACGCTTCACAATTGAGCGAACATCGCAAGAAAAATTTCCTACGATGGACGATTAGTGACTGGCCTCTCAATTTGCCATCAAGCAAAAGGCTTTTGGGTTGAGAAGTCATACAAATGTTCTCCAATGGCGAAAGCTGAGCACTGTTGAAGGTGGTCACGTCTTGTACAGGGGCTTTGTGGAACTCGCTGTCTGAGCAAGCTGGCATGATAGCAGCAGCAGCAGCATAAAGCAGGGAGTCAATTTGGGATTGGCACAGGAGTCAGCAGCAATGGGCCAATGACAGTGAGGTGACAGTGGGGAGCAGCAGCCTCATTAGCATTTATCGGCAAACAGCACTTACTGACCCCTCACTCAGCTGGATAAAACTACTGGTCTCTTCGGGGGCGTCATCCTCCGTGTTTATGTGCGACCAGCTTCCCATGCTCTCTTCACTGCTAGCGCTCATTGAACGCTTGTCCCTCTTCACTACTTTGGCCGCAACCACAGCTGACCTGTCCCTTTCACTGCTGGGAGAGCAAAATTGTATCATTTCATCACCTTGGTGTCCTGATGTCGTTTCAGTGCAGAACACAAAACGGTAGCTAATTTGTCAGCATATTTAACACATCAACAAACTCTACTTCTTCAAGGGTATGCCTGTATTTTCAGCGCTTTCTAGCACACTGATCAAATTAAGTCCTGATCAAATGATTGAGGGCTGTCAACCTTGACAATACAGGAGAAGAATCAATTGTTGCTGAGTGACTGGTTGCCAATCTCACGTTAGGGACAGAGACAAACTCAGATGCTTGTAATGCTTGAATGTCTCCACCCTTAATTCATTATTCAGCACGTACAGTATTAATTTGAGGAATAGCATTCCATTAAAATGTCAAAATATCTTAACTCATTCACTCCCAGCTGTTTCCACTGAGGCAACCCCCTTCGCTCCTGGCTGTTCTACTGGCTTTTGAAATATTTTGTCAGGCCCACAGAATATTGTGTTGTATTGCTATAAAAACATGGATTAGAGCCTCTTTTTTTCATCAGGAAAAAAAAGTATATTTGTGTCTGTTCACGTTTTTTGCAGCAATTAGCATTAGAATATAGCTAGGTTTCATCAGTATTCACAAACCTGTTGAAAACATTGGGGAAAAGGGCTTGTTGCAACATGGTCCTGGTTAAGCTCGTAAACTCTGCTGCCACCTAGTGGTCGTTTTTTGTAATAACTACTATTGCTTTAAGCGACCTCTTCAGGTCAAAAGCTGCATCAAAGCCTTCTGTACGCTCTAACATAAAAAGAAAAAAAAAACGTGTATACATATCAAATACATATCAGTAAAACATGCACTAAGAAATTAAACAATACCCAAAGGTGTACATTATCTCTGCTCTGTGGAGTTTAGCTCTAGCTATAGCTTAGTATGCTGTCTACTTATTCTTACAATCATCAATCAACTCAACCGGTCACATTGCCGCCACTGTCAGGCTTATATGTGCACACCAATGGGGGCAGCAAAGCGTCAAAATGTGCACTGTGAAAAAGGTCACTTAAGAACAAAACTATTGGTGGCCTGACACTTTTGCACAGTACAATACTTTCTTTTCTTTTCTTTGTCTCTAACTACATTCATTAGCGCCTCTTTTCAGGTTCATTTGAGACTGAGATGCACAAAGTAAAAGGACATCCTTCATTAAGTGCAAAACATTAAAATGCTGTTAAAACATCTGTATGCCCCATTAGCTCTTTGGGAAGCCATTTTGAAACACTGGATTATCTATTTATTTTTCTAACTGTAGCTGTCCTTGTCTCTCAAAAGATGAAAGGAGTTACATTGCCTTATTACTTTAGTCGGACTGGCACCCAAAATCCTAATTTGCTATTCGGGTCGAGAGTCATGAGTTTTTCTTTTGGTTTACTTCGACCAGGTTCTTGCACCATATAGAAGCCAAAGGTAGAATCTGGGTGTTTTATTGCACCTATTGGGGTTGGAAATAATAACCCCTCCTTGCCGTGGAAAACCTGCATCTTATAGCCACGCTAGCTAGCTAGCTCGCAAGATGGTCTGTCCTGGGGTGACGTTGGCTAACACCCTTTGTTTGTTGCCATGTGTGATGGAGTCAGAGAGGCCAGGAGCAAACTAAAGACAACGGTGTTGATACACTGCCAAGATGGGCTTCATTGACCATACAGCTAAACACTTCATTTAATGCTCATTAGCTGGCGAACTATTTCCATAGCTGTGTGTAGACTTCCGGATGTATCGCTTAGAAGGAGGCCGCCTGCCTCAACACGACGCATGTGCACTCCCTACGTACCATCACATATTTTGAGCTCCCCATTTAAGTGACACGCAACAATATTACATATATGATTTGGCCTGACCTAAGTCAGAAAATTAGGATTGAATGTTTGCTTTTTTCGGAACCCTATGAATCGGGCACAGCCCAACTTACTACATATTTCTCTAAAACCTCATCCAAATGTTCGTCAAGCAGTAAAGACGGCTACATTTTACTATACAATATATCCTCAGTGAAAAAATAACCAGCCTCTCAATATCACACTTGTAAATGACTTCTGATTCTTTTATGTGTCTGTTATTTTAGGCTAAAGGTTTCATCTTAGTACCTGTTGCCGTTTGCTGTAATCCTCTCAGTACGCTTGGTACCTTGCATCTCCGGTGGTTGCTCTGGAGGTCCATGTCTCCTTTCATGGGTATCCCCTTCAATGTGGATCACTGGCACATCTCTCGGGGCTCTTAATCGGGGTGTACTGCTGTCACCTGCCCCTGATATAAACCCAGTTTGTTCTTGACTTGACCTACCCCGACTACAGTTTAAATGGGATTGTTTGAATCCCCTCCTCCTTTCTCCAACAGGCGTGTGCATTTGTGAGTATGGCCCACTTGTGCCCGCAGCAACTTCTTGCTGGTCTCCGGCAGCTGATTTGCCAATATCTACAATGTCAGCTGCCAGGCGTTTGGCAAACTGTTGTACGTGGGGTTGCGAGTCTCCTGCAGCCTCCAAGTCAATACTGTCCTCTGGATCAACAATGATCTTGTTCTTTCGCATCAACGACTCAATAGAACTAGACCAGGTATCATGGATCAGCATATCAGTGATCTGGTCAGTCTTGCCTCTTTGATAGAGACACGAGTCTGACTTACACAGTCCCGTTGCTGCCACTGAGTTGGTTGGATAGATATTCAGTGTGTCTCCATGCACATTTCGGGCAAACCCATCAAATGAATTGGCTTTAATGGGTGAGCTGACGGTCAGTCTGGAGTCTGAGGAGCGCCGGTCTGGTACTGATGACTGTCGTATGCAAAAGGGAGTTCGGGAAGATGGGGGGAACAAGCTGTTGCTCCAATCTTTAGTCTTTGCAATGCCATGCTCTTTGTTTTCCTTGTCCATGTCCCGGAGCATAAACCTGTAGAACTCCTCTGTGATGCTCTCAGTACTAGACTGCTTAGACAGACAGGATGCAGTCCTGACATTAAGGTGACCATTTTTCTTGGATGCAGCTTGTTGCACAGCTGCAGCCAGAATGCTGCTGGCATTTTTCCCTGCATAGTAGTCCAGAAGAAGGTCAAAACCTCTGCCCTCAGTCTCCATCTGGTTTACCATGAACCGTGAAAATTCATCTGTGATGCTCTCACAACTTGACTGCTTGGAAATAGAGCTACCACGACTCAGGTTCTGGCCTAAACGACTCCCAGGGCCCAGGGTATTTGGTGTACCCGAGGGGTCCGCATCTTCCTCTGGAATGCTTTCATAACTAGAGGCCTTCCCGCGGCTCCACCGCTCACACTGCAATCTGCTACGTGGCTGGCCTGTTTTGGACGTGTCCACCACATTAAGCTCAGGGCAGTTCATGATCCTGGCAGTGACTTCCGAGGCAAAAAGGGCAAATGGGTCCTGCGGTTCATCAGGGTTGACTGACTCATCTACCACACGGTTCACCAGACGCTCCATCAATTCTGGTTGCTCCTCTGTTTTCTTTTTGATCTCACTGAGACGTGGCGCTCGATGTTTCTTCGAGGAGACATTGTTGCTCTGACTCTCTTTCCTTCTCAGTACCGTTCGGCAAGCAGGGATCAAAAAAGCCTCTGGGTCCTCTGTAGTTGTCCCTTTGAGGGCACAAAACCAGGGCTGCTTCCCCGTGGAGTTTTCAAGACATATGGCAGCTAGTTCCGTGGCCATAGACACCACTGTAGCCGCCAAATCATCAGCATAGCAAATAATGGGTGTCCTACTTTCTGAGTCCATTCTCCAAGAGAACAGTGAACTGCAAGAGTTGAGTGAAGACTGTGGGGTGAGAGAAGACTGTCTGCTGTCATTTCCTGTCACAAATCGGCCTCGCCGTTCTGTGTTGTGAACTGGGATTTCACTCAAGGGGACTCTGACAGCAGTTGTGTCCTGGTGACCAGACCAGTCTTTTGTTTGTATGGCAGACTTCGACTGACCTTGTGCACAGCATGATTGCTGCGGTTGCTCTTTGCTGTACGCTGTATAGAGGCATGCATTGACGTCATTTTCCTCAAGCACATTTGTGCGAATTCCAGGAACCATGGTAAGCTTATCTGTGCTTTGACGCATTCCACTGTGTTTGTCAGTGTTAGTGGATTGCCTATAACTTGCTAAACCATGTAATTGACTTAATGGATCATTAGTTCCCTTTGTGTGAATCTGCTCCTTGCAATAGATATCAAGGTCCTGTGTCTCAAGTGTCCCTTTCTCACTTCTTGAAATGTGACTAATCTTTTTCTGTGCTTGGCAAAGAATCTCAAATAGCAAAGTATTAACACTGTCCTGCAGAAGAACCTGGAGGCTCGGTGCATCTTTCCCAGTCCCCTCCTGTTCTTTTTTCTTTTTGGCTTTTTCTAAAGCATGTTTAAAAAGACTGTCGGCCATCTCATCGATTAATTCACCCACCTCTCTTTCTTCGGTGTAGGATTTTCTCGGGCAAGTGATGCCATCAACTATCTTGTTATGTGTGGACTCCAAGAGGTCAGCTAAACTCCGATAGCCATGCGGATAAGTTAGCACCTCTGCTGCTTCCCTATGAAGGACTTCAGCAATGTTTGCACGGAACGCTTCAACACTGGTACCTTCTGCAACACTACAATGTAGCGTGAAGGCAGCAGATGTTTGGGCAGCAGATATTAAACCCTGTGATGTTGTATAGCATGCACTTAAATCTGTTTCATTTTTGCCACCCTCCCCTGACATCTCTGTAAGCTCCAACGCCGCAACAGCACCAGCAACCTGAGCCATACCACACATGGCTGAGGAGAAGGAATAGTCATCTTTCTCCTCCGGTTTCTCTAACTCTTCTTCTGTGTTTTCTTCTGAAGTTGAGTCCTTAGTGAGGTGTTCTGCTAGTTGAGGGGAAGTAATGGTGCCAATAACATTGGCAGCACATGCCAAAGCCACCTCTACAGGTTTGGAAGGAAGTCCTCCATTGTGGGGAGGAATGTGAGCTTTCTTTTCTGGCATCTCAATATCTTTGGAGGTAATATCTTGGTCGGACACATTTGACACCTGAGTCTCTGGCCACTCTGCAGTGCCATCTGCACTGTCTGGACTTTGAACAATGACAATTTTGGGGAGTTCAAAGGAGCAGGTGTGTTGTTGAGAACGCTGTTTTCTTTGTGCGAGTGCAGTGTTGGAGTGATATTGTGAGTGTGACACACTGACTGCAGCCTCAGGGATAAAGGAGGTTTCATCTTGAGAAAGGCGTATAAAGGCGTCTTGCAGTACTGATTCTGCCAGATTGGTGGCATAGTGACCAGCTGATTCCTTTGTGTGCCGGCTGACCCGCTGATGTGCTTCCCTTTTCACCTCTGCATCCTCCCTGCTCTGATGATGAGCCAGCTGTCCCCTCTGACCCGCGACACCAGCATTGTGTTTCTGTGCAACCTCTACCAAACTCTCTGCCTGTTCACCAACCTCTGCCTCTGTAGAGAGAGAGAAAGAGGTAGAGGTAGAGATAGAAAAAGCAAAGGCCAGCAGCTATGTCCAATATTATGTAAGCGAGGTATGACTTTTAACAATATTCACTCCAGGAAAAGCTGCGTCAAAAATAACCCTAATTCCACCAAAAATGGGCCAACTCAACATTTTGGGTTATTCAATTCACCCCCCCAAAAAGTAAAATAAATAACACAGAAAGCAATCCAAACATTGGGTAGTTTTGTGGGTTATTAGTTTAATTTTACCCAACATTTTGAGTTATTTAACCCAAAAAGTTGGGTCGGTTCATTTTTGACCCAGTTCAAATTGGTTATTCAATTTACCCAAAAAATTGGGTCAAATGAATAATCTACAAAATAACTCAACAAAGGTCATTACTTAGTGGGTTATTATTTAATTTTACCCAACATTTTGAGTTATTTAACCCAAAAAGTTGGGTTGGTTAATTTTTGACCCAGTTCAATTGGGTTATTCAATTTACCCCAAAAGTTGGGTCAAATGAATAATCTACAAAATAACTCAACAAATGTCATTACTTTGTGGGTTATTATTTAATTTTACCCAACTTTTTGGATTAAATAACAAAAAAAAAAAGTTCAGTTAATTTTTTGACCAAATTCAAGTGGGTTATTCAATTAACCCCAAAAGTTGGGTCAAATGAAAAAAAAAACCCACAAAACATCCCCAAAAACTA